>NC_045710.1:3292705-3656809 GCF_009834535.1 Camelus ferus | reverse complement strand
AATTACAAGTTAACATGGTTTAAAATTCCAAAAACACAAAATTGTGAGTAATAAAGATTTTCCCTTCCTGCCCTCCGTCCCTTTGAAGTCACCAAGTACCCTTTCCTGCAACCCATCTACTTTATCCAAGTCTTGTGTGTTCCCTGAGCTATGATATGTATATATGGACAAATAAACATATCTATATTGCCCACTTGTATACCAAGAGTAGCATAATAGATACATTATTTGGGGTTATGCTTACTTCACTTAGCAATAGATCTTGGGCTCATTCCAATAAGGACATAAATGGTTTCCGTGGTCCGTTTTTAATGGCTTTAGTTTTTCCATTTTGTAGGTTTACCATAATCTGTTTAACAAGTTCATGTTAATGGTATTTAACCTGTTCACAATCTTTTGCTATTAGAAAAATGATGCAACAACCTCTCACATACATAATTTTATATACGTGCAGATGAATTTATTTCCAAAAGTAGAATTGATGGGGTAAAATATATGTTAATATTAGTAGCAATCCTCAAATTACTCTCTATAAAGATTATGTCAACTACCTTCTCACTAAGCGACTGTGAGATTGTAGCGTTTCCCCCCGCCTAGGCAATGCCCTGCTTTACACTTACGTTCTTCACCAGCCTGGAAGATAAACTTGACATTCGAGTAGTTTTAATTGGATTTCTCTTATTATGAGAATTGAAACATCTCTTTATATGTTAAAATCATTCATTTGTTTTTCCTTTCTTTTGAACTATCTAGTGATTTTTATGCCATATTTCTATGCTTTATTGACATTTTTCTTATTAGTTTGTGGCAGTTCTGCATTTATTAAGGACATCAACCTTTTATTGTACTGTTCTTTACATTACTTTCCTATTTTTTTAAACGTTGCTTATTTTTTTTCCATTTAGAAAGTTTGATTTGCGTACAATTATCAGTCTTTTATAATTTCTGGCTTTTGTATCAGTTACAGAAGTGCTCATTGTGATAAATATTATGAAAGAATTCTGCAATGGTTTCTTCTAAGTAGATTTATAGTTTGAATTGTTGTGTTCAAATTTTGGATCAATTTGGAGTTTATTCTGTTGCAAGTTGTGGAGTAGAAATTCAGTTGATTTAATTTTTTCCTAGATTACTATCTCACTGATTTAAAACAGTTTTATTCTTTCTTAAATAATATATATTTAAAAATAGAATATTGAAAAATTATTTATTTTCCCCCAATAATTTGATATGACATGTTTGTCATATACCAAGCCCCTTTAGTTGTTTGGATCTATTTCTGAAATTTCCACTCTTCTACATCAATTTTGCCAACTCCAGTGCCACTAACGCAATACATTATTCGTCATAATTTCATGACCTGTTTTGATATCTGAAAGGACTATGTCTTAGTCTGCTTGGCTACAGTAACAAAACGCCATGGACTGGTGACTTAAGCAACAGATATTTCTCATAGTTCCAGAGGCTGGAAGTGCAAGATAGAGATGCTGACAGATTCGATTTCTGATGAGGAATCTTCCTGATTCAGAGACAGTAGCCTTCTCATTGTATCTTCACGTGATGGAGAGAGAACTAGTCTCTTTCTCTTCCTGTAAAGGCTGAAATCCCATCACGAGGGCCACACCCTCAAGATCTCATAGGAACCTAAGTACCTGCCAGATCTCCCACCTCCTCCGCAGTTGCCTAGACTTACACGAGGCCTTGAGAGTGTAGCCCTCGTGATGGACTTCACCTTGCGGGTTAAGACCTTAACATATGAGTTTGGGGAGGTACATTCCGTCCATGGTGGACTAGTTTCAATATATTTTAATAGAATGACTATGTTCTGATTTTATTTACTTATTATTACTTTTGTCTTTTTAAATCTCTTTCTCTTACATTCCTTACTTCATGAGAGGAGAGTATGATTATCTTTCTTCTTGAATTGGAAATATAATTTATATTTCTTATACTTTTTATGAATGCTTGCCTTAAGACTACGTGTTTCCTACTGGACATTGCTTTATCTGTAGCCCAGAGATATTGAAATACATGATGTTTCCTACTGTTATAGTCCAGATATTTCACAAATTCAGTTGAATTTTCTTTCTGATGTAGAAATATTTTCCCACATCAAGAGTTAAGCACTTTGTTGGGTTTTTATACTGTAGGTTTGGATATATCTGTTAAATTTACCTTTTATATAAATCTTCCATATTTTTTATCATTTTCATTTGACAAAAAAAGATATGAATAAAAGTCCCCATTTTCTGTGTGCTTCTACTTCCCTTTTAATCACCTGTATTTTTACAAAATGCATATTAATAGTAAATTTGTTGGTGCACGTATACCCATAGTGTTATAACTTTATCTTGAACTGTAACCTTCTCTTAAAAAAGGAAACTTTTACTAATGTCATATGATTTATATATTATATGACTTACGGTTTATATTCAAAGCTATCTGATATTAACATAACAATATTTATTTTGTATTTGGATTTTTCCCTATATAATTTCTCTATTTTTTATGTTTTCAAATACGCATAATTGATTTCTTTAGTAGTGTTTAAAAAATACAGACTAAGCAAACTTGGTGATTCAATTTGAATTTTTTTTTTCTTGCTTTTTGTTTGTTTTTAATGTTAGCTTAGCTTGTTGATACCTATAAACTTATTGCTAAAGCTGCTACAAATCGTTTTAATTCCGTCATAATATTATTTTATACTATCTTTAAAGATTCAGTGATATTTTTTTCTCATCTTTAGCATCGTCAAGGAATTTAAAATGTTCTCTCTGTTATATAATTTCTACAATTTATTTTATTATTCTCACTGTAGTTACATATTTAATATTCAGAGCCAGTTTTTTCCTAATTAACAATTAGTTGAAGGTTTTCCTTTAGTGGCAGAAACAGTATTTCTGAATTCTTATGTTTAAGGCAATTTGCCACCTCTTAATTGAATGAGGATATAACTGAGGAGAATTCCTTGAACCATGTATTATTTTCTTAAATATTTTTTCTTATTTCTACACTGTCTTTAGTATTTAGAGTTGTAGCAGAGAAAACAGCCTGATGTTAGTTTTCTTTTGTAAGTGATGTGTTGTTTTTCCTGAATCTTTGAAGAAACCTTAATTTTGGTCTCTAGCAAAGTTGTTAGTCTACATCCCAGCTCAGACTGGTTTGTTTCAGTGTTCTTGAATATGCAATGTGTCCTCTTAATAAAAAGCATTGAGTCTTGAGTCTTTTTTTTTTAATTTTCATTAAATTGTTTCAGTGATGCCTTCCTATTTCAGAGGATATCATTTGCATACCTTGTCTTCTTAATCTTCTATTTTCTCTCAGATCCTATTACACCTGGATACAGTAGCAAGTAGCCATGTATGACTATTTAAATTTAATTTTAAATTAACTAACGTTAAAAATTCAGTTCTTCTATCTATTCACTTTCAAGTCATCGGTAGCAGTGTGTGTCTAGGGGATGCTGTATTGGACAATGTAGCTAAGGACAGTTTCATCATAAAAAGAATGTTCTATTGGATAGTACTGACACTTCTCTAAACCTTTTTCTATTTTACATTTAATTTTTCTCACTTTATCTTGTCTATGCTCCATGCCAATTATTATATTTTTTTATTATTTTTTATATTTCATAATATTTTTGTATTATTATATTATATTTTTACAGAGTGAATTTTATGTTTGAAGACTAGAAATTTAAGTAAAAATTTTTTTTGAGGATGAGGATGTTTAAAGCAGTTAGGGAAAAAAATACCTGTTAAGTGTGTATTGGAGGAAAAATTATGTCAGCTGTCACGTCTTGCTTTTTTACCTTTGGGATTTCTGTCTTTCCTGATATAACATGCCCAAGATCGTCTCAAAGAAAATCATGAAGTGATTTATGTTCATCTCTGTACCCTCAGCTCTTCTTTGTGAGCATTTTTCTTTATATTACACATGGTGCTTTTGCTTCCCTGTACCTTTCATTTCTCTCTTATTTCCTCTTCGCATCAGGTTAAAATCTTACATTAGTCATTTACATCTTAGTGTGAGTGAGCATGAAAGCTGTTTATTCGAAATCTCTTCTGTGCGTGGTACGACAGCTAATTTTATGTGTCAGTGTGACTGGATTGTGGGGGGCCCAGATATCTGATTAAGCATTATTTCTGGGTGTGTCTGTGTGGATGTTTCCAGAAGGGGTGAGCATTTGAATTGGAGAACTGGATAGACTGGATTGTACCCCCTCCCAATGTGAGTGGACATCATCTATTCCCTTGAGGGTCTGAATGGAACAAAAAGGGCTGAGGAAGTTTGAGTTCTTTCTCTTCCTGACTTCTCAGCTGAGAGACACGTCCACCTGACTCATACTCCTGGGTGTTGGGCCTTCAGACATGAGCTTAAATCTACACCATCAGACCCCCTGCTCTCAGGCCTCTGAACTGCATGAGCAGCCTTCCCTGGGTCTCCAGCTTGCAAAGGGCAGATCGTGGGCCTTCCTAGTTGCCATAATTGCAGGAATTAATACCTTACTTTATCTATGTCTATATTCTGATGGTCCTGTTTCTCTGGATAACCCTGGCTAGTACACGTGGGGAAGTGCAGTATCTTTAGTCATCAAATTAATGAGAAATTTGGGGATAGGGCACTGCCACTCATAAGGCCAATTCACCTGCTCAGTATTTATGCAACCTCAAACATGTCAAAACCTCAACAATAAAACAGAACACTTAGGGGAGATTTGTAGTAATACCATGTAATTTGGGTTTTTGCTCAACCATTAAGAAAAAGAGGAATCTTTCAAAGTAAGCTTTATTTGGCTTAAACTTATTAGCTATCCGTGTGGGCCGAGCACTGCGCAGTGGTAAAAAGAAGAGTGGAGTCGCCTCTGTGCTCGGAGGACTCACAGTCCCTTAGTGGGGGCTGACAACCAGCATGGCGATTTATTCCCTATACTTCTTTTTACAATTTTTGATCAGGCTACAGACAAAGAGTGGGTAGCCACCCACTTGTGACCATGAGGCTTGATCTTTGGAAGTTTACCTGCAGCCTTCTTTTTATTAGCCTTTCACTTCCGGCACAAACGTTCTGAAATCTTCCTCCCTTGTTACAACCTATCTAAAATATTCATGACATTGTGGCGTGTCTCCCCTATTATATGATCAAGTCTATATATCAAAACAAATTATTCATATAAACCTCTTATTTCCTGGAAAATTTGGGGCTGAATTTCAAGGAGTTACCAAGATTTTCTGGTGAGAGCATGTTGCTTTGTGTTTCTGGGAAATAATCAAAGTATTTTAATAAATTTCAAGGAGAAATATAACCTCAGTTCAGATTTTTATAACCCAGACTATTCTCCGGCAAACCAGGGAAATGGATAATGCTCAGAACGTGGGGCCAAATTAGATGTTTCTCCTTGAATGACTAAATGCCATATTCACTGTAACATAATAATGATTCCCATGTATAGAAAACCAAATGCAAATGATTATAACTCATTTTATATATATTATATATATCCAACTATCTTGTAATATGATTTCCTAACTTTATTTAATAGATGAAGAAACTAAGGGAGTTAAATGACTCACCCAAGCTCACATAATTTGTATTTAAAAAAATTTTTTTCACCCCAATGTGCGTAGAGCACTATACAATAGCCAAGATGTGGAAGTAACCTAAATGTCCATCAACAGATGACTGGATAAAAGAAGATGTGGATAAAATACAATGGAATACTACTCAGCCATAAAAAAGAATAAAATAATGCCATTTACAGCAATATGGAGATTGTCATACTAAGTGAAGTAAGCCAGAGAGAGAAAGCAAAGCACCATATGATATCACTTATATGTGGAATCTAAACAAATGACACAAATGAACCTATTTATCCATATTATTATTTTAAAAATATTTCTGGGTGCCTGCTCTGTGTCAGGCACACTTCTTGGCACTAGAGATTTACCAGTAAGCAAAAAGCAAAGCAAAACAAGACAAATATCCCTGGCTCTATGAGGGCTTGGCTCTACCAAAATGAACAAAATGAACAGAGCAATTGGACATGCTTGAGGAAGTTTAAAATTAGGCTGGCAAGTGCTTTGATAACAGTAAGTACCAGGTGCTTCGTCAGATTTTTTTTTTTTCTTATCTGAAAAAAATAGAGATACCTTTACTTTCCCTCTTAACTCCTAGGGTGGTTGTTAACAGCCTTGTTGAAAGGGATATTTTTGTAAATGATAGAAGACGAAGTAAGGGTATTAGGTTTTTGTTTTAGGATGTCAACAGCAGTGATAAATAAAGCAGGTCACAGGCCAGCACCTGTTGCTGGTTGTACAGTGTGGTCCAGGGAAAAAGCCGGCCGGTTAGATCCTGGAACTACATGTCCAGGCCACGCTCGGCCCACTGGCTGTGTGAATCCATCTAATGGGTGTCCGCCATGCTTTGACACCCAGCGCTGGGCCCCCTTCCTCATGTCTAGGGGATCCCCTTCCACGTGGGTCTTAATGAGAGTCAGAGACACTTCTTCTTTGAAAAGAACAACTTCCAAGATTCTGCACTGTCAGGCCCGCCCAGAGCCCTGGACACAAGGTGTCCCTGGGTTCCAGTGGTCACGTGTCCACCTCAGCTGTAGCTGCAGGTGGCTTCCAAGCACAGACGCGCAGCAGTGATGTGCAGATGGTGACTGCGTTAAGATCTCTGTCCCGACACACGTGCACCCCTCCGTCTGCACATCTGGTCTAGGGGGTGGTGTCGGGTCTGATTCTTCACTGCACAGCCCTCAGACTGCTGCCTCGGGCCACCTTGCCCTCTGTGAGCTACTGATATCCTTTTAATAAACTTATTTTCTGCTTAAATCAGCCACAGTCAACTTCTATGGATGGGAGAAAAAAAAAATCCTCCTGTGCGATATCCTTGGATTAATCCTCATCCTCTCTGAGTCATGTCTCACCCAGTGGGGACCACGCTACTAACTCTCTGTTGCAGGCATCAGAAGTCATTACAGGGAAGGGCCTCAGTAACCCTGAGTTGTTTGTTAATGGAAGAGAGGGTCTTTAGTTTAGTTAATTTTTGTTTGTTCTTTGGGATTTTGTTCCTTTTTTTTTTTTTTTTTTTGAGAATTCTTGTTTTCCTTCATCCTGTCATGATGTGCAGTCAGGCTCTGAGTCACGGCTGATGCGGTGCATTTGACTTCAACAGGATCCTGTAAAAAGAGGTCTTTTCTCAGCAGCTGCATCGAGTCACTGAAGTTTCCCCAGAGAAATTCTCCATTTGGCTGCTCATGCACATCTTGTCTCCCCGCTCCAAGCTGGGAAAGAAATTAGAAAGCTTTGTTGCGAGATTCCCTGGGGCACGTGGAGGACAGAGGCACCAGGGTGTGTGCAGGAGAGATTAGACAGGACGAGGACGGGAGTCCAGGTGCTATTTCCTGAGCACTTACTATGTTCCAGGTGGGACTTCGTGTACATGACATTATGTCACGTTCCCTTAGAGGACAAGATCCATCTGACAAGGAACTCCACTACTTTGCCCACTGTCTCAGTCCCCGCTACTCCTCCAGTGCTTATCAGAAAATCGGCACTCAAGTATTTGAAGGAATAAATGATTGAATAAATAAGCAGATAACGTTTCAGGATAAGGTCTGCAATCCCCAAGCGGCAGAGAATTGAAAGACAAAGTCGTTTTGAGGATCACAAGCTAGAAAGTGCAGAACGAGCTCAGGGATGAGGCTTGCCCACGAGAAGGGCCTGCACGTTTGCACCGCCCACTGTATCGACCCAAAGAGCCATGAGGGCAAGGGTTCAATGTGAAAGGCAAGGAAATGATAAAGAATTATCACTTCTTTATGCTCAGAATAAACGTGCAGCTTGGACGACACGCTGGCAGACGCCACCGTCCTCCAGTCCTTATGTGTCAGGTGGAGGCTGGGGAGGAAGGATGCACCGCTGGCGGCTCCCTCCCTGACACACTTCTCTCCCATCCTGGCCCAGCGCCAACTCATTTGACTTTCATTTCTCTCCTGTGCCTTGCTGGGAGGTCATTTCATGCGTTTGTGCATCTCTGCCTAAACAATTTCTCCCAGGGTTTGGGGCGTAAGCTTGTTTTTCTCCTTTCACAACAATGCCTGCTTTATTTTATCTCATCTGCATCAATTAGATGCTCTCTTGAACTGCTTTAACAGTGTTCACCTTTACCGTAACGTACTGCAGCTATTCTGGGAGGATGCACTTCTGGCCATTGTCTCAGATGGAGCTCAGTGGTTACCACCATCTAGCAGAGCTGGCCCCAAACCCCAAGCAGCCTTCAGGGTCAGCAGCACTTAGATCCAGTGACTGTAAAAACCACTTCAAGGACATTCCGTGAAGGGAAAAGAATTTGCAAAAGTACAACATTGTGAAAAAAAGCACTGCCATTCAGAAAAGGTGACGAATCCACTTTGGCTGAAAAACAGGTGGAAAAGGAGGTGGAGAATGTTAATGAGATTGACAGTGAAGGAAATCCATCAATCTGGGGAGGTAGCTCGAAGTCACGTTGTGATTTACCTTAAATACAAAACCAAAGATGCTTTCAGGCAATTTGTTTTTTCTTTTTAATTCCTAGAAGCATAAGGAAGGATGGAAAAAACTGAAGACGAGAAATCTAAAGAGAATTCAGTTGCAAAATTCTCTCCAAACCAATCAGATGCTAGGAAAGTTATGACCTAATTAGAAATGAGTATATACCATTGTTTGTGTGGTTGTTATTATGATCGTTAATTCCTATCACACTTTACTTCCAATCACAGCCCGCTGGCTAGATCTAGACCACAACCAACTGCCTCCTGGGAGTGGAGGGGTGTGGGGAGCACGTGGGTCTATGGTCAACAGTGAAGAACTCCCCACAGTAGGAGGTTTTACCTGCGGTCTGTGAGACGAGGAAACTGAAATTCAGACAGGGTAATAATGCATGATTTCATGAAAGATGCTTGGATAATCCTGAAAGCCAATAATCATAATATGGTTTTATATGAGATTATTTTACAAAATGGTTTCATTTTTAAGTTCATGCCTATTGAAAGGTATTTTTATGCTTAGAAAGATCAGTAGGCTAGTATATATCTCTGTTTCTCCTAAAAAAGGGAGTTGGTCCAAATCTACACTAAAATTTTATCTAGCCATTCATTTCTAATGTCTTCCAACTCCAAGAAAATGCTTACAAATATCATAGTTATTTGCCTAATTTATAAAGAGATCTTTAACCATAATGATTTTAGACTAATAATTAGTTGATAAAATTATAGAAATCATGTACCATATTTACACACTTGCCATATTGTCATAAATAAACATAGGTTCAAGTGTGTGGAATTAAGATGTATGGTGTTTTCAATACCTAAAAAGTTAGTTCCTGTAGGACTGGCATACGGATAACAGTATGACTGTCTTAAGGCACCCTGGTACAGTGGAATTAACATGGGATCAGGAGTTTTAGGGTTCTGCATTGAAATCTTAGCTTTATCCCTAAGATATTTAAAAATTTAATTGGTTTCCTTGAAATTCAGTTCATTCACTTATAAATTAAAGTAATAATATCTACCTTATTCTTTAGAATGGGGATTAAAAGTTATGACCTCATAAAAATATGATCAGCCAGCAATTCCGCTCCTGGGCGTGTAACTGGAGGAGATCCTTATTTGAAAAGATTCATGTACCCCATAGCAGCACTAGTTACAACAGCCGGGACAGGGTAACAATCTAAATGTCCTCCGACAGACGACTGAATAAAGAAACTGCGGTGTATTTAGACAATGGAATACTACTCAGCCATAAAAAAGAATAAAATAATGCCATTTGCAGCAACATGGGTGGACTTCGAAATCATCATTCTAAGTGAAGTAAGCCAGATAGAGAAAGAAATATACCATATGATATCACTTATATGTGAAATCTAAAAAAAATGACACAAATGAACTTATTTACAAAACAGAAACAGACTCACAGACATAGAGAACAAACATATGGTTACCAGGGAGGAAAGGGGGTGGGAAGGGATAAATTGAGAGTTTGAGATTTGCAGATACTAACTACTATATATAAAATAGATAAACAACAAATTTATACTATGGAGCACAGGGAACTCCGTTCAATATCTTGTAGTCACCTATAATGAAAAAGAATATGAAAATAAATATGTGTATGAACATGTATGACTGAAACATGATGCTGTACACCAGAAATTGACAAAACATTGTAAACTGACTATACGTCAATTTTTGTTTAATATAGCTATATTAAAAAGAGAGTAGGAGGCTCTTATCTCTCCCACCATAATGTGGGGTTCATACTTCGAAGGCTGCTCAGTGAATGAGTCATTTCATTATATTTAGAAAAATTGATAACCCTCTAAGAATAGTATAAAGACCTATTTCTTCTCCTTTTGGAAATTCTCCTCAATCCTTGAAGCAGATATTAGCTGCCTAGAGTTAGACATTCAGAGCCTTCAGATCATTTTTTTTTTTTCATTTTGTGACGGCTGCTGCGTCTGCACCATGATGAATCCACGCGGAGCGACCTTCCCCCTGTCGGCACAGCTACTAAATCCCGGCTCCACGAGGCGAGCTGGGAAGTAAAAGCAGGTGCGGCCTTTGTGACCAGTCTCACACCATTGTTCGGAGCCCTTGGGGAAGTGTTACCAGCCGGCTGGGGGAAAGCAGTGCCCGCTCCCCCGGGCCCCCCCCCGGACCCACGGCGCAGCGTGAGGCTGCGGACGGACAGCGCAGCTCGTTGGCAGGGGCCGCACCGCCGCGAGTCCACTGTGCGGCCCCGTGCGGGGCTGGAGCACCGCGCTGGGGACACAGGCTCCCAGCCTAGTATTCTGATGGTGATTCCGCGATCTGCCCCCCCCCCCCCCCCCCCCCGGCAGCTCCGGGACGGCGCGGCGCTCGCTCCTGGCGCGCTGACTCCCAGGCACCTGAGTCCTGGAGCAGAGTCAGACCCAGGCTTGGGAGAATAAAACCGCAGACGGCCACTCCGAACAAAGGGCGTTGTGCACCCGGCAGGGCTACGTTTAAAAGCATTTCCAGTCGAGGAGAAGCTTTCTAAATCCGACGCTGAAGGTTTTTGGAATGGCTTTTCTCTTCCCTGTTCAGAGTCCTGGAGGGAGTCCCTCTTGGAAGGTGGTGGCTGTGGAAGACTCGTGTTGTACCTCCTCTGCTTGTTAACTGACTCTAAGCCCAACACTTGGGAGTGAAAAAGAAGTGGACGGGGCAGAAAAATGGGTTTCCAGCCCTGCAGTGAGAAACTTGAAAGTCCCACCTCCTGTGGGCATATTTCTTCTTTCCAGTTCCTGAGTATTCTGTGCTCTGTTACTAGCTATTCAATTGTATCATTGAAACAAACAAAAATATATATATATATATGTATTTATAATTAATACATATTATAGGCGATACATATGATGTATGTATTTGAAATATATATATTTCAAAATGCACATCTATACTCAGATATGTATATTCTCCAATAATGCTTAGCATCAATATATGCACATGTAACTGAATTTTTATTTTTAAAAATCTGCAACTTGGATATGATCGTCCCCTTTCGGCAAAGAAGGAAATTAAGTTCAGAGAAGACGCTAAGGCCAATAAGGCAAGTCAGCTGGGTCCGAGCATCCTTCTCTGCTGTAAATTTCCTGACGTCCAGATGGAAGGAACATTCTTTAAAATGCAGTCTTAGCTTGTAAGAAAGACAAATGTCCACGTGCAGAAAACCAGGGGTCTAAGGGCACGGAACGATGCTGCCCTTCCCAGCAGGCAGGCGGGGTAGGGTTACAGGGTGAGTCCCCCAGGTGCGTGGCTGCGAGTCAGTTGGCACAAATCCTTTGGTCTCTGTGATGAAGAGACGTGGAAATGAGACCCTGTGAAATGCCAGAACTTGTGGAGGACTTACTCCCAGTGAAAGGACAGGCTAGAAAAAATCCACTGACGCGCACAGTGGGCTGGCAAGGACATTTAACTGCCACGTCCCAGGCTCTGGGGAAACACAAAAGAAACAAAAAAATAAAGTCAGTTTCCTGAGAAATCAGAACTCCAACTTTCAATGAACTGAGCTTTGGGTTAGAGTTCAGAATGTGCAGGGAGTCAGAGATCAGGAGGCTGATAAATCCACTTAAAAGTTGGTCCCAAGCTGCTCTTACCCTGGGGCGACTGGCAGAAGCAACTGTTTTGAAGAAATTCTCCAGTCTCCTACCCAAGGTGTAAAAGACTTTGAGGGGAAGAAACACTAGAAGGGGACAAGCACGTGCTCTGCGCCTGTCTGCTGCACAGGTGGCTTTCACGGGCCAGAATTTGTCCCACCAAGTCCTGACAAAGGGTGATGCCCGCCTCCTGATTTGGGGAGTACACGTCCATCTGTTTGCTCCCTGGCCTGCACCACATCTTCGAGAACGTCTAGCTTAAATATCGTTGGGAGAAGGTGTCGGTTTTCTCACCTACTCCGAAATAACTCAGCAGACCGGCCGTCCTTGCGTGAGGAGGTGGGTCATTCTCGGACCAGTTTTGCTGCTCTGCTCCCTTCAGGACTGAACGGATCCTGGGCTCAGGAGCTGTCAGAATCCCTGGCATGAGTCTCCTCTGGAGGGCTCTCAACCCAGGCCCTTCACTCTTCCTTCCCATCTTTCCTAAGTGTCGCCTTTGTTTCCATGAGACAAGCCCCAAGGTCTCCATCTTATCTCAGGCCCCTTGCTGTGCTTCCAGTTAAAATGGCAGGAGCGGATTAAGTGAGGCCTCAGATCTGCAGGATATCACCTTCTGAACTGGAGGGCTTGGCCTGCATCCCGGGCCCTGCCCTTTTTTGAGCAAATCCTCACGGAGCTGTGGACTCGGCCATCACATGGCCCCATGCGAGACACATTTCCTTTCTCGAGGTGAGGTCACTTAGGGATCCTCCTCCCTCCTTGCCTGGCCTTGGGCTGAAGAGTGAACCACAAGGCTGCTCGGCATTTGCTGAGGAGCCCTGGGCGCAGTGAGTCTTCAGCCTTGGCTTTACTTGGCTTTACATGTCTGTGGTAGAAAAGCACAAATCCCTGCTCCTCCAAGGAAGGCGTCTGGGGGGGACCAGGATGCTACTGTGAATGAGCTTCTATTTGCTGAGATTAGCAAAATATTGAGGTGCAGGTGACTTTAGATAAGAATTAGCTTTTTAGAGAAGAAAGAGGAACAACCAGGAAGTCAAAAGATGGAGTTTGAAGGGTTAGGAAGGACAAGAACTTCTAGACTCTACAAAGCAAGGGCTGAAATTCAACATAGTCTTGAGTAACAAAAGCAAAAACAAATCTCCCGAACTTAAAAATCTTAGTTCAGCAGAGGGGCTCGATAAATAAGCAAAGCCCAGGGTAATAAAACTGTCTTCCTGTCCAAGACTATTTTTCCAGCAGTCTCAGGGCAGCTGTCATCCATGCGGAGGAGAGAGGTTAGGGGAAAAGAAGGAAATGCTGAGGCAGGTTTGAGAATCCTGTCTAGTCACAAAGTATGAATTTGGATACTGATACGTGGGACTAGCCAGAGCCGGGTAGACCAGAAGTCTACCTATTTCTGCGAGAATTATGTTTCCAAAAAACCCGTTACCTTAGGTTTAAACCGTTACCCTAGGCTTACCCATGCCATGACAGTAAAATCTTTCTTTCACCTTCCAAAATTCCACTAGCATGAAGGAGCCTTAAGTTGTACAAGCTTAAGAAGGGCATGTGCCCCCCTTGGACACGGTCGTGGAAGGGAACCTCCTCAAGGGCACCTGTGGGAACACAGAGGAAAAACAGATGAGGAAGTCACTACAAACAAGTAGACTGAGGACCTACTGAGAACGGCCCCCTGCTGCTGCAGAGACAGCGTCGTCATCCTTCTTTAGATTCATGGTGAAGGCGCATGATGCATTCAACCCAATCGCAAACCATTGAAGAGAAAGACGACTGACACAAAGGCGTCAATCAAAATATTGAAAATTCATGAGTCTCCGTCTTCTTGCAGATTTTCTTTGTTTGCTATTATTTTAAAATTAAACTTAAAAGGAGTGGTTTTTTTTCCTGCACATTTTCAGTATTAGCAAAGGGATGACTTTAGAATTTGTGTCTCATGATGAAAATTTAAAAAAAAACTGGCACATCTATGATGTTGGTGATGTTGGTGCAATTAAGACTCCGAATTCATAATCTGTTCCCTCCCTACCTCTTTAACTTTGCATCCATAATACATTTCTAGGGGCTATCCTCCAAGTAGCTAACGAGGCATTTTAAAGAATTGTAGTAATTCAGTTCCGTAACTACTGGAAACAAAGACACTTTGAACGTGCAGATAATTTGTCTGGCTAAAGCCCATGGCTTAAGCATTTCAGCGTGTCCAGGAGATATAAACATCGCCAGGCAGTGCTCAGGGAGTTCTGGGAAACAGGAGCCTGATATATGGGGCAGCTGCTACTGATAAGCCACGCCCCCGTCTCCCCTTCTGTCCGCGGCCTCAGGAGAAAGGGGAGATGTGATTGTGGCCTTGCCTCCCTCAGGGAGGTGGCCCCTCAGCTGTTGGCTTGCTGAACAACAGCAGAGGGAGGGTGGACCAGCTGGCTGGGGACAGAATTTCTTTCACTGTGACCCCCTCTTGGGAGGTGGGCTCAGATAGACATGCAGGAGAGAGAGGCAGGTCTCAGAGGCAATGAGCTGTGCACGGGGCTGAGAAAGGCAGGCGGGATGCTCCTGCAGGACAGGCACAGGCCGGGCAATGCAGCTCGGCCTCCGGCACTGATTACGGGACTCGAGCAAGTCACTTCCTGATCCTTCTCTGTTTTTCTTATCAACACACGGGAAGTCATTGGCCAACCTGCTTATAATCCCCTCCAGCTTTGGAAAATGTGTCTCCTGTTTTGAAAATAAACTGAGGTGACGGTCATGATGGTGTCAGAAAAGAGAAGCGGCCTGTATTCAGATACTCATGGCCGTGCTTTCTGTATCTCTCTGTGGCCCCACATCTGCGTGCGTTTTCCTCGCAGACAAGATCCTTCATGGAGAGATCGATGAAGATCCTCGTGAAGTGACTACCATGCGAGGGGACAAGCATATTTTCATCTGTCACTCACTCAGACTTTCTTTCTCTGTGGCTTTCTTGCATCTCCCACTGTAGAAAAATAATATATAAGGGATTTTTAACAAAGGAAATGCCAACGGCATAGGTACCACAATCATGAAGTCTGCAGAGAGAGTGAAGAGGGGCTGTGAAGAATAGCAGATGGACCTGTATCTGGAGACACTTTCTGGCATGAAATCTCCACTCAGCATCTAATTACAGGACCCAGTGCTAGTTTCCAAAGTTTTTTGATTTTTTTTTTAAGTCTATAAAATTATAATAAATCAGATTGGATGGAGGTAAATTACAAGGTGGCCTGGCACTTGTCATCAACGTGTATATAATTTGTAATGACTGCTTTTTTTCACCCAAATCTTTTAGTTGCTCCCTGTGGTTGCACCTCAGTCATTTCCATGAGAAAATACTGGATAATTCCTCTGTGAGCATCTTTTTTGTACAAAAGCAAAATCAGACAATCCTGTGGGGCGTCGGCAAGGAGAAAAGGCCAGGGTGTGTGGAGTACCTTCCATTTTCTTGGCCATGAAGCGAATCCCCAGAAAATGCACAAGCTCGTGCTCGCCCCTGCTCAGAAAGAATGCGCGTGGTTGGTTTATTGCTCTAGTACCGAGGGAGCAGGCGAGGATGGGCCTTTGATGACAGGCAACAGTAGGAAGGAATTTCAAAGAACTGAAAATCAAAATCCTGCTTCCTGGGGATTAATGACAGAGGTAAGGTGTTTAGGCTGCTTTTCAGAAAGCTCCTTTTGTATTGAGATTTTTTTTTTTTAACAGGGTAATAACACTGCATTATTTTAAATAATCAATAGTTCTTTTGACAAAATAATAATCATATGCAGGGAGATTTGGAATGAAAAGATCTCATAATGAATGTATGAGAACCCTAAGCGCTGGGGCACCCATTAACACTCCTGTCTAATTCTAAGGTAGCAAAGTGTCTGTTAAAAACCTCATTTTCCGCCCTGAAGATTCTCAGTACTTGCAAGTATATCATATCCTCCCCACAAATCTCAAAAAATGCCCTGCTATTTTCTTCAAAGAATCTGACAATAACTTTGGCATCTAATTGTGGGTGTGCTGGGCTTCACTGTGTTCATGCTTCAAAGGAGACGGAGACACTTTTCTTACTCTGGGAATTTGTATTTAATAATCATCACCCTTCTTTTTTAAAAATTATTTTTTTTAACCAGTTGTGCCTGGGGTTCTGCCCTGGAAAGAAGTCTGGAACCCAGGCCTGGCCAATCTCAAGCCCTTCCCAAGTGAATGGGACAATTAAAGATTCCCCTAGGGTCCGTGGTGACCTGTCAAGAGAAGGAATCAAAACTTAAGGAAAACTGGAAATCAGCAGCAAAGGCGTGCAGACCAGGGCCCGTAGACGGAGGGAAGGAACCAGCAGAAACAACCTCATGACTCTGAGAAATGACCGCAGCTGTGTCCTCTCCAAGAGGGACACAACCCAACCTTCTTCTTTCCACCATGTTCCCATTGCGCGAGCCTGGCTATACCCTGAACTTTGCAGAACCCAACATTCTTTGCACACGTAAACACTCAACACTCAATGACGTACTTAATCCTGTCAATCGTCACTAAAATATAATTATTCTAGAAACCAGACTGTCTGCATCAGCGCTCTCAGCAGGTGCCCTTTGGGTAAGCCCACTGATAAGGGAAGGTGGTTTATAATCAGGAGCAAGGGGGTTGGAGGAACGGTCCAAACGGTTTGTAGCTCCGGCTGTCAAGAGCCTGGTACTACGTCTCTCCACAAGGTCGAGTCGTTCTTGTCTCAGAGGCCAGAGCTCCGGGGCTTACGGACCAAGTATGAGACCAGCCGGTGTCTGCCCCGCTTTTCCAAGCTTCTCATTAGACCCAACTCCTTTCACAGTAGCAGAGAGCTTCTTTAGATATGCAAATACTTCAGTCTGGTTGCAAGCAAGTTTTGACCTTTGTTTCTAGGTGACTTTGCATGGCCCTGCCTGGTGCATGACGTGTTGATTTACAGTCTATCTCCCAGGGGACAGCCTTATAGGTCTAAGGTATTCGCCAGACCCCACTGTCACCCCCTTGTCCTGACAGCAAGAGCTTCAGAACACGCAGCAAAATGCCAGTATCTGAGTAGGAGAGCTTGAATTCTGTCACCAAGCCAGCCCCCTGGGGCGGGGGGAGCACCCAGACCTGTGTGCCCCTCCATCTCCCAGCTGCTGCACCAGGTGATGCTTGGGTCAAGTTGACAGATTTTCTAGGAAGTTCTGTTCAGTGAACCTTCTGTGACCTACCTTCTGTCACTCTGAGTGCTCTGAACAGTCTCTACCCCTGACCAGAGTTTACACTTGACATCAATCCTGCTGCCACACACTGTCTTGGGAGGAGAAGAGATTGGGAAAGGTGACTAAAGGGTCACGAGCCATTCCCACAATTCCGCCGCTCTGTCTATACACAACTGAGACATGTATGCCCAGGAGGTTGTGGTCCTTCCTGGGGTCCCGGAGATTTGCAGACAAGCTTCTTAAAAGGCTGTGCAGGAAAGGGATTGGCTGCATAGCCAGCAGCTTCCTGATATAAGCGTCTGCTTAGAGACGTTTTAGAGTTTTTCCATCATCCGGCTGATGGGTAAAAATATCTTTGACCAGGTAGCACTTTTATGTGAAGGGACTTTGCCCCTAAAAAATGCTGGGAGATTAACCAGTCTCTGACTGTGATGTTTTGTGGTTCAAGACTTGTCATTTCCAGATAAAAATGTGGTGGAAAGCTGTGCTCTCGGAACAGCTCCTTTGTGCCAGGAATTGTACGCAGCTGTTCACAGAAGTTCTTTAAATTAATCTCTACAATAGACCAGGTTGGTTGTGCTGTTGTGTGTTAGTTGTGTTGTTGTGCTTCCACTGAGGAAGAAAGTGAAGGTCCAGGAGTGAATCACTCACCTAAATTCACGCAACTATTAAACAGCAGGTCTGGAAATTGATCTGGTTCTGATATCAAAAACACCTCTTTTCCCTTTTGGGTTATTTGCTCAGTGAAAATTTGCCCCCTCGAGGGAAAAAAAAAAAGAAGGATGGAAGAAAGAAATAAGAAAGAGAGAGAAAGGAAGAATAGAAAGAGGGGAAACATTCACGGTAGACCCCAGAGGCTCTCCCCTAGGGATCCCCAGCAGTGAGTCCCTGCAGCCGTTCCCAGGCTGTCACTCCCCCCAGGAACCTAGCTCCACTCCCCACCCCTAATGTGCAGCTGACGACCTCAGTTCCAGCCCATGTGCTCCATGCGCCCTGCCCGCCTGCATTTTCACACACAGTACAGTAACCATCCCTTTCCCGTGAAAAGAACTTCCCTTTCCTCTCCCTCCTCACACCGCCTTGAACCATGTTATTGAGAATAACCATAATCGCCACATGGTCACAGAGTGCTACCCTTGAGGTGAACACCCCGCTACCTAATGGAGATGGTGGCGAGTTGTTCAAGACACTAGGTTTTGGCTGTAAGTCAGAGTCCCATCCTTAGGGAATTAGGTCTCGTTAGTTGCTGGACTTGGAGAAAATCTCTTTTTTTTTAAATTTATTTATGTATTTATTTATTATTTTTATTGAAGCATAGTCAATTTACAATGTTGTGTAGGAAAACAGTATGGAGATTCTTAAAAAGCTAAAATTAGACTTACCAAATGACCAGCAATTGCATTCCTGGGCATATATCTGGAGGAAAGTAATTTGAAAAGACACATTCACCCTAATGTTCACAGCAGCACTATTTACAAGATATGGAAGCAACTTAAATGCCCATCAACACATGAATGAATAAGAAAGTTGTGGTATGTACACACAATGGAACACTACTCAGCCATAAAAAAGAATAAAATAATGCCATTTGCTGCAACACGGATGGACCTGGAGAATGTCATTCTAAGTCAAGTAAGCCAGACAGAGAAAGAAAAATACCATACGACATCGTTTATATGTGGAATCAAAACAAAAATGACACAAATGAACTTACTTACAAAACAGAAACAGACTCACAGACATAGAAAACAAACTATGGTTACCAGGGGGAGAAGGGGGTGGGAAGAGATAAATTGAGAGTTTGGGATTTGCACATACTGACTACTACATATAAATTAAATAAACAGCAAAGTTCTACTGTACAGCACAGGGAACTATATTCAGTACCTTATAATAACCTATAATGAAAAAGAATATAGAAAAGAATATATATATATATATATATATATGTATAACTGAATCAGCATGCTGTGTACCAGAGAAAATCTTTTTCTCTCTGAACTTCATGCATAAGAACGGAAATACTTCCTGTCTTGAAGTTTTGCTGTGAAGAAAATAGATGACACATTAAGTATGTCTAATTTTGCACATAATAGATTCTCAATAAAAGGTGGTAATTCTTATTTCTATTCATCTCAGAAATTTATTATGGGAAGAACACTCAAATACATGACAGCAGTTTAAAATGTCACTATATGTTTAACTTGCGATTCCAACCAGACCGATGAAAGCAGAAATCTGTCTCCTGCTTCCTCTCTGCAGATGATACTGTATTTTGCCCCATTTGTTTTCTCCTTTCCACCTCGAGTCTCTTTGGAACTTTCCCCTCCTCTTCCATCTCCTACCTTGGAGAAAGTAGGGCCCCACCACCTGCCCAAAGTCTACGTTCTCTTGCCTTGAGTCCACCCACCTGCCTGCTCCAGCCCTGGGACTGTCTACCTCTCCCTGTCCGACCCCCTCCTGATGTCTTCGATGTGTGCAAAGATGTCTGGGAGAGAGAGAATCTCAAGAAACTCTTGTGTTAAGCCTTCCTGGTGCACAATCACACTTGCAGCAGCAGGGCATCCTGGGGCCAGAAACTCACCAAAATAGTTTTATTCCCGGGATTTACCAAACAGTACCGTGAGCCCTTCCAGGCTAAACCCATCTTCTGCTCACTCACCTGGTCTGTGGCCTTGGGGAAGGGACTCTGCATATTTCTGGAATTCTTACTCCCTGTCACTTATGATCCCTGGCATGTTGCCCAGAGATGACATGAGTTTTAGCTCCTGAGGCAGACCAGAGAATAAGGCACAGGAACCTGCCCACCTGGGAGCTGCCGGGGCCTCCCACAGCCCAGAATTCATGCGTCGTAAACCCGCCTCTCGTTGTCGAATGGGAAAGCCGAGGCCACGCGGTCGGCTGCTGGACGCGATTTGCTTGTTGTCTTAAAACTAAGCCGAGAGGTGAGCGGCACACGGCCTCTGGGTCAGGATTCTGGAGCCCGAGTGCTCAGATTCAGGACTCTTCTGTCCAGTTCTGTCTAGTATCAGTTGCAATGCCCTTGGGCAGATTATTTAACTTCTCTGGGCTCCAGTTTTTTGGAGTGGGGAAAGCAACGTGTACATTTGTTGCAAAGAGTAAATGAATTACGACCTGTACATCACTTAGAAGGCAGCCGGCACCGGACAGGCGCAGGGGCCACGGCCGTCGCTCCTGCTGTGGTGCTGTTGTGGCAGCTGCTCAGCTCCCTTTGAAGGGCGAGACTTTAGGGACCCGTGGAGGTGGGTTGGGCCTCGGGGGGGGGGTCACCTGGAGGGTTGTGTCCTTGGAGTTCATCCGTCAGGGCACCTAACACTGACTGCTGACGCAAACTATCAAAACCTCGATGGGACATAAGAGGGTGCGTTTCCCCTGGGGTCACAGACCAGCTGTTTAGCAGGTGCCTTTGTGGTTCAGGATTCTGGCTCCTTCCATCTGGTAGTTCCCAGAATCCATTAGATCCTCCTCAGGCTCTTCCGATGGATACCTCCCTTCAGATAGTCAAGGACGAGAGAGGGAGGGAGAGAGGGGAGGGCTCGGTCACACGGGGCATCTCGATCTCCGAGCTCTCAGGTAGTTTACCCTGCACCCTCCTTCCTTCCATTATCTCACGCTCAGCCACATGGCCCCCAGCGAACTGGGTCACTGGGAGAGCAAGTGACGGATTGGGTTCCAGCCAGTCTCTGTTACAGAGAGGACCGTGTGAGGGAGGGGACAGCCTCGATGGAAAAGAATCAGAGACCCCAGCTGGTCCCCCACGTTATTCTGCGTGGGCTTTCCCTCACTGACACCTTCTCAGTAGCTTGGTGCAGCAAAAACATTTTCCACAAAAGCACGTTTGCGCCCAACAGACCTACGTGTGAATCCCAGACCACCCTTTCTCCAGAGATGAGCCATATGAACTGAAGAATTCACTGAGGTTCAGGTTTACCTCGTGGACTGGGATGACAAAATTGGCCTTGAAGCATTGCTGTGAGAGCATTGGACGATGTTCTGTAAAGCCGTTTCAGGTATGTTTTCCTGTGGGGAGATTCTTGGAGGTTCTGTCAAACCCCCCACCTTCACAGGTTTCAGTCTCAAGGAAGGGCAGCTGCCAGCTAGTGTGCACTATTTCTCAGCGCTGACTGATACAAAGAGTGTTTTTAGAGCTTGAAGCAAGACGATACATTTAAAAGCAGGACTTCAGGGAGAAAAAGAGAGAATAAGAGATCTTCTAAAACATTTTTCAGAAGAGAGTATAGCTCAAAGTTTTGGAGCAGGCACTTAGCACGCAGGAGGTCCTGGGTTCAATCCCCAGCACCTCCTCTAAGAATAAATAAACACACCTAATTACCTACCCCCAAAGAAAACAACAAAAAAAGTTTTAATTTAAAATTTTTTCTTGACTATGTCAAGAATCAGATGTGAAAAAGCCAGATCATAGAGGTTTGTACACGGTGCAGCACATTTCCTTATTTCTGCCCCTGACATTTCTGCCTCTGGGCCATGACACCTAACCGACTTAGTGGATGAGGAAGGGTTGTTGTGGAGAACTGACAGTCCTGAGTAGCCCTGTTTCTAGGGCGCTGTGATGGGCGGAGAAGGCTGCAGGGGAAGATAGCAGACTCCGGGTGTCCCATGCACCCCAGCACGGTGGGAGAGGCAGCTGGAGCCACACGCGGGTGGACACGGAGAAGCTCAGGGACAGGGAGGGCGGTGGAATGATGCCAGGGTATCATTTATGTGGAGGGTCAGCTTGAGAGAGTCTAGGGAAAACCCTTCCAACAGCCACTGGCCTCCTGAGTAGGAAAGGGCCCGGGGTCCACAGCAGCACCTGGAGGCGAGGGGCAGAGGCAGTGCCACCTGCTCCCCGTGGTCCGCGTGTGACAGGCCTTCTTATAGCCCAGGTCAGGGGACATGGCCCCCATCAAGGTGAAGAGGCCGAACAGCCTGAGATGGTAAAACGGGGAAATGCCAGGTACACGCGCTCCACTGGTGAATCCTCGAAACCCAAACGGCCAGACGGGGCCCGCTGCGCCCGAGCTGCTGAGATAACCAAGCAGGCCGGCCACCTGCAGCACAAACCAGAGGCGATGGCACCGCGTCTGCTGAACTGAACGCACATGCGCCTTCCGTAGGCGACCCCCCCCACCCCCGCCCCAGGCTGCGGGGAAGACTGAGCAATCACAGCCCCGGCACCGACAGATGTATCATCATTTTAAATAGAAAGTAAACTTTATTTAAATTATGTATCCTCAATAAATTGAGGAAACGGTGTGGCTTCTCCACCTGAAGATTAAATAAGACGAGGCAAGTGCACTGCCCGAGAATCGCCCCCCGGCGCACAGCGGGGAGGAGCTGTGTGTCCGGAGCCACCGCTGTGACGTCCAGGAGGGGGCGCCCCGGGTTCCGAGGGGCCTGCAGTTCTCCGGGCTTGTACTGCTGAGTGACCGGTGCTGCCTTCCACCCAGAGAAGGGAAAGCAGAGCGGGACAAATCCCAGGAGGGAAGAGTCGGGTCACCGTCCTTGAGCTGCTTTTGGAGTACTAAGTGTAAACGCGGAGCCGCTTCGTGGGAAGCTCTGCGCAGGAGATGCAGTTCACGAGACGAGTCTGTGCGGACGCTGGTTACAGGCACAGGCGGGGCTGAGACCGCCTGGGGTGCAGGACGGGAGGACGGAGCTCAGGTCCTCCCTACCCAGACGGGACAGCCGGGTCATGAGAATGAGGCCACCAAAGGCCAGAGAAGGAGAAAACACGGAGTCCTGGTCACCAAGGCAGAGACTATTTCAGGAAAAGGACAAACATCTTCAAGGTATGGTTTCAAGAGTCATCTTTTTTTTTTCCATCTCCAAGTAACATCTATCTAATCGAGAAAATGTACTTGGTTATCTTTTAATAGAATGGAACTTGTGTTTCTATGGGAAGGACTCCATGTAATTTCAGAGTCTCTCGGTGTCAGACTGAGTGTCAACCTCTCTGAATGCCATTTTTCTAAGCACAAAGTGGGGATTTTAAGGATCACAGGTTCCCCTACAAGGCTGTTGTAAAAGCAATGAGATACTGTAGACCGAAGTCCTCCTGATGTCACAGGCACGTGTGTGCTTGTCTTTACCACCTGCCACGCCTTCCTCAAGCTCAGGGGCACGCTCTTGTAAAACTGTACTGAATAAATTGTCTAATTAGTGAATGAATATATGAAACTTGCTCATTAAGTCTTTTAAATGTGTGATTCATGTACAGACAGCATGTTTCTACTTTACAAATATTCCAACAAATTGCCAAGAAAGGAAAATTTTGCTTTTGTTATAGATGGTTTGTCTACAAAGTCATCTTCTAGTCCTTCGTCCTTTTGCCCATTTCATGTAGTTCGCACAGTCCTGCGTTTCAGCAGAAAAGAAAACCCTTCGGTGTTGCTTTATAATGGAACTAAGTGAATGATTCACAACTACATTTTTACTTAGTTAAGAAGTGAACCTCTCCAGCATTCGTCATTTGTGGACTTTTGAATGATGGCCATTCTGATACCTCACTGTAGTTTTGATTTGCATTTCTCTGATAATTAGTGATATTGGGCAGTTTTTCATGTGTCTGTTGGCAATTTGTATGTGTTCATTGGAGAATTGCTTGTTTAGTTCTTCTGCCCATTTTTGGATTGGGTTGTTTGTTTTTTTCTCATTAAGTTGTATGAGCTGTTTATATATTCTGGAAATTAAGCCCTTGTCAGTCTCATCTTCTGCAAATATTTTCTCCAATTCTGTAGGTGGTTGTTTTGTTTTGCTTATGTTTCCTTTGCTGTGCAAAAAGCTTTTAAGTTTAATTAGGTCCCATTTGTTTATTTTTACTTTTATTTCTATTGCTTGGGTAGACCGCCCTAGGAGAACACTGCTGAGATATATGTGAGATAGTGTTTTAACTATGTTTTCTTCTAGGAGATTTATTGTGTCTTGTTTTAGGTCTTTAAGCCATTTGAGTTTATTTTTGTGTATGATGTGAGGGAGTGTTCTAACTTCATTGATTTATATGCTGCTGTCCAGCTTTCCCTACACCATTTGCTGAAGAGACTGTCTTCTTTTTTCCATTGTATGTTCTTGCCTCTTTTGTCAAAGATTTGACCAAAACCATAAATCCTGGAGAGGCTGTGAAGAAAAGGGAACCCTCCTACACTGTTGGTGGGAATGTAGTTAAAATAGTTGTAGTATATTTATACAATGGAATACTACTCAGCCATAAAAAATAATGAAATAATGCCATTTGCAGCAACATGGATACACCTGGAGAATGTCATTCTAAGTGAAGTAAGCAAGAAAGAGAAATAAAAATACCATATGAGATCACTTATATGTGGAATCGAAAAAAAAATAAACAAATGAACTTATTTGCAAAACAGAAACAGACTCACAGACATAGAAAACAAACTTATGGTTACCAGGGAGGGAAGGGAATGGGAAGGGATAAATTGGGAGTTCAAGATTCGCAGATACTGACTGGTATATATAAAATAGATAAACAAGTTTATACTGTATAGCACAGGGAACTATATTCAATGTCTTGTAGCAGCTTATGGTGAAAAAGAATAGGAAAAAAATATGTTTATTCATGTATGACTGAAGCTTTGTACTGTACACCAGAAATTGACACAACATTGTAAACCGACTATACTTCAATAAAAAAAATACAAGAAATAAAATAAATAAAAAAAATAAGTGAACCTCCCTAAAGAGAAATTGTGCAATTTGAAATACCAGTCCCAATTAGCCAAGCTTCCAAGTTCTATGCTTCTTATTTGGTTTTCAATTTTTTTTCAGATGTATTTTTACATTCTACTTGCAGTTTAGTGATTCATATCTTTACCAATCAATCATCTGTTTTTAAAAATCTATCGACCTACCTCATTTATCTTACTGGAACATCAAGTCTGTAAGAGAGATAGCAAAAATACTGTCTGCATAATCTACCTTCGTTTTAGAATTTTCCCAGCTACTTCACACAACATGCTTGTTAAAGAAATGTTTGTTCAATGAATGAAAAAAATGAGTAGGTAAGTAGACAAATGCCAAAGAAAGAGCAAGCTTGTGCTAATTTACACTTTTTCTGTTTTTCAGAGTCAGACTAAGTAGTAGAACTAACGTGATGGGCAGCATTGCTTATATCTCAACACGTAATTTTTTTTTATTATTCTGGGCAGGAGAAGAGCTACATGGAAAGAGACGATCCATGAAAGCGACTAGCCCTTACTTTCCGCCTGTTTATTTCCTGGGTGTGGAACTCCCACTACTCAGGAATTCATGTTCCTACGTGGCCCCGGGCTCTACTGAAAGCATGTTGTTTTTCTCTAAAATGGTTTAACCTTTTTTTGACACTTGAAGATCAAAATTTAAGGCCTTTTAATTTCTAAGATTTAGGATCAGGTCCAGTAAACATAATGCCATCTGACAACATAAATTCTTTCAAATCTTCTCTGTTTCTGTCAGAGGGAGACACATGCCACAGGTTAGCAATTTGCCTGTCAACAATCTCTCAGCCTTCTCTCCGCCTAGTTGAACTGCCTCCAAGTAAATCGTGAAGGTATTACGTATCTTTTCACTTCTCTCTGATTTGAGAATCACAAAACTCTAAAGGGTCTTTAATTTTGAAAAGGCTGTGTATTTTATTTTATTTTATTTTTTCTTGAAATTATATATCCTTAAACAGATTTTGTTTTACTCCAGGTCATCTTGATGCAACTCTTGATGTGAAAAGCTGGTGAGATTTTTTTAAATCAATGGCAATTATTTATCTGATTTGCATTTTCAGCCTAAAGAGAAGGACAGTTCTTGACTGTTAATAAACTAATCTTGTGTTGTCTCTTATTTTAAAGTTTAAAAAAAATATATTTCATAACATTGACTCATTTGGTCTGTGATCAGAAGAACAGAGATCCATTGTCCCACATTAGAAATAGGGAAATGAAGTTCAGAGGGGTTAGGTGACTCTCCTGAACTCCCACAGCTACTGGCAGAAATGTGAGTGGCACATGGCGCTCCTCTGTCTTGTTCTGACACTTTCTGCACGAGGTGCTGGCACAGCCTCCAGCTCTCCGAGGCCCCGTGGAGAAAATAAAGGTGCTTCTGCTCCAGGGCTAATCCTGCATGGGGCTGGGCTCTACTGAAGGCCTTCAAGATTAAGATGCTGCTCACTGCTATAAGATATTCTCTATAATTAAAGCAATTCTAGACAGTTTCTGTCACTTGCCAGTCGATGTTTATCATAAACACTATATGAAAAAGGATTGGAATGCAAAGGATTCCAATTTTCTCATCAGTCATATCTAGCTTCATGAACTTGCACAGGTGGGAAATTAGGTAAGAGACGTTCCTCCCACAAGGACCAAAGTATGTGGGGGGACATGCATGTGCCGGGCTCTCTTCTAGATGCTGGGGAAGTGCGGGAAGCAAGGCTGAAAGGCTTTTGCCAACATGTTCTCGTGGAAGAACGTCAAATGTGGAGGATGACATGAGTGCTATTTGCTCCTACTGTCCTCTCTCCACAGGGAGAGCTATGACTCCCTGTTTGCAGGGGATACGGGGCGCTGGACTACATCATGGCTCTGACTTGTGTCTTCAGTTAACTCTCTGTTTGCAACTGAGGTATTTAGATACATTGGCTCCCAGTCTTGTGTCCTGAGCGGCAGGCACGGCTGGCCGGCACTGAGTGCCCTGAGCTCGGACCTGGGCAAAAAGCCTGCAGCTGAGAGTGGAGCCCCAGGGACCTCTGGTGCAGCTGGGTCTCCTGCTCCACCAGAAGGTCAGCTCAGGCTCGGAGAAGAACCAGATGGGCACTGCATCTCTCTGAAGAACATCTGACCGAAGCCCTCCGTTAGGGGTTTGCTCCATCCCCACCATCAACAACGCAACTCACCAGACATCCGCGAGTACTTTCCATGTTTCATGTTGAACTTCATTTTTTGTAGTCTTCTTCGGATTGTCTGATTTTTTTTTCTAATCTGTTATATGTAATAAAAAGGAAAACATTCTGATTTATTCTCTGGCATAGAAAAAGATAAGATGATCTGTGTGATTTCAGGGCGCCTCACAAAAATGTGTTATCGTGTAGATAAAGGGGTGCTGTGGAGCGCTGCGGCCTGCTCCCACTGGCTTTTAGAACCAAATTGAAACCAAGTCAAATATTCAGGAATTTTGTGAGCCAGGTGTTCCTGCATTGGTAGCTTGAAATTGGCCGCAGCGGGAGTATTTACAATGCAGAAATTGGAAAAGACTACAAATCAAAGTTCTTTCTTCTCCCCGGAGGGCCTGTTCACTTAAGCCCCCTGGCTGCAAGTACATGGAACAAGTTTATATTTAGTCACACTTATTTGGGAAAAGGGGAAAAATTCCAAACACAGTATTTTTTTAAATCATAGGTGCATAGTTTAAAGTTGAAATGAAATAATGTGCAGTTTTTCAGATGAAATCTAGTATGTGGCAAAAGTCTTTTAAAATCTGCTATGTGTGTATAAGCGATGGCACAGATTTGACGGTGGGGCAAGTTCATTAGCTTTAATTTTTTCACATCTGAAGCAAGTGGCAGCTCACGGGGGCTCCCGACCAGCCGGTCTCTGACGCACAGTGTCTCCCCTGTGTCACGGAGCACCTGTGTGGTCCTTGGTTGAGCTCCCTATTCCTGACCCTCTTTGGTGCCAAACTAGGTTCTCAGGAAGCTCTACCTCCAACCTGGGGGCCACAATCCTTCCATGGCCTCCCTGGCCTGAAATCAGAAGCCCCTGGAATCCTCCGTAAGTGTGTCCATGTGGATTAACACATTTGTCACTTTCATTAGATGGAATTTTGTATTATTCTCTCTTGCCTTTGTTTTGTTGTTACCACTTTTAGAGAGAGGCAGAGCCATGTTTACCATTTTGAAAATCAAATTTAGAAAACTATTTTATTGAAAAAAATCTTAACTTTTAAAAATATTTTGTCTTTAATTGTTTAATTAACTAGTTTACTTAGCGGGGAGGTACCTAGGCTTATTTATTTTTTAATGGAGATACTGGGGATTGAACCCAGGACCTTGTGCACGCTAGGCATACAGTCTACCACTGAGCTACACCCTCCCCGGAACAGGTTTTATGTTATCTGTTTCTGTATGGGAATGATATATCCAAATACTGGATGGTTGTTGATAAAGCAGACCTCTTATATTCCATACTGGAAGTTTTCATCAGAGAATGAACATGAGCTGCCAGTTACCCCAGAGTTGACTGAATGGGATGCGGTGTATTTGCAGGGGCAGGGCTGAATGTATTTAATTGGACATTTCCAAAGCATCTGAGGACATGGCAATGCATAAAACCTGCGTAATTATTCTACGCACTGGATATGAGAGAAGACAGTTAATCCCGCCCCTCATCTGCTTGCTCTGAGTGCGAGACCGTGTGCTGTTTTCACCGCGGAACTCCCAGCGCCCGGGACGGCGTCTGGGGCGCGCTGGACGTCTGGTCCTTACTCATCGACAGGGAAAGATAGACGATACCAAGCAAGTCATCGCTGCCTCCCGGAATAAAATCCTCAAGTTACACAGTTTGGAAGGCAGTTGCTGTGGTAGGAAGAACACAGGTTTTGAAGTCAGTCAGACTTTTGTCAAAATCCTTGATAACATATTAGCATGGATGAGCTGTTTACTGTTTTCGATCTTTGTTTCATGTGATGTGGAGATCGTAACTATATCATAAAACCCCTGTGACTGCAAATCAGAAACTACATGTAAGGTGCTATGAACTGTTTGAAGTACAAACTGTATTTGCAGCATTAGCGCATGACTTACCACACGGGGTGCTTGGATGAGTGTGAATTTCCCGCCCTCTCCCTGGGGATCTGGGGCCCCATCTCAGGGAGGACTTGACCTGCTAATGGGGGAGGGGTTCCATTCAGGACCCCGGCGGGGGGAGCCACAGGCGCTGTCCATTACAGACGTCTGGGAGGAGGCTGGTAGGACACTTACTCGTGGAAATCGTTCATAGGTTTTATTTTAATGCTGCATCCGCACTGTGCAGAAAAGATGGACGGAACACAGCCCGCTTCTCATGACTGTGGGTTAAGTTTCAGTGCTTGTTAGTGGTAGTTCCCTGGGCACATGGAGCAGGAAAAGACACGCGCGAGTCAGGAAGAGGAAGCTCCGTGTGCAGGTGCAGAAAACGACCTGGCAAGCCCCCTGCCCTGCCCCGATGGCCTCGGTCAGCCACTCCGCACCGTTAGCTGGTTGGGCCGTGAGCGGCCGCGCCGTGAGTCTGGCTCTGAGGCAATCTTGCCAGTCAGCACTTCCGTTCCACACTTTAATGGCTGCGGAGCTGGCTGTAGCTCTCAGTCACCTAATACCATTCCTGTTGACTTACCTCTCAGCAGAGAAAAATAACTTATTCAGCACCCTTTGCTGACCTTGTCCATTGGGTCAGGCACTGTGCTGAGCTCCAGGGATGCAGATATATGCATGCACGCCTGTCTTTCCGTCCGGAGAGACGCGGTCCGTTCAGCTCACTGCAACGTGCCGAGTGATCCCAGGGCCGTGCGCACAGGAAGCTCTCAGACAATCAGCGGGGTAGCAAGCAAAGCCTCGCAGGGATTTGGGAATGGAAATGGCACTGGACTGAGACACAAAGCACTTCAGGCTGGGAAGGCAACGAGCCCATCAGCGGAGCCAGGCCCCTGGCGGTCGGCCGCTGCGCCTGCCATGCGGTCCTCTGAGATGCCAGGACCCGCAAGGGCTCCCGGGGTCACCCTGGCCGTCCCTCAGACCTGCCAAGCTTTGGTGCCTTTCCTTGAAAGCTCTTCCAATAAAACAGGTGTTCACCTTTACTGTGAATTTGAGCAGCTTCTCACCGCCATCATTCACACCTCCTCATTCTCGTCTCTTTTCAGAAAGCCTTTGCCTTAAAGATCTGCCCTCCCAGGAGGAGAGGGAGCTTGGTTGAGGACGTCCATGAGAGATGATGCCTTTAACGCTGGAAGTACTTCCTGTAAGTAAGCATGCCTCCATCTGAACTCCTGGCGGTAATAAAATGACAGCTTTATTTACAGTGACAACGACACCACCGAGCTGCCGCCCAGCTGATGACGCGTAAGTGCAATAGATTCCTGGGGTGAGGGGTGCACCGATGTGTGTCTCAAAAGGTATAAAAAATGCTTCAGGAGCAAGTTTAATTAATTAAGAAGGACAAGTGAGAGAGACTTCAAGATGCAGACACAGACATACTAGGGCTTTTTCTGTTGTTTTGGTTTTGTATTTGTTTGTTTGCTTTTGTTGCTGTTTTTACCTGTGGGCTGGTCCCTAAATGTGCAAAACTAAATTTAACGCCTCTGACTTCTTAGAGAACCAACTTGCCTGCTGTTTTCATTAAACAGTTAAGATGGTAACTGTTGTATCTTCTCCGTTATTTGGTTTCTGGGAGACGCTTTCAAATTTTTCAATTAAAATTCTGTCATTCATGCTAAGGGTGCTAATGAGGCTGGATGGTATATTGGGAACGTGAATTTGGGAGAGAGGCAGACCTTAGTTTATCTTTTGGCTCTGCCACTGTGTGACTTTGAAAATAATCTTTCCCTTCTCTGACCTTGTTTCCTCTCGTGTAAATGAAGATAACGTTCCCGGTTGCATCAAGTTATGTAAATGAAAATGTCGAGCTGAAATGGGCAGGGGTGTGTGGTTGAGAGATCCGGTCAGAACCACCATCCTGTCACTTCTTGGCTCTGTGACCTTGGACAAGTCATTCAACTGCCTGATGGCCCCAAACCTTTTTTTTACAGCCATAAACCAGGAATGGTCACGCTTTTCTCTTTGCGGGGCTTTGGTGGTTTGACAAGGTATTGTTAACATTTCTGATCAATGATGTCACAGAAGTAACACTCGTCATGTCTAAGTCACGCGCGATTAGGCCTCACTGAGAAAAGGCTGCAAACCAGACCAGAAAAAGCAGCGTAAGTCTGGTGAAGGACGTACCAGTCAAAAAACAAGACAGAAAACAAACAAATCTCAGCGCCCCTTAAAGAGAAGGAACTTGAGGACTCGTAGAGACTTGCTGGAATGATATCAGAGGACAGAGCACATAAAGAAGCCAAAGTCAGAGCAGTAAGATCGACGCCAAGTGGGTGCTCACAGCCTGAGAGCCGTCCAGACCACAGGGCTCCAGGCGGAGCTGAGGGGCGGACACAGCCAGCCCTGAGAGAGGACCAGGAAGGGACACCCTCGTGCAAGAGCTTGCTGCAGATCCAAGCTACCCTCCCCCCAGGTGGCTGGAGCCCTGGCCGCGCTGTCTCCCTAACTCAGTTATCTTTTATAAAAATCACATCCTGTGGACCTGGTCTTCACAGGGCTCTAAGTGTCATCGGAACCCCAGCCCCATTCAACATGTAACATGTATCACATTTGGCCTGTTCGTACCAAAGAGAGTGATTTCACACATGAAAAGACAATACCGGGCGTTGCTGGAAAGCTGGCGTCCGCGCGTCAGGACGATCGGGGTGGGGTCTCCTTGTTTGGGCGCCCAGACAAGACCGAGCTCTTGTACCCGAAGTGCCTATTGATGGAACGATCTCCTGACACCATCAGGAATCGTAGTGCAGCAATGGCTGAGAAACCTCTCTCTCTCTCTCTCTCTCCCTTTTTCATGCCCTCCCCTCCACGCTAGGGGCTTGGATTACTAAACTCTATTCCAGGTGCAACACTGACATTCATCTTTCTGTCCGCTGTCCTGTGATGTTGTGAAAGAGATCATTTCCACTCACACACTTAGAGCCCGTGTTCCCTGTCACATTTGACGATAGGATTTCCCTTTGCCTTTATTGGGTTTGCATTATTCAGATACCATATAAAAGAGCCATTGTTTTACCAAGCTAGAAAAATAAATGAAGTCTTGGGGTGGTGGACGACTTGGATAAGAAACTCCATTTGTAGAAACACAGGGAACTGGCATCTCTGACGTCCATCCACCTCACGCTGTCTCTCCGGGGCTGCCCCGGCTCGCCGGACGCCGGGCGCCCGCGCAGGCAGCCACCACTCCGCAGCCTGCAGCGCCTCTCCTGCCCTGTTTGCTCAGCAGGGTGCGAGTCTGCAGCGCCCTGATTTACAGCCTGAGCTCCTCACAGGCAGGAGCCCTCATGGCGCAGGGGGCATTTCGGGTTGGAGTCCTGTGACAGTTGAAAAGCAAACCTTTCTTTTGTGGAAAATCAATTGCTAGCCCTTTGGGACGATGCTAACGGAAGAGCCCAAACCAAGGTTATTGGAGAACGGCCATCACCACAGCCCGGAGGTCACCGCTGGGGCTATCTGTCATGGCAGTGACTTGACCTCAATTAAGGACCTATGGACAGTAAGAGAAATAATTAAAAATAAACTAAAAACAGCATTTGTTGAATGTCTTCGTCAAATGAGTCTCTATGCTAAGGATCTTACGTGGATATTTACTCACTGAGAAGTCAGTAAGCCCTCTTGCGTAGACGAGGAAATTGTGGCTCAGATAGACCAAGTGATGGCCCCAAAGTCATAGTCCTAGAAAACAATAAAGCTGACTTCAGTCAGTGTACCTTGTGTCACCTCTGCTTAACTCTGCGGCTTTCATTCTCTCCCATCACGTTACACAGTAGAACATGCGGATTAACCTCCAGTGCTGGGGTTGCTTGACTAATTAGATTGGTAAGTGAATCAGTCACACAAGGCTTACTTAAAAAATTGTTCAAAAAAAACAAAACATAGATAGTTGTATGTGCCTGCATTTGGTACTTGTATGAATGAAATATTTTATGGTGTCATTATTCTTTTTAAAAATTAATAAGCATGACATTGGAAATGAGTGGCGTCAACAAGACTAAGAACAAAAGGAACTACATATAAGGAGTGTACTCTGGTCAATAAAGTTGTTTCTCATGATGGCACAGGTTAACAATCCTGTTGCCACTATATATGCATGTACTGGAGCTGAACAGTTTAGTGAATGGGTGGCAAGAAATGATCAGAGTCCGGTTCCTCACTGTTTGAGCAGGAAGTTACAGATAAGGAAGGCGAGCAGGCTAGAAGGATTCATCTGCTAATACTGATCAGAGCTAAGGCCATCAGTACGCTCACGATTAGCTTCATACAGACAGAGGTTACGTACAGACATATTTACAGATGTGTGTATGAACACAGGGTAGCACACGTGCCTTTCCTTGTTCTGTCAGCCAGGAGGGTCTAGAAACAAGGACACCCCTGTAGTAATGAGCACACTTAATCCCTAAACTTTGGTTTCTAACACCATTCTCCAATACGAGGACCCAAACTCCTTGGAGAGCTTGCTTATTCTAAGACTAGGGCAGACATTTTACAAGATAAGCCTGAAGCATCTTGTAGCACCAGAAAACACAGTAGTGTAAACACATGTGCGCGCACACACACACACACACACACACAGGAGTCAACTGGAAGAGCTTCTGAAGGCCAAAGCTGGGGAAAAAATGGAGTGACAAAATAAACAAAATAATATTGAATTGTAACCCAAATTATAAAATGCCCATGAGTCCATACTGATGTAAATAGGTGACTAGATAAATACATAAATACATGGAGGAGGACAGACAAACAGCCCATACAGAGAAGCATCTCAAATAATTTAGAGTCTCTGCTCTCAGGAAGAGGAAGAATGACTCAACACACCTTAAATGTGGTCTGAAGAAAGATTTGCTTGCAAATACTATTATGCGGAAAGGGGGTGGGGGGGAGTAAATTTACAGCAGAGAAACCTGACGAACACCTCAGCGGGTGATCTCAGTCAGTGTCAACAATGATGAGTCATATTCATAGTTTGTATCCTTCATGTGGGAAGATAAAAATGCCACCTTCCCTCTGAGGTGTCTTCCAACACTGCGAATATCACCAGAACATCCAAATTGAGGGGCATTCTACAAAAAATCTGACCAATGGTCTTCAAACTTTTCAAGGTCATCCAAAACAAGGGGTCTGAAAAACTGTCACAAGTAAGAGGAGCCAGAAGGGACATGGAACGTAGCAGTAACGTGGCATCTTGGAAGAGAGAAGGGACATTTGGTAAAAACCCAAGAAATCTGAATAATGCAGAGCCTTCATTAATTATAATATATCAGTGCTGGTTCACTGAATGTGAGAAATGTCCCACACTAAAGTCAGATGTTAATGAGAGGAACCTGGGCATGAGAGAGACGGGAACTCTGAACTATCTTTGCATTTAAAAAAAAAAATCTAAAGCTGTTCTAAAGTAAAAGTGTATTTTAAAAATCAATAAAGACCTTGAAATGCCTAGTAGATTAAAATGATTAAATACATTTTAAACTCGGGATCAGTGCACTTCGTTAACGGTATCAGCCGATTTACAGGAAGAACCAGGTAGAGATTATATTCACGGGCCAGAGAGGAGACTGTAGGGCTTTTGCGTGCCTGCAGGGGGCGCCACACCCCTGATCACTCCCTAGTCGGGGGCCATCCTAACCAGCCGGCCACTGACGCTGGGCTCCTCTCATATGTCTTTTCCTGGGCTCTGAAAAGCGGAGGGCACACCTTGGCTTCCCCACAATAACCAAGCCCCCGGTCCCTGGGGCGGAGACGTGATCCAGCATGTGGGTGTGCCATCTCCCGTGTGAAACGACACAGGGGCCCGTGGCCTCTGCCAGAGGCCCTTGGGGTGCGGTTTTAGGCGGGTGTCCTGGCCTGTGTGCTTTACTCACACCCAGGCATTTGTGCGGTCGGGGCCAATCTGCCTTCCTGCTGCACTCTTCTAGTTTCAGGACTAGAATCCAGATTGTCTGGAATAAGCCTTATGGAAACATAATGATCACAAGTTGTATCTCCGTGTCCTTGTGCTCCTGAAAAGTTCTCCATGGCTTACAAATTTATACCCAGTGACACCGAGAGAAATTAAAGACCAAAAATCAGGCAAATGACAAAGGTCACGAGGAAGATGTGAACAAAACCGTGAGTGGGAGGTCACTACGTACAAACCCACCGTAAGGTTCTGACATTCGCTAGTCATGGGCCCCAAACAGGGTTCTGGATTTCCCACCAGCCCACGTGCGAGAGGAAGTGTTATTAAATGTGTGATTCACAATGCGATAAACTCGGGTCAGTTGGAGCGAGTACAACGAAGGTTTTCAGGGTTCTGCAAACATTCTGTTTCTTGGTCTGAGTGCTGATTATGCAGGTGTGTGGGTTGTGAAAGTTTACCAGTTGTATACCCCTGTTATGTCAAATGTTCTCTATGCATGTGCTACCTCAATACATTTTTAAGTCAAAAAAAAAAAAAAGATTCAAGTTGAGTAGGAGTTGAAAAAAACAAAAAGCGAAGGGGATAGTTGATCGAGTGCATTTACTGAGAAATTAGGAGGAGGAAGAGCATCAGTTGTTTCAGCTACTTTTTTCCAAAGAACCCTCTGGAGGAGCACACCTTGCAGTGTGTTGAGTGATATGCATGGTGTGAACCTGTCTTCGTCTGCTTTAAATAAATCCACCCATGACGCTCATAGGAAGGTTTCTTTAAGTTTCTCAATGGAAACCAATGGCTTCAAGACAAAGTCTTACTTGTTAACAACTCTAACAAAGTGATTCCAAAATGCCGTTTTGTGACCCACAGGTGTCCAGGGCGTCTGGCTCCACGTCTCCAGGAGGAACCAGTTCCTCATCTGATGGCTAATCTCTTGCCAGACCACAGCTCTGTCCTCACAGCGGAGAGCCTGTGCCTCCTAACTCTCCCCCCAGAGCTGCCAGACGCTGCAAGACCCATCCCTGCCCACCCTGCTAACATCTTCTCTCGGTACTGTCCCCTCCGTCACCAGCTGTGGTCACGTTGAGAAAACACTTGGCTCAAACCATCTCCTCTTTGCTGTCTTTGCACCTGCTCGTGCCTCTGTCTGCAGTACAGTCACCCCTTGCTATCATGGGTGATTGGTTCCAGGACCGTCTTGGATACCAAAGCCCACAGATGCTCAAGTTCCTTCTATAAAGTGGCCAAGTACAGTGAGCGCCCCCACCCCATGCCCACAGGTCCTGCATCTGCAGTCGGTGGCACCCTCCGGGTACACAGATTGTTCTCTTTTTCAGATCTTACTGGTAAGCTTCCTTCTAAAGATTCAGGTCTCAACACAGAGACCGTCTTTCCAAAACCCTTCCAGGTAATGCCCGCTTCCTCACTCTCCCACTCTATCTCCATTCCTTTCACTTTTCTTCACAGCATTGATTAATATTTGGAATCATTACATTCCTTTCCCTGTTTAATGTTTCTTTTCCAATGAGAATATATATTTCTTAAAGATAGGAATGTAGCTTGTCTTTTTACTGCTGGGTCTCAGAATTCTAGATTGGTGCTTTATATATGACACACACAAAATAAAGATTTGTTGCAAAAATACTTGAATGAGTAAGAAAGGAGGACAGTGTGTAAATTAAGGGATCGAATGCATATCTTTGCTGTGATAGTATTACTCTCCAATAAGCTTTTGGCAAATGGGAAATAGATAATTGAATTCAAGGTAATTCTGGTCAGTTGCGGCTGGTCCTGGTCGCTGGTACACATGATGTCCTACATTCCTTTAGTGCACTGGCTACCGATTCTTCGGTATCATCCTCAAACCACTCTTAAATAAATAAAACCTTGCTACAAGTAACCCTGGAGTATTTCTAGAGTCTCCTAGTAAAACCTGCTTGACCAGAAATCCTCCATGTTTGTGCATTAGTCCCCTCGGTTTCTGTTTTAGTTGGGTTTAAGCTGAACCCAGGCTTATGTTTTTCTGCCCTAGCAACTCAGTCATCCACAAGACATCTCAAGGCATTTCATTCTTAGCCACGTCAAAGAAAGACTGCTTATCTTTTCTGTGTCTTTCCACCTCCACCCCAGAGCTTTTCCCAAGTAAATTTAGTAAATTTCCTAGTGCTCACATGTTACTAAAGATCACTCTAGATACAGCCTCCAAATCTGGAGGTGACCCCTCCAGCTGTTTTTCTAAGGTGTGGTCACAAGACAGAGCCATAAACTGAATTGTTTTCAAAGCTATTGGATCCCTACTGTCCTGGGAGGTAGAAAACTAAATCCAAAGGAAACGCATCCGACTGTGTGGAATCCTGTTCAGAAGTCTGGAGACAGAGAGACTCAACCACAGTGCTCTTGGGTGCAAGTAACTGAAGCCTTGACTCACCTGCTGCTGAAGGAAACAAAGACTTTCATTATTTCAGCTGAAGCAGGGTGGCCTCAGGGTGGAATACTTCCCAAGGCCTCGGGCTTCTGCCTCTCTGCTCACCCCTTTGCAGGTGAGCTCTCTTCTTGGTGTCAGGATAGAGGCTGCGGTGCTGGACCATGTATTCAGGCAGGTCCGCATCCAGCAACAGAAGGGACCACTGCTTCCTGCATGTCCTTGTTTTGTTTTGTTTTAACTAAGGGGAAACCGTTCGTTTTTCAGTTGGCCTGCCCTCACATCTTACCAGTCAGAACTACATCACACAACCACTGACATAAACCAAGCACTGGCCAGAAGAATGTAATTATTATGACTGGTTTACACAAGTGGGGATTTACCTTTGATTCAGGCCGAGGGTCATTTCTTTTTTTTTCCTAAAAGGTGGTTATATACCCTTAAAACATTCCTTAGGGGTCTGTTAATAGAAAACAGATCAATAATGGATGTTGTGCAGAAAATCGACAAGGGTTGACATGGAAGGTGGGCGACAGAAGGAGCGGGGGCGGGGGGAACTTGCCAATGCCCACAGGCCCCTCAGCATGAGGGCAGCCACGCGGGTGGAGGCGGGGGCAGGTGTCTCCGGGGGAAGGAGTGCAGGCTGGACTGAGAGCGGGCAGGTTGAGCCCTGAGTTGGTCGCAAAGACAGGGACTCAGGTGGAGATAGCAGCCTAATTATCAGCCATGGGGGGACACCAATGCGGGCCTGCCAGCCTTCCAGACTCCTCAGCATCTGGTCTGGCTTGTGGTTCAGCAGACATGCCCTGCTCGCCTTGTGCCTTCAACTTCTACACATTGACACTTGTTCTGTCTGCAGTGAGGACCCGGCCCCTCGGCTTCTTCTCTGTGTCCCGGGTCCTATTAAATGCCTCCGTCTGGAGCCTTGGACGACTTCTCTAGTGCCCTCAGTAGCCCTGATCCTTCAAAACAGGACACATACTGCTTTATCTCTGGAAAACTTTCTCATGGCTGGGATTATAGTAGACATGCATTCAATTCTTGCTGAATGAAGCCCCAGCCTATCTCCTAAAACCCTTTAACCCAAGAGCACACTTAGCCCAGGGACCGGAGTGCTGCCACATTTGGTTCCAGGAACTAAACAGTTCTGCTTGGTAAAGAAAGTCTGCTACAAAAAATCTGAGAAGTAAAAGGGCCAGATTCTCATGGATGCATAAGATGCTGTATTTTTACTTATTTTTATTTTTTCATAGCACATCAAAGCACTTAACTTACAGCTTTGGGAACCCAATTTGGTTGAGACTCTAAACTTTAGAGTTACTGCATCTTGTAGCAGTATGTGAAAGAATTTGCTTTTAACATTCAACTTTGCTTGGTTCATCAATGGAATTGCCTTTCTGCTACTTTATTGCTTGAATGCAGTTGAAAATAATACACTAGCCATTTAAGGAAGATTGAGCAGAGGGGTTATTTTAGTCTGAATGCGTAAGTGACTAGCTATTTAAAATAAACATCCATTAAATAATAGTAATCTGTGTACGAATCTTATCAAAATGCTTTAAGGCAACCACAGTTAAAGAGTTGATGGCTGTGACTCTTGAGAAAAGAAATTGTAGCTACCCAGAGAAAGAACTGTCTGTCTGAGTGGGGCTGTTACAATCTGTTGATGCTCAAACGGCACTGATAACTGTTTTGTAAAGTTTTAAGTCTTGATTTAAAAAAAAAAAAAGGAGCTCAAGATTACAAAAATAAAAATCAGTTGCCATATTTTTGGACATTTTGTAGCTGTGTGACCTCTCTGAGCTTCTGGGTCCAACTTCAGATTGGAATTAATAACACAGATCCTGCCTCACACTGAACGTGGGATGTTTGTGAAGTGCTTTCTGCGAACGGAAGTGGTGTTTCTGTTATCATCTTGGTGGTGTCGCCATGAGAGAGGACTTGGGACAAATCTGGTAATGCCCTGAGCACAGAGCTCAGCTGAGGGCCGCCCAGCCACTTCCGAAACAACTCTCGAGACTGGGAAGACCGCCCTGGGCTCCTCCATCAGAGGGTCCAGGACACGTGAGGAGGCGGGGGCTTGTTACCGTTCCCGTCGGTGCACTTCCATCCGGTTTTACCTACAGAAGAAACACGAGGCCTCCATCATTTGTGAAACAGACAAGACGCTTGAATATTGACCCCGTTATCCAGCGCAGAGCACCTGAAAACGCGAGCTGTGATGTCACCGCTTACATTTTAGTTGGTCGCCGCCGCTCACGCCCAGACAGCCAGGTTCCGAGAGACTGGAGAGTCGGGCAAGAAGCAATTTGATCAAACACATTTCCTCGGGGCGAGAGTTCGGTCTGCAACAGCTGCCAATAAGCTTCCCCTCTGCCTTGGTCCTAGCCCTACCCAAGCTGTGCGCAGGCAGCTGGGCCCCGTCACCCTCATCGTAATGTCCTCACTCACGTCTTTGTGCGTTTGCGCAGGCTCTTCTCCCTGCCTAGAACGTCCTCCTTTGTCTTTTCCACCTTGACAGTGTACGTTTTCCCTCAAGATAAGCACATTTGTGTCCTTTTAAAGAGTTCCACATACAGATAGGGGCTGGCTCTTCTACACTCTTGGAGTAGCTTTGAATGACCTCGCTTACGCTGTTCGGCGCAACTGTAGACGTTCTTCTTGAACATAAGATGGGCTGGAGTCTTATTTTGTCCCATGGCAAGAGACACAGCACTGAATCGTTGCAGAAGACGTAAGTACACGACTGTGTGTAATGCCCACGTTCTTACAAGAAGAGCATCAGAATGGAAGACCTGAGAGGCTCTGGCAGGCTGGAGAGGGGCTTGGCACTCAGGGCCACCTGGAGAACGGCTCCACGCTGAGGAAAACCCCAGCACCCTCCATCAGCCGCTCTTCAAGACACAAGAGCAAGTGGGATGGGGCGAGATTGGTTGTGGTTGTCACTGTGGTCCTCACTAGCAATGTCGATGGACCCTGACCTAAGACCTAATATTTTAATATAAAATGTTTTTTAATTCCCCTTTAAAAAAATTCTAATCTCCTTAGAACACAAATCACTGACCTCATGCTGTCCCGTTGCTGTCATCCACCAAACCCCCACTCATTCCTGCTCATCCCCTAGAACGTGGCTACTGTTGATTCTCCATCACTTCTCCTGGCGCCTTTCCAGGTGACCTGAACAGTAACATAAAGGCTCCACTTGATTCTGCATAATTTCACATCTTCATCTCCAATGACCATTCTTCCATGCCCAGCTCAGCTGCCCGCGTCACGGTCATACCCTGACTTTGTCAAAGGAGTCTTCGGTACCGTGGCTTCCCACCTTCACATTCTCACTGCCCTGGTCATCATCCTACCCCACACTCTATCTAGTTTCGCTCAGGCCTCTGTCTGGAGCTGGGGACCCACATAAAAACATGTGGCCCTGACCTTCGAGGAGCTCGATACAGACAAGAGTTGGGAGCAAACTCAACACTGCATGGTGCCTGCTCTGGAAGAAGGAAATAAATCCTCATAGGAGGACTCGAGAGCAGGTTCAGTGAGGATCTGGAGGAGAATGGAAGTCCAGCAGCCCGAGAAGGTGGAGAAGGAGGCGGTCATCCAGGGCACAGACAGGGGAGTGACCTGCATACACTGTTTCTCCACCTGCTTCCCTGTCCCTGGCAAGCAGCACGGGCCGGAGTTCTAGAGCGAGATGCCAGCATGTGAAACTGAAGAGTGACTTCACACTTAAAAAAGCCTTTCTAGTTACATCTTCTTCTGATCATTTGTTTTGCTTTAAATATGTATTTAGTGTATGTGTGTGTGTGTGTGTATGTAAAATATAGATTATATATATTTATAATTAAATTTTATATAGGTATAAGTCATGTATTTATAATACATATATGTATATGTATATTTTTATATATAAAGCTTTCAGATAGATTATGACACTAATCCAATACATCTTTATTTCTTTGAAATCTATTTACACGTAATAGAAATTAGGCACACCGTTATTTTCGAGGCCATCTCAGCTTCTAAGCCCTGCCCCATTGGGAGCTGTCTGAGGATCAGATAACAGCTTTCGCCCCCTCTCACACGGCAGGCTTCGCCGCCCTGCTCGGCACCAGAGGTTGCCCAAGACCCAAAAGGAAGCTTACTGGAGTTCGTTAGAGTTTTTTTCTCAAGAAAAAGTTTAAAAATTTCAGGGAGAGGGACAAGATGGATGGTCAGGCACTCACCTTTTTATAGAAAAGCCATCTGGAGAAACTTGGGTCCTCGCTAAGCATTGAAGCCGAAAATGATCTGCAGTTATAAAGCTGGGAACTGACCCCGGCCCCGCCGCCCGGAGCCGGCAGGCACAAAGAAACCCTCTTCTGTGACTGATGCGGGGGGGGGGTGCACCCTCCTTCTGACCGTTTGGCTATGTCCCGGTAACCAGAGCCGGCCCAATTATGCCCCATCAAAAAGAACAGATAGCAGGAAGGTCAGGTTCAGGGAGGGGGCTATAATTTTAGATGCACTTCCTGTTATGAGTCTGACTTTTGATCTCCTGTGATCACTCAGACCAGTGCACTGAAGCAAATGGTATGCGTGAGTCACTCTCTGGTGGGATCACTCCTGAGTGTGGTCAGCCGTCTGGCCGGCTTTTTTCCCTGCTGGCTCCAGGAATTACTTACCCAGTCCACTTTGCCCTCAAGTACGTAACTTGGGCGAAATTTGCCAAGAGTATGTATGAAATTGAACCAAAATTTAAGACATAAGAGTAACATCCCGTAACATCTTCCTACTCAGTCAGAGCAAAACTGCATTTAGGTCTTAATTACCTTCAAACTTTTCATTTAGAACATGAGGAAGAAGGCCTGGACAGAGGAGAACCCTTTTCATAATTAAATTAATAATTCAAGACGAAACCGAGACTAACACGCAGTCTGTTTGGCTTTCAAAATAAGCTCTTTGGGTATACGTCCGCTAGATCAGACTCACACAGCGCCGTGTCAGCCAGGAGGCACCCAGAGCCGGTGGGATGTGCGTCACCAGGAAACGCAGGTGGGGACAGACTTTGCGAGGACTTCTGTAACAGAGCTGAAGTCTGTTGGGTGGGACAGGCCAGTGACTTATTTCATAGTTAGATTTCATTTTCCTTTTATGTAACATAAAAGATAATAACTTAAGTGGTGGTTCCCAGGCAATGCCATCTCTTCCTGAGTCGCCAGAGAATGTTTTAAAACTTCAGATTTCTACGTCCCATCCTTGATCTTCCAATAGCAGCTTTGGGGGATGAGAGCAGGCATTTCTCTCTCTCGGATCCCGCACAGTTAGAATAAGAATCCCCAAGAAGCGTGATTCAGCTTGCCTGTGTTATGGTATTAAACCAGCCTTTCTCCAAGTTTGCTCCTGCCAGGAATGTTTCTATAACCAACACTGAGAAGCAGAATGAAGGGTTGGGAACAGTCCTTTTCTTTGCAAAACTGGCCTTGCTTCCTCAAACGTTTGAGGCTTTAAGAAGTCTTTGGTTCACTGGCATTTGTTTAGCTCAGATCCCCAAATGTATACAGCAGCCACTAACATCTAAGGGACTAGACATCTTCAGAATATCCTTTAAAAAACCTAACTTATCAAGACAATTATTTATATTGATACAAATACAGCAACTAGTTTTAAAAAGGAATATTCTCACCACCTAAGAACCAGTTTAGAGAACTGAAGCGAGCAGACAGACCAATGGTTTTCATCAACTAAGGACAAATTTTCTCCTAAGACGATGTACCTGTTCCGTACGGTGTTAGGAGCTGAGCGCGCGCAGCCCAGCTCGGCTCCCTGAGGTCTGGGCCCCTTTCCTGAGAGTTTGCACCGCCTCCTGTTTCTGGGCTGAGAGGTGCTCATGCCATTCTTCCAGAGAATTCTTTCTTTTCTCCAATAATCAGAGGTTTACAAATGAGCAGGCACTCCAGGCACACCTGCCTCTTGGAGTCTTGCCTCCTTTCTGCAGTTTATCTCCCAGGTTTTTACAAGTTTCCTCTAACTTAGATGAAAAATTAGCTTGAAATAAATACCCCAAGACGGCCACAAAGCCTTTCTGTGCAGGTTCTGAATTGGAGTCAGGCTCGAGTGTGAGGCATTTGGGGTCAGCACGGAGTGACCCGCCTCCTCTGGTTTCACTTAAGCTCAAATTTTCTCCATGGAGATAACACACACTTCTGAGATTTGGTTACTGACTCCATGAAGGAGTCTTGTTTGTCCTAATGCAATTTTTAACCTTTGAAAATGTTTTAAACTTAACTTTTCCCTCTTTATTTTTAATAACATGTATTTACCTTAAAAGAAGTCTTTTACAAAGGAAGTTAGCACACTAAAAATCTGGTAAAAAAGTAGAAGTTCTAAATAATCAGAATCCTAAAGATTTGATCAAAAGACCTGGTATTTAAAAGAAAAAAAAAATTAGAGGACTGTCATTCTGCTCTTGGAGTCACATCTGCATTTGTTCACGGGGCCTGCAGACCCCTTGCCGTTTCTCCATTAGTGCCCTCAGCCCACATCTCTGTGTGACATCAACCTCCTGATTTGTTGCCCAAAGCTTTTCATTCATTGCTGCTAAAAACTGTAATGGAAAAATCCCCGAATAATTGAGCCTCTTTTTCCCTTCCTCCTTCTCCCCCTTTGTTTCCATTCTTTCTTTTTTTTTTTCTTCTTTCCTTTCTTCCTCCCTTCCTTTTTTTTTTTTTTTTTCTTTCTTTAACGATCCATCAACAAGATCTGAGTGCACGCTCAGTACGGGTCAGATGCAGCCCTGTGGTTAGGGACCCAGAAGGAAAGAGCCCAGCTGGTGCACTGAAAAAGGTGGCCAGTCAGTGTTACTGAGTCAGAAAACACACCATCAGTGGCACCACTCTACGTGGTGCGAGGCCGGTGCAGGAGCGAGCCCTGGGGAGACTGTCCGCGGGGCGGGGGGCGCGTGGGAAGGCCCCGCAGCTTCACAGAGAAGCTGGTGGGAGGGTGAGGGCTACCCACAGTGGGTGAAAATGAGGAGCTCTCCCATGGAACGGCCCAGAGACACCCAGGAGGCCCAGCGGAACTGAATCTGCCAGTGCGGCCGGAGCGCAGTGAGCCTCTGCCTGGGGCACACGGGTGCTGGAAGCCAGCCGTCCACCCGTGGCCGGGGGCTTGGTCGGGGGGGGTGGCCCTCTTCTGACAGGCGCCAAGGGGTGATGCATTTTTAACACTGTAACACAGCGCGGATGGCCGTTATACCACAGAAAGTGAAGTCCAAATGTATTAAGATGTACGCCAGACACACATTACTCAGTTGCCATAAACTGTATGCGCAACGCATTACAATGGCCTTAAGTCAGTGCGCAGGCACAGGTGCCACTGTGAGCACAGAGACGTGCGTTTGCCCGCAGAAGATGCGTCTCCATGTCTTCAAAATAAATTTAACCACACTTTACTAGCACTGATTAACAGTGATCAGAAAATTAGGGACAGAATCGGTCTAAACAACATTTATTTAAACTCTGTCTTGCTCTTCCCTTCTTACATTTTTTGGTGTGCATTCAACCCGAAGAAATCTCTTTGAATGCTTAATGACTTTCTCACAATCTCCTTTTTTCCTAAAGAGAAAGAAAATATTTTCTTTGAAATAATTTCCTTAGAAACTTATGTGTTTCATGCCCTTAGTGTTCCCTCTAGCATGTAAACTCATTTTTTTGAGGAATTGTTTGTTTGTTTTTGTTTCTAATTAAGTGAATTTTCTGGTTCAGGGCTTTAGACAATGCCAAAAAAATGTAATTAAAATCACACTGGTCACAAGAGGAGACTTTTGGCAAAAAGTATAATTTTATTCCCTTCCTGAAAGCAGCATATTCAGGACCTCGGCCAGCCTGATTTTTCCCTAACTGGCTGAAAGGCCCAGGAGCTGTGAGCTGCTCACCCTGCTTGTCTGCCTGCCAACCCTCCAGAATTCAGGGGCCTCTTCTCAAAAGTTCAAAGACCGACTTCACATCTCTAAAGCTCATTTTGAATCTGCCCGAGGGAAGCACTTTGAGGTTAATCCCGTGGCCTAAGTCCAAATGAGAGGCAAATGGAAGGCTTTTCCACAAGTCTCGCCTCGACTCCGAATCTCGAGGTGCTCGGGGGAGCTGCCCTTGCCCCGGGGGTGGGGTCGCCAGAGCAGGGTGGGGGGGGGGTGATGGGCATGTACGGGGAGGGCAGAGATGGACTTTTCCGAGGAGAAGATGGAGAAGGGGCTGGCGGGGCCTGGTTTCCTTTCACAGGTCCCGTGAGAGAGGATGTCGCAAAGTCTTATTATGTTTAGCTTGCTGAGGGACGTGATGATTAAAGCATCACCCTTGGCGAATTGCCATCGCAATGCCTCTCAGAGCAGCTGGGAACTTTGCTCAAGTAGCCAGACAAAGCTGAGAGGGGGATATGTCAGGTTTCCCTTGCTGAGAATTTCCAAGAACATAAGGAAAGGTGGATTGATCCTCATAAAAATATAGGTGAGGATGTGAGGGGAGCTTCCAAAGAAAACTTCATGATAGTTAGCTCTTGAAAAGGAAGGACAGTAGGAAAGGAGGGAGGGAGGAAGGGAGGAGGGAGGAAGGAAGGGAGGAGGGAAGAAGGGAGGGAGGGAAACAATATTTTAATACTGTTAGAAGCTCTAATGATGCTGATAAATATTGCTGTAGTAGCGTCGCTTTTTGTTCTTCCGCACCTGAGGGGAGTTGGGCAGACGAGACAATCACAGAGCAAGGAGAACTGGTGAGGGGCTGATGTATCCATTGGCTTAAGAATGTCTCTATCCCTGTCCCGCAGCGCAGCCTTACACAAATGCGGGTCAAGCCTTGATCCCCAGAAGACCGCGTTTGCTCAGAGATGGAATAAAGGCAGTATTGTCAGACCCGGCCATTCTGGTACTTTCGTTACTCCTTAGTTTGGTCCTTCACGACACAGCTGCTGGCTGCCTCTCTAGCTTCCTTTCCCACCCCTCTCCTCACACATCACAGACACACTAGCTCTTTCCCCGACCAGATGTATTCCGCAGTTGCTCGGTGCACAACGCTCACGTGGACTGGATGCTCTACCCCACCCCCTTTAACTGGCCAAACTTTCACTTAGCACTCAAGACTCAGCCTGCACCCCCTCTTTCGGGAAGTCTTCCAGGTCCGTCTCCTAAGCTCCCTAGTACTTCATCACATCCTTTCTACTCTGAGTCACATCATTTATTCACCAGTCCCAAGAGCACTGTGAGCTACTTAAGGGCAAGGGATGTGTTACCTGTCTGACCTCCTCGGTCCTGAGCCCTGAGTAGGTACCCCATAACTATCTGTAATTTGGATGTCTAAGGAACCCTTTTCAATTAAAAAGCAAAAGGCACATGGGATTTAAAGAAACAGTAAACTGCATCCTGTCTGAAAAATGGCTGTCAGCTGTCATGGTCCATTGGCTGAATGGAGGCTCAGCGGTTTCCTTCTGAAAGTTGATGTTGATGCGGACAGCTCTGGACGCTGGCACCAGGATGCATGTGAATGGAGACTTGTCACACCCACGCCCTTCACTTTATAAGGTCTTGTCTGAGACAATTTCTTAAATCCTCAGTACCCTGAAGGGTTAACCAGGGTCTTCCTTCTAGTGTACTGGCTTACTCATGGGGAGTCACTCACAAGCGGGCCACAAAGACAGGCTGAAGTCTCGGGTCACCCGTGTAGGGCTGTGTTAAGTAAGGAAGAATTAGAATTGAACATAAATTAACCAGGTTTTGACCTAGTAAAAGCTTTCCCACAGTTACGGCTCTTTGAAATTGCATTTTGCCTTACCATGTATTTTTGAAAATCAATAAAAATTAATACTAATGCTTCTGGAATGAATAAGGGGGAGAAGGCTACACTGCGATTTCTAGACACGGTGCTGAGTGTGCAGCTCCTGCAGTGAGCAGGGCGACCGCAGGCCTTGTAAAGGCTGGAGAGGGTGACCGCGAGCTCTGGGCTCAGCCCCGGCCAAGAACCGGCGTTGTTTTAGGCCTTCCTCCAACAGTATCACAAGCAACAGCGAGGTCTCTGAAAACCATTTTTGGTTTGGGCCGGGTTGATGTTAAAAGAAGAGGAAATCTCTATTTAGCAGAGACTTAGTTTTAAGTGCTTTGAGAAATGTTGTAGAAATGAGATTTAAAGGAAGCAGTTTTGATGGCTGTCTGGAGTGCCATTTACTGAGGGACCAGGAGGCCAAATCCACTCCCCGTGCTGGAACGGGCAGCAGCGTTCTCCTCCCCGCTCTGCGGTGCGTCGGAGGGCCTGGCGGTCCTGAGGGTGGGGAGGACGCTGCGGGGCAGAGGGCACCCTCCTTGCAGGACACGCCACTTTTGACTCCCGAAGGAAAATTGAAAAGGGAGAGGTGTTCTGCTGCTCTAGTGACCCAGCGGAATCGGGAGGCACACAGAGTGGGTGTGATTTTCTGTCTCACGTCCTCCCGTCTTTTTTGCCAGACCGCCAGGGTCCAAGTGCAAGACCCCTGCTCCAGTCCACCACGTGGAGCCAGGTGTGTCCTTACAGATCCCACAGGATTTTATTTATACCTGTTTGTTAAGACTCTTCACAGACTTGCCACAGCCTCCTGTCAAACCACCATGACACTCACAATACGCACGTCTGTTCCATCCACGGCCGCCACCTTTCCCGTCCCTGGAATGACCGAGCCCAGCGGGGGCCCAGACATTGAAGACATCACGTCTGGATGTGTTTTTCATCTGATTGTTTTGCATGTTGAATACGTGTGGGAAATTATACGCACACGAGCCGAGTGTTGGCCTGGCCGGGTGAATCTGACTGAATACGCAGACACCTGCAAGAAAAGGTCACAATTGATGGAGAACTGGCTGAGGACAGCTCTCATCCGAGGTGCAGTCTCTGTACAAGACTCCACTCTTTGGCTCCTGGGTAAGTTCTCGTCTCTCTAGTGAGACTGCCAAGGGCTGCTTTGCACACTTGCCTCCCAAATGCAGAACTGAAGATGCAAAGAGCTTCCAATGCCGGTTATGCTTTGTCACTGCTAAGAATAAATCTCAGCCTTGTGGGTAAAGTTGACACTGACCTGTGAATAGAAGTCACGGGCATCTTCATTAGTAATTTTAATTTAGCATGAATATATCAGACATAAAACAGTAATTGTACATCAATATATACACGTGCACACACACACATACTACTGTATGTGTGCACATTTATAAATGGATTTAAAATAATAAAATAATAAATAAATAACAAATAAATAATAAATAATAATTTAAAAAACAATTATCTGTGTCCAAACCTTAAATGTATTGTATTTAAAATATGACATTTATCTCTGAAGCCCCCAGTATACCCCTTCCCAGTCGTGTGTTTATTCCCATCTGAAGTGATCCGTAGTCTGTGTTATATTATTTCTTTAGTATTTCCAAATTATATGTGTATGTATGGATCCCTATTCTGAATGCATATAATTGAAACTATCCCTCCTTCAAATTTTTAGGGAAAAAAAAACTGACTGTATGTGATCTTCAGAGACATGCATTTTTGTCTCAACGCTAATATTTTGAAAGCCCTCCGCGTTTATACGTGTAGCTGTGACCGATTCATTGTGAAGTTATTTCATGGTGAAGCTGCATAAATATACAACAATCCAACTACTATTTGATGGCCTTGGATAACTCCTACTTGCAAATAGAAAATTTCCTATATGTCTGCCCAGAAGCACAGGGACAAGCCTTTCTCTTGGTCTATATTTAGGAGTGGATTTTTTTCCACGTATTTGACAACTTGATTTCTTTAGTAGAAACATGAGCCTAATAACTTTACTAGAAGATTTTATAAAGATAAATACAACATTTATCTCATTGCCTAGAATACGGTAAGTGGCCGACAGATAGTCATTTTCTTTCTCCTTTGACAGAATCTGCGAAAGTTCATATCTTAGAAGACATTAAGCATAAAGCTACCATATACGATGCTTAGAAATGAGGTAACTGGAATCAGAAAGCACAGAGAAAAATCAGGGGTGCGAAAAAGTAATGGGCTGGTTGTCTGCACGATGAGACGACGTTTTCTTGGAGGCCCGGCCTTGGAAACCAGGCTGGGCTGTGTCTAAACTGTGAAGATTTTATTGGCCTACAGAGCCCAGTGAGGGGTTTCTCTGTGGTCCTCGCTCTGGTGTTTATTCACTCCCTAGGGCAGAAGATCCTCCAAATTCAATGAAACTTCATTTTCTTAGATAGGAAACAGATCTGAAAAAAAAAAAAAAAAAAGCCAAAGAGAATGCATCAAACAAAGAAGTTTTAAAAAGAAAGAACAAAAGAAGCAAGCCAAAGAGAACAGAGGGCCTGAGACGTGGAAACTCACGGAAGACCAGCTCCGCGGGACAGTCGCCTCGGCTCCTCAGCCCCAGGGCTGAGGCTCAGGTGCGCCTTTGGCTCCAGCTACGAACCACAGTGAGGGTCTCCTGCTGAGGGTCTTCAGCCAGGGATGGGGCCATGAGTTCGCCTGGAGGTTAGGTGGCCTGGGCCAGGAATCTGTCATGTCGATGACCATTTGTCATTAAACCACAGGGGCTTTAAACCAGGTGGGAGCGGTAGGTACACAGTTTATCAAAAGAGGAGCTATTGCTTTAAATAAATTAAATCATAACATTGATAGATAGAAAGATTAGAATACACCCCAACATCTGTATAAGACTAGTGTCTCAACAGAAGGGAGAAGGTTACTGAGGGCAACCGAACAGACCTTGGATTACTAGCAGTTTCCAGCTGGAGATGTGTTAGCTGGGATGGTCACGGCTGAAAGCCAGAAGTCCCACACACTGATCACTTACTCCGTGCTGGAAACTTTACGCACATTGTTTCAATCAAGCTGCGTGAAACCCTGTAGGAAAATCAACTCTTCCCGTTGTACAGGTGAGTAAACTGAGGTGAGGAAACTCATAAGAGAACTCCAGCAAGCTCGCAGCTTGAAAAGTGAGAGAACCACAGTTTCCACACAACATGGACTCCATTCCAGACCACACTGACTCAGCGGCTAGTCTGAGGAGGCCAGGGTACCCGATGGACAAAGGAGAGGAGGCTCTCAGGCCAAGCAGGGGTACAGAGTGGGCTCAGAGTAGAGACAGGGAGCAGGACAGGCTTTGGAATGAGACTAAAGAAGGGCTAAACGATAGTGGGAAATCTAGAACCCGAGGCCTGCTAGGAGCAGGAGCTGACTCCAGCCTGAAATTCAGGGGTGAGGGCAAAGGGGGGCTCTGAACCTGACATAAAACCTTGCCCTGCCAAGGACTCTGCCATTCTAGCCAAAACCACAGGGAACCCCAGGAACTTTCTGTTTGCCTCCTGTGTCCCCAGCTGCTCTGAACGTCAGCCTGCGAGGCTCAGCTCTCGTTAGTATAAAGATGTAGAAATTAAATACATACCAAAGTGCATTTCTGCTCCTGCCACATCCTTCTTCTCCCATTACCTTAGGTGGAACCATAATGGTTCAAACAGGACAAACCCAAGTAATTCTCTTCATTTGTCCTTTAGAGAAGCCTTATGCAAGCAGCAGAGCTCAGCTTCTTGGCATGTCAGCTGCTCCAAAGGCTTGAGGGCAACCACTGAAGTCGAAAAATGTCACAAAAACACTCCCCTGATGCAAGAATTCCAAGTTGCAATGAAAGCATCTTTGAATCATGTACTTATATCTTGCATTTTGTTAATTTATTACTTACATTTAACATCCTTTGACTGAGCACTTGTTATTTTTTAAAAATGTGTGTTAATGCAGTTTCTAGGTTTCCAAATAGAACCAAATAGGACAAAATAACATCAGAAATTATAATATTCTCTCATGAAGTAGAGAGAGAAAAGACTCAAAGTTACACTAGTCATATTGAAGGAGAGCAAATATAAGAGTATATTTTATGATATGACAAAGGCACACAGTGAAAATGACGTCATGAGGTACAGATAAACTGTTACGTGGGTTTAGAGACAGAGATTGTGTCCCCTGGGAGAAGGACAGAAAGAGCCTCTGGGGAGTTGGGAACAACATTGTGTTGCCAATAAGGACTTTGGATTCATTTGTGAGATAAGAATTATTTTGGAAGATTTTGATCGGAAGAGTGTCCAGTGAGTTACTAGGCCACTTCCTGGAGCCCAAAGTAGAGGAAAATGAATTGTTTGCTTGCCGCTCTGAGATGTAGATTCTATGAGCAGTTTCTCTTCTTAGAGAATATTATCACCTAAGATGTAAATATTTTATACATCTGTAATTAAAAGGAAAACTTTATGAGAACAAAGACTTTGCTTTCCATTACCCCTAATTCCTAGAACAATGCTTAGCCCACAGCAGGCAACTGTGATAAGTATTTACTATTTGCCAACAGTCAATTAGACAGAAACATTTACACACTCTTTTTAACACCCGTATAAACTTTCTGGGTTCTGATTCTTGTCTCCATTTTATAGATGAAGAAACTGAGGGTCAGTGAGTTTACATAAATGTGCCAAAGAATCTGGCCACATCTGAGTAGGTGACGATGTGCACTTGGAGTTGGAGATGTAGCAGAAGGTAGCTTGGCTCTCTGGCAGTGAGAAGGGGGGTGGGTTCCAACTGAACTCAGAGGTTTTGTAGATGAGAAGGGCCCCGCACCCTTGGGGTGTCAGCAACCAGAGAGGCAATGGATACACACAAGTCCAAGGCAGCGGCTCTTAAACCTGTTTGCCATGAGGTTTGCCAGGGCGCCCATGCTGGGGAGGGGCTTTTATAAAATCCTCATGCCTTCCATTAAAATATAATAGCAATAGTAAAGGGGGGAGGGTATAGCTCAGTGATAGGGTGCGTGCTCAGCATGCATGAGGTCCTGGGTTCAATCCCCAGTATTTCCATTTAAATAAAAAAAATTTAAAATTTTTTAAAGTAATAAAATACTTATGCCAGAGACCCTCCCCAGACATCCAAGGTATGCAGAGACGCTAAGAGATCCTGGCAAAGATCTGCATGCCCTAGTGTGGCTTGAAAGCAGCAGAGTGAATTCGGAGCCTCCAGCCTTCCCCAGAGTAAAGGGAGCCTTGGACTTGCCATGATGAGCAGACAGGAGTCGGGGACCTCTCAGGGCAGTTTCCAGGGGGCTGTGAGGAGCCCTGGAGGCTGGACATCGCAGCAGATGCCTGCACGGAGGGAAGACGTGGGGCTGGATGTCTCCCCGACCCCAGGCCCCCGGCGGCGCCTGCACACGCGACGGGAGCTCCACGCGTGCAGCGCTGCGCTCCGTGTCTGCCTCCACCCCGGAATGGGGCTCAGCGTAGAACCTACCTTGAGCTGAAGAACAGTAAAAAAACTGTACATCCTGGACGTGCAGGGTTGAAGTCATCCTCTCTGTGCAGTTCACTTTCATGCCAGTGAGCATCACTGTGTCCACCCCGTGTCCTCGATGCAAACCTAGAATCTTTTGAGGGAACAGCTGTGGGCCTGCGGGAGAAGGTGCGAACGTGGGGAACTGCCCGAAGTCACCTAGGATTCTGGAAACAAGTTTAACGTGATGAGATGGAGTTTGAAAGAGTTCTTTATGGCATTTTAAGTTGTCTGCTCAGATAAGGCTTGGTGGCAGAAAAAGGCAGCGAGTTGAAGTCAGCCTCATTCCAGTTTAACTGCATTCAGGTCACAGGTGGAGAGAGCAGAGCCTCCCAGACTTTCAGTTCAACCACACCGTCCTGTTCTCCCACTTTTCTTTTTTTTAATCAAAAATGTGGTGTCCCAGGCTCTGTGCTTTCACTGTGAGGAATGACCATTCTCAAAACCAGATACTCGTCGCACTGATCCTCGCTTAATGGACTTGGAAAAGAACTGACTCACTTTTGTATCTAAACGTGGTAAAGATACTTCTGATTGCAGCCACCTCTGCCATAACCGGCTTCGGAAGTCATTCTACACAAGGAGAAGTGACTCAGGCTGTAGTGAAACATGGGCCACGTAGACACCAGAATTCAGGTTTGCCCGTCTTCCAGCTCAATGCTTGTTTGCTTATTTTCTTTAACCTCATCTTTTCCTGCATTGGTTTCCTGACTTCTATCTCCTTTTCTCAAGTAATTTTTAAGGGTGGAAGCGTCTGCAAGCAATATGAGAGGCAAGCTGGTTTTCAAGCCCATGAACGTGAAACCATTCCGAATGTGAGTGCTTCCCAACAAAAGCGAGCGGTGCACTTGCCTTTCTGGTGGGATCCTGTCTACACCCCGGATGCCCCAGTGGGACTGGCCCCTCCGTCACCTGAGGGCTGGCTGTATCTGCAGAGCCAAGAAAAGTGGCTTCTGCCCTCAGAGTTGATTCAGAGCAGGAGAACCATTGGAAGGAAATGAAGAGGGGCGACCCCCCCTGAAATCCATCTGCGCGGAACCGACATAAGCTGAAATTCCGACCCAACACTCAAGCCGCCAGTCAGAGCCGGGCCACACTTGGCCCCTGTCAGGCCTGACCTTGCAGGGTCCCCTGGCAGACTTGCTCCCCTCCCTCTGAGGGCGTCCTCTTGACCCTTTGCAGACACATCCTCAGCAAAAATGCTCCTGAATATTCGTCTTTGTAACATGTGCAAACACACAGCAGACACAGTGCAGGAGGGGCTTCTTCTGGGCGGCCAGAGTGCAAACACTGCCAGGTGGGGGAGGGCGCTGCACTTTGAGAACTGGGTAAAGATGAAGACTGAGGTTTGCAGGGACCGCTGCCCATAAGGGGCGTGGCCTTCCAGATGCTGCTGCTGACGAGGGCCTGTGGTCAGGGCTTAAGCTCCCTGGTTCGGCGGTTAGTGTAACGCGGTTCACTCCGCGCAAGAGGAACGGATCCCAGGGAGAATTCACACGTCTCCGTGGTGAGGGAAGCAGGAGCACCGCCGTGGGTAAAGCACGGCCGTGACCGTGAGTGACCGTGCCGCAAAGCAGTCGGAGGAGAGTCATGAAATCATGTCCGCAGTTACTGCTGGCTGGTGGGGAAACGCGAGTCTCCCTCTATTCCACTATTTTGGGGGATTTCCAAATTTTATATACTAAACATGGCGTCCTTAAAATATATATAGTGCTTAGCTATTCTTTTTCTGTTTCTGAAAATGGTATGAATTTGAAAATGTTGTCAAGAATAGCTTGAGTCAAAACCTTCAAACTCCAAGATTTTAAGGCTCAGAAATTGCTATTACTAATCATTACTTCTTTCTTTCCAGTCTTTTAATTTATGCAAATATGCACATTTACACATGTAGGGACAGATGTGTATATATTTTGTATCACAAAGATAGAATTGTTCTGTATGTATCTTGCAAATCGTATGGCTCTTACATGGCTGATACATTATCATTAAAATATGCCAAAGACATTCTTCACACAATTTGTCCAGGACAGTGTCTTATTTTTAATTATTGTGTGATAGAACAACAGGAGTGCACGATCGTAAGTGATTTCAGTCAATTATTTCTATCAGACAATTTATTTCTCTCTCACCCTTTCAAATGCAACACTATGATGAATTCCCATTTACAGATGCTTTATACTTGTCAGATTGACTTTTTAAGATACATTCTCGGAAGGAAAATTAATGAATGAGAAAAAAAAAACGTGTATTTTTGAGGCTTCTTAATGTATCACCAAATTGTTCTAAAGAATGTCTGTACCAGTAAGTTTTTACAGTTTTAGAGTTTCTGTTACTCCACTCATGCCAACCTCAAGTATTATTATAGTTTTTTGTCTTTGACAGACCACCCTGCTGCTGAGTTTTAAGATTTTATACATACCTATATGTATTTATATTATATATATATGTATTTTAGATAGAGTCCTTGCCATGTATGAAGTTTGCAAGCATTTTCTCCCAGCGAGTAGCTTGTCATTCCATCCACTTCTCATATTCTACAACAAAGTTTTTGATTTAATTGAGGATCAGTTTATCATTTTTTTTAATTTTTATGGATTACACCTTCAGTGTTAAGGGTAAGAACTCTGCATAATTCTAAATTTGGCAAATTCTGAAGTTTCTCTTCTACGTTTTCATGTAATGGGCCTTTTCATGTGATGTAAATGCTACCATTTTACGTGAAGCTGTGGCCCATCTTCATGCAAGCTGAGCTGAGTAAACCCATTATAGATGGAGATGCAGGTCCAGTTTCAGGGTCTGTTGCCTGTGGGTGCCCAACTACTCAGTGTTTGATTTTTAAACGTGTACTTTTGCCAACAGTTGCATTTTAGTTAATCTTATTCAGCCAATAGCTTTGTAGTTACTTTATTTTGATTCTGCAGGAAAACTCTCCTCATTTTCTCCCAGTTACTTTGCTCACTAAACTCTTGGTCTCCTTTATGATGTAGCTCATTTGCTTTACTCTTTATATTGTGAAGAGTTCTCAGTCATTTTAAAAACCTTTGTTGGTATTTATATGTATTATTTTGCATCACAGTCAGTAAATATGACCCGTATACACTTTCTAATTTCTGGAATTTGTAGAATTTGGCTAATGTAAGACAATTAGAAAAATGTCCCATAAATATTTGAAACAAAAATACCATGTTCTGCTTTATGCTGCAGATGGTGGTATATTTGCATCAGACCAAACTCATTAACAAAATGAGTTCATGCCCTCGCGTGTCAGCCGGGCACCAGCCAGCCTGTCTGTATTGGGAACTGGTGATCTCTGGTTTCTCTTACGCCAGCTAAGTGGAAGTTAGCTAAGAGGATACACACTATGGAAAAATGAAATTCCCAGGAAAAACAGAATTAAATTGAATACACCTCTCTCACCTTTTCCCTTCGTGATCCCACTGCCTTTTGGATTTTGGATATTTTCTTTCAAGCTTCTTCGTAAGCAAAGCAATATTTTGGTTATTATTTTTACTACTAAGGCAGTTTTAGATTCACTAAAACTGCCCCCCATACACACACAGCCTCCGCCGTTATCAACATCCCATACCAGACGGTCCACTTGGCTGCCACTGATGACCCTACATCAGCACGTCAGAATCACTCCAAGTCCACGCTTTGCGTCAGGTTCGCTCTTGGTGTCACGCATTCTAAGGGTCCGGACAAATGTATAGTGACGTGTATCTACCAATACGGTATCAGACAGAGTATTTTCATTGCCCTTACATTCTCGTTTGTATCCATCCCTCTGACCCCTGGGCAATGACTGACCTTTGTATTGTCTCCATAGTTTTGTCTTTTTCCAAAACATTATAAACTTGGAACCATGCAGTTTGTGGTCCGACTGGCTCCATTCCCTCAGTGAAACGCAGCGTTCCCGCCATGTCTTCTGTGGCCTGACAGCCGCACATCCTGGAGGGTCCTTGGTGGTGTCAGCTCTAGATGTCGGTCATGCTAGTACGTGTGACATAGTATCTCACTCTTGTTTAGTTCACATTTTCCTGATGACACTTGATGTGGGGTATTTTTCCATACATTTACTTGCCTTGCATATATCTTCTTTGGTGATGTGTCTGTTAAAGGTTTTGGCGCATTTTTTAATCAAGTTGTTTTTTTTCTTCTTATTGTTGAGTTTAAATAGTTCTTCTCTCACTTTTGACACATCAGTTAAGTATACCGCTTTCTCCTCCAAAACCACCGCCCACCACTGCCAGCATGAACACACCGGCCCACACCCACAGCCCACTGAGCGCTGGGGGCCAGCAGGTCGTTTTCATTGGACTCACATACGTGCAGTCTCTCTCTGAAGTGTATGCTCATCACAAGCCATACTGGTTCGCTGTACTTGCCTTCAGTACTATTGCAATCATGCAGGTGAATTAAATATTATGTACATTAATGTTTTGCATGTATGCGAAGTGAGCTTTTGTGACTACGAATTTAGCATTAGACGTGCTAAGCACAATTGTCAAAAAAAATTCTGTTGAATTAAGTTGCGGCATATTAACTGCCAGTGCTTGGGGAAAACCAGAAAATTCTAGAAAGATACAGATCGTTTCAAAACGATATCCTAGATCTATTCTTGTTAAATAAAAACCAACAGAAAACTGTGAAAGTTACATTTTATTAGTGTATTATCAAGAAAGTAATTACTCTTCCCATGTTTTTTTTCCTCCTTTCCTTAGTTTTAATCATTATTATTAATAGGATAAAAAATATTCCTTTATCTGATGTAACTTCTATTTCAAAATTCTGCTTCCATCCATCTTTTAATCACAGTAGTAATGAGAGTGTGTTAGCTCCCTGATGCATGTGTGGTTTTCATTTCATCTCATCTCTTGAACGCTAAGCATGGCTTTAAGAGTGGATATAGGTTTGGTTTTCAATCTCGCTGATGGATCAATGGAGAATTATGCATCCTCCTTCTCATTCCACAGAGAGAAATGGATGCATTAGAAGCAAGAACGGCAATCATAGCCCAGTGCTCCTCCTCTGCCTCTCGGATCTGTGATTCGTCAGTGGGTCTGCCAGCGCGATGTAGAAGTGGGATGTGCGCCCTCTGTAAATGTTAGCTTCCTTTCTCCCTCTTGCTGTGTGTTGCAAGCAGGCTGTATTTTATGCAGGGGTCCAGGAAAGACCAGCCCAGGCCCCTGAGGTGCTAGTGTGCACTCTGCCCACTTGCTAAAGCAAATGCTCCCTGCTGGAAAGAGTATAAGAGGACAGAGAAAAAGAAAACACATTTGCATAATAATGTCAGGATTTTCCCGTAACGTAACCTATAAGGTTAGAAGCCTTTCTATTCAAAATTGGATCAAAGTTATTTGAAATGGAGAGCTATAGGCTGGAGGGAAATAGACGGGGAAAAAGAGAGATGTTAGATCTTGGATGACATAGGGCAACAGAGAGGGAGAAAAAGAAGTCCAAAAAAAGAGGAAGAGAGGAAAACAAAGCCTTGAGATGCTTAATTTGTTTTTCCTACTGAGTTCAGATCACAGGTGGCGGGCTGCTGAGTGCGACGGTGTCTATGGGGCCTGTTCACGTTGTGCTGGTGTCTTTAGGGTGTAAAATTAATAAGCAGCCTTTGAGAGTGTCTGCTGCAGACCCTGCTCTGTGCGGGTAACCGCGGGGAACGCTGTAGGGATGTGGACGCAAAGGCAGCCTTCCTCCAGAATCACTGCAGGGTGATCTGGAACACCCTCTCACAGCAACAGGGTTACCGTGAAGGTTAGGACTCGGGGCCAAGCTCAACATCCACATCCACCTTCTCAAGAAACAACAAGTATTTGATGAACTACAATGGTATGCTTGTGCCGGTTGTATGCAAAACCCCATTTGTTGATACAAAAAGTGTGGGAACGACAGTACTTGCCCTCAGGAAGACTTAGCAAATGCTTATTGACTGAATGAATAAATGAATGAATGAATGGAACTTACATGCTTTTTAAAGCCACAAGTGAATATTGGACTATGAGCTCCATGAGGCAGAGTCCTCGCCTCTCTGGCCTTATTTCCGGTGCCTTAGGACATCCTGGAGAGAGAGGGACAGGGCTCTTTCTTCGGAGCCTAACCAGCTACAACATTGGCTCCCACCGGAGTGGCTGTCGTGCAGAGGCTGGCATCGTAGGATGCAGGGCTACTCATCAATTCTTTATAAAGTCTGGCCGCTGAAGTCGCCGTTCTTACACTGTGACTGCCTCATCTCTGTCGAGTAATGCTGACGTCTCCTGGAAGTGAACCAGGAATGCCATCTCAGGAGCCATGCGGACCTAGGAGCCCAGAATCTGCATTTTCATATGAGTCTCAGGCACTGAAAATGGAGGCTGATGTCTGAAGCTAAGGGATTAGATTCTTGCAAAATAGCTTAGACAAAGGGGTTTAGCCCCTGAAGAGGTATTCCTGAGCCCCCTGCCAACGCACGAGCAATAGCTATAAATTAAGTATTTACTGAGTGAATGGATGAATGAGAAATATTAACGCACGTGAAAGAATGCCGGGGAGAACACGCCACAGTCAGGCTCACCAGGCTCGTGCGTGCGCAGATTGTGAGGCCCCAGGCTGGAGAGACCGGGGCCTCCTTACGCAACTGTATCAGTCCAGTTATCCGCATCCGATTTGCCACAGGAGAGACGGTTTGGAAGTGATGCCTCTATGTCCAAAGTCCCCATCAGGAGAAAAGCAGAACTTCTTACTCTTGATGCCACTTGACTTATTTTTTGCTTTTGCTTTCAAATTCCTGGCCAGAGACTGGTGTTTTCTGCAGATGTGCCATCCCTGCATTCAGTAGGTGCTTCATCATCGCGCTCTCTCTGTCTCTCTCTCTCTCTGTCTCTCTGCTTGTGTACAGCTGAGGTCCCAAAGCAATCTGGCCTGTCAGCCGCTCAAGCTACGGCCTGCCCATCCCTGCAGACAACCCCCGGCTACTTCACAAGAGATGAAGGCAGACGTAGGACCTCCCCGCAGCCACTTCCTCTGCAGGGCTCCTCTGTGCCCCAGCTACCAGGTAGATTGAGCCGGTGCACGATCGCTTCGCTCCTGTGGTCTGTGGTCCCCTCCTCCAGGCCTGGCATTGCTCCAAGAAGGAAAAATGTGTCCCTAGAATAATACAGACACAAGACGAGTGCCAGAGGGACTTATCCACACCGCAGTCCCATCAGACCTCCTCGGACAGGAAACGAGGGCGCGGTGAGGAAGGCGCACAGCATCTTGCAGAAGACAGGACTTCCAGGGCCCTGAGAGAGGAAGGAGGTCGAGATGCTGGAAGGAGCTGCCCCACATCAGGGATGTCACACCAGGACTTCACACCGTCTGCATCTTTGCTTGCAAATGCAAATGACTGGAGGTCTCCTGCCCTGCCGGGAGGGGTGAGCACAGAAGCCATTCAAAGCTTTTTTTAATGAGTAACTATCCTTTCAAGCATTTCATTTGGGGTTTATATTTGTTACTTTTAATTCTAACCGTGCTTTCCAAATGCCAGGTAAATAACATGGTTTTAATGACTCCAGGCCATGGTTAAGTGTTCACCATATGCTTTGCATCAGGCAGACTAACCAGAGCCTGAGTTCCTGCCCTGGGGGGGGGGGGTTAGGAGACCTCACTGTTAACTTTTACTAGGTTTTCATGTTTTTAATCACAGGCAGAAACCCTGGCACAAAATAACATTTTCAACTTGCGGAGTATGGACATCCTCTGACGGAAGTCTAAAAATGAGTTTTCTGCCCGTGCTTCGAGTTGCCTGAAAAACTTTTTAAAAAAGATAGTGGCTTTTAGAGTCAAGAATCTACTGACAGGTCACCCCAGAGCCTGTGAAGTTGGTGATGAGAAGAAGGCACCAACGCTAACCAGGAGAAAATATCGCCAAATTACAGTTTAATAATGAGAAACAGTGTGTCACACAGATCACCACACCTTCTCTTACAGGTTGGGACGTGACGTCCGGCAGTGTAAGACGCTGTGTAGAAAAAGAAGTAATTAACCAAAACACGGATTCACTCTCTGCTTTCTCGTCTCCTCTGCAAAAGGAAAGACATCAAAGATGGACAAATGCACGTAGCAGGGCCGCTCTGAGCACCTACAGAGGGAGATGGTTCACCTGACTCAGTGCACTGAGAGAGGGTCAGGGTACCCCGGCCTCCTTCTCAGAAAGAGGGATGGAAAGGCAGGCTTAGATATTTATACAATTTTTGACTTAGGGCATCACACTGGCACTCTCATTTAAACCCTCTTTTACAGGACATGCATAATTCATTCATACAGTGTGCGTGCACACACACACACACACACATATACTTTCCTTATTTTAAAAAACCTACATACGTGCACAAGTAAATCACGCATCCCCAACAATAAGACTAGAGTCATATGTTTCATTTGTGGCTGGAAATTTCAAAGTGAATAGTAATTTTTTTTTTCCTTATGGCCTGTTTGACGGTATAACTGATTGGATGCGTTGCAAATGCACAGCACACTCTTTACGATTCTGGTATTTGGAAGAGGTACCAGACTGACTCCATTGCCTTGTGGATTTGTTCCGTGCGGTTACTTTTTGCGGGACATGATTTGCCCTTTAGTACGGAAGCTGAACTGTGTTGCCCTCTTCGCTGCGGTAATGGCTTTCCGCTGTGTGTGGTGGTTAAACACTCCACGTCACTGCACTTGGTTTTACCCTGAAGTATTTTAAATGCCTCCTTGTTACGGTGTGATCACTCACCCACCTTTTCAACAAGTATTTGTCAAACACGCACCAGAGCTGAGGCACACACTACAGTTTATACTAATCAAACTTAACAATAAATAAGTTCTGTCCTTAGGAAGTTAAATAGTATCCGGAAGAAATCTATATAAACAGAGCACTGTGATACCGGATAAAAGGCGAAGTAGGAAAGGGGCAGTGAGTCCTGTGCGCACGGAGAGTAGGAAACGTCTGCTTACAGATTAAACCACGGTGGGCTTCCTGGAGGAGACATGTTGGCTCTGCTGTTGGCAGGGCCTTTGAGAGGCTCTGTGGCTCAGTGGTTAAGCTCATCAAGGCTAGACACAGCCTTTGGCTTAAATCCTGTCCCTTCCCCGTCCTGGATGGGTGACTTTAAACAAACTCTTTAACCTCTTTGTGTCTCAGCTTCCCAGTCTGTAAGCCGAGGATGCTAGAAATGCCACGTACCTCATGTGGTGATTGTGAGCCCCAGGTGTTTGCGTTTATGGAACGATTAAAGCACGGCTGGTCCACTGAATGCCAAAGAAAGTATCCGTTCTTTTTGCAAGAGATTAGCAGATTTTCAAACATTCTGGTTACCAGGATTTCTACTTTTCTTTCCTTTGTCCTGAAGACAATTTTCAGCATCTGCCAGAGAACCTGATGTTGTTCTAGAATCTGGAGACGCCTGGGGGACCTGCGGCCACAAACCTCCAGTTGCTTGTGGTCAGACAGGAGATGTCGCTTCCTGTTCCACATTCAGGATGGAAAATGAGCACATTGTAGGACTGTAACTCTGTGGAGGAACACGTAGGGGAGAAGCAGTGGCTTTGAGTGTAAGTAGAAATTTACCAGGCAGACAAGGTACAAAGGGACAGATCCCAGACCTAGGAAAAAAAACACAGTGAAAGGCAGAGCGAACAGCTAACCTACCTGCTGTACTCAGTCAGCGCAAGCCGATTAGAAGACGGTGAAGAACACATGCGGCCCTGAGGCTGGAGGAAAGGACCAGGACGGGGTGAGGGGGCTGCCTTCTAACGGGCTGAATGAGAGACAGGACAGAGCTGAGATTTGCCAACAATGCATAACTTGTGCTGAATGTTCCAGTAAATCCAGGGAATAAGATTTAGTTTAAAATATCACATAATGGATCTGGGCTGAATTATTCAGATAATAGGCAGTAAACTTACTTTCCACACACGTGGGGCTCACACGGCCCTTCTTCCTTGTCTCCTCCAAGCCACGGGGGACTCAGCGGAAGGACGCTTGGGGTTAATGTGATTGAAGAGCAGATATCTGAAATGAAATAAATAACTGGAACATTCCTACCAAAATAAGTGATCATTTAGAAAAATCAGAAGAACTTTTCAAAAATGTATTACTTTATCAATATTTTCCTTTAAAAAAATTTAACATACAGGAGTCAAGAAATTTACCCACACAATTTGAGCTGGATTAGCAAGAATTTTCCTTAATTCCATTTTTCTTGAGATCTGTACAGGTTCCACCAGGAAACCAACATCTGTCTACCTAAAAATCTCCAAATAAATATAATGACTAAGTAATTTGATGTTCCCAAATGCCCCTGAACTTCCTTGTTGCTTTTCATGGGGTCAGGTGGTCCGCTAAGATCCCCATTTCTCATGGTCCTTCTTTACTTCTGGGCAGTCGTGCTGCTGTTTAAACAACGGAGAGGATCAGCTAGAATCCAGTGGTCGGTCCCCCAGAGATGCGAGGGGTTCATAGTGTTTGAAGGAGATTTGCATCCTCAGTGAAAATTAATCTTTTCAAAAAACAGTTCAGTGCACAAGCTCTGTCCGAGTAAACATCAGAAATGCTAACCCTGTCTTACAAAGGGCAGCCAGATGCAGTCTCTTAGAGGAATATTTTACTGGGTTGAAAGCTGTATTGGGGAGGAAATTCTAAGAGAAGAAACCCAGAATTGCCTTTTGTTTCTCAGTTGTATGTTTCTGCTCCTTGAAAATGTGGGGACGTATTCCTGAACAGTTACTCTGGAAATAAAACCATTCCCCCCCCAGACCCACATACACTGACGATGTTTATTATCAACTTTAAAACCAGGGGGTGGAAAACTTTACCTAAAGTTATATAGAGCAAATAATTTCAACTTTGGAAGACGCAAGATCTCTGTCCCAACTATACAATTTTGCCTTTGGAAGTAACCACAGGCCGTACTTAAACGATCATGCAGGATTGAAGATTTGACTGTTATTTTCTAACATCTGGTAAAAAATTTTCTAGATAAGGGCCTTCAGGCATAGTTCTTCCACACATTGCTTTCTATGAAATACTTTTGAGCGTTGATACATCATCTGTGTATTTTCATTTTCAGTAGTAATTCACTGATAACCACATATATACCAAAAATACATTAAATAGGAGTTTAGAAGTTGACGTAAGAATAAAATAAATAACAATCTAAATTAATTACTTAATACCACAACACTTTCCCGTGAGAAATGTAATTAAATATGGTCTATTTAATTGGTTGAACACCGAGTGTTCCGACACTTCGAGTGTGTGGATCTAAGATCAGTTTATCTCTCTGCTTTTTAATGACAATCATAGCTGAAAAAGGCTCTTCACAGCAACGTGCAGGGACGATCCATTTTTGTGCTTATTAAATTATGATACTCACTGTGAAATCCCATATGCCAATTAAGTAAAAATTTGTGTTAAAATTTGTTCCATCATTTTTTTCATCTTTTATAATGTCAATCAGTTGTTCTCCTAACTAATTGGAAGGTATTGCATTTTTTATATTATTAACAGATGGGTTATAATCCCACTGAAACTTTATTTTAATTTTTTATAAAGAGGAAAATTTAGGTTTCCAAGGCTTTTTAAAAATGCATGAATGAGGGTTTTTTCCCTGTTGAAACAGGTGAATTACTTATATTATTTTTGGCAATGAAATCACATAATGATGGAAATATTTCCAAACACCTGTTTATATAATGTTCTTACCAAATAGCAGTGAATTCTTTAAAAAAAAAAAGTTACTTCTGGATTCATCATTAAAATGTCTTCTGGATTTGAAGGAAGAAAGTATACTTACTTCCACGGGCATCTGCTGGTAGCCTACTGGTGTCTTTTGTCACGGGGCCGTGACGCGCTCACAGCTGGAGCGAAGGCCGGCGCTCTGCCACTTCCTTGCTGTTCACGTGCGCTTGCGTCATCAGCATCATCCTAAATCCGCTGTTTCTTTGAGGTAATTTTCTATAATGATCGTCCTTTCTGTGACAATGTTCAGATGAAGTTGGACAATATCACCTGTAAATCCATAAGCAAATAAATTGAAGTCAGGGCGCGTGAATTTGCTGACGTCGCACAGCTGAGCTGACGCCCCGCGAGAACCCCTCCCACGGCGCAGGCGCGCTCACACCGCCCTCCAGGTACCTCCCAGGCAGCGCGAGACGTGTGCTCATCCGACACGTGCGGGGTGAGGACGCCGAGTCCATTCACGCAGCGGTTATCTGGAAGGCATGACGTCTTCCTTATTTGAAAATAGCGAAAATTTTAATAAGCATTTCAACGCTGTCCTCTAGAGCCCCAGAGCACTAGCCTGTGGGTCTTCTGCCAGCGGCACCCTGCAATGGACATGACCATCATCTGCAGTGAAGGTGAAGCTTCCCCAAATACACACTGTGTGTGGTTCAGAAATGGGCGTGAGAACCAACCTGCCAGTCAGAACTCCTCAGCCGGACACTTGAATAGAAAATGGCAATTTTCTATCTATTCCGTCCATCTGAAATCCTCAGATCACAGGCTCCTTGGCTGTTCATTTGTTCATTCAGTTCTTTAGTTTCCCCCACACGTCTCCTTCCAAAGAATCTGAGTTTTCCATAAATTGCCAAACTTGGTCTCTTCTGCTGAAAATGGCAGGATCTTACACGAGATGCGTGGGACTGACAAGGCTTCCTGGTTCGGCTGCCTCCTGCCATCTCAGGTCTCACCTTCTCCTCATGTGTTTTCTTTTCAGCAACATCCACAAACACAGGGTCCCCATTATGTGTTTTCTCGCCTACTGATGCTCTACAAACACCCTCTCTCTTTCTGGACAACCTCTATGACCTCTAGTCGAAGTAACTCGCACACATTTTTGGTACCCAGTTCAAATACCATCGCCTCCCTAGAAGGATTTTCTCATCTCCACCCTCGTACCAGGTAGCTTTTCAGTAATCCAGGATGATTGTCAGTAATAATTACACCACACAGAAACTTGACTTTTCAATCTGCCACCCTTCACTGGACTGTGAATTTTGTCGGGGAAGGGACCCCATTGTAGGTGCAATGTGGAAAGAAGACAGGAAGGTTAAGAGGTAGAATCAAGCCGTGGGAGGAACTTTCAAGAAAATATCTCTTTTCTGTTCAGTTTTCATGATTGAACGGCGTATGTTGCTCGGACTAGACTGACACTAGGCTTACTTCTATAATTTATAGGTATAAGACCAGCTCTCTCTCTAAGGAAAAGACACTTCTGTTGCTGAAAGCAAGGTCATGTGCCCAACACACCATGAGGCCAGAGAAACTGAAACGTGAGAGTTTGGAGCAGAGAAAGGCTTATTGCAGGGCTGAGCAGGGAGGATGGGTGGCTTATGCCCAAGAAAACCCCGAACTCCCCGAAGGGTTTTGGCAAAGTATACGTAAAGGCCAGGGAAGGGGGTGGGGGGGTCACAAAGTATGTGATCAGCTCATGCTCTGATTGGTTGGTGTCGAGGTAAAAGGGCGGTCAACACTAACAACCCTGAGGTGCCAGAAGGTCTCGGAGCCACGTGCTCTCGATCATCAAGTAGTTTATTTCTTCCCTTTGGTGGTGGTTTTAAGCATCTGAAAACTCAAGAAATACACATGAGATACTATGATCTGGGTCCTTCAGAGAGGAGCTGCAGCAGAGGACATGGGGGAGGGGTCTGTCCATGGAAGACCCCACAGGGTCCTGCTCATGGCAGTTTCTGATGTCCATTCTCCGGGTGTCACACTTGTCACATTTCCTCCTTCTGAGCTTCCGTCAGCCATAGGCCGTGGGGGCCTGAGGTTTTAGAATCATCTCCCTTTTTGTTTATGAGGCCTTCCTTTGCAGGTTTATAAATTAAAAATTACATTAATTTTATTTTTTCCTCTCTTTTTCAGTTCCTTAATAGAGTGTATATCATCTAATGCTCCCACCTTTCCTTGGCACAGGAGAACATGCCTTCTCCCAGCCACACATGGGGATTTGCAGGATTTTGGCAATTACAACATTCCAGGCTTCCTTGGAAACACAGACACCTTAATTAAGGAATAACTAAGGTCAGACGTCCATTACATTTTTTATGCCTATCTAATTCATTTGTCAGAAAGAAAAGAATCACATTAAAAAAAAAAAAAACATAATGTGTACTCTACTGTGAGGATGCTTTCTGTCTTAATGGGAAGAATGGAATTCGAGGACCTCAGGACCAGAGTTGACATTAATGCCTTGTGTGGACCACTGCTTCTTGAACACAGGCGGACGCATTTTCGGAAGCCCTCAAGCGGAAGAGTGCTTTGTGTTTCCACATTTCCCCCAATCCCCGCAGCCCGGGAGAAAGCGTGGGGGGTCTGCTCTGGGAGATGACTGTGGATGTTCTAGCACAGACAGCTCAGAGATGAGGGGGACACTGTTACTCCAAGCAGACGGGGCATCTCTTCTCTCTGTTGTGTGTCTGAGGCAGATGTGGGCAGGGGCTGGGTTGGAAGCAATGTTGGAGGGGGAAGGATGAGTACAGAGTTGCCCTTGGGGGAGGCCACAGAGGTGGCAGAGGGAAGCGGGCTAGCAGTACGTCCTGCGTCTGCCAGAACACCTACAGGGCCTGTGTGGGGAAGAAAAGTCAAGTCACAGAGCACGTACAGAGAGTGGAGAGAGAAATTACTTGATTTTCACTATTCATGGGTTAAGCTCCCAAGACACGATTATTCAGTTATTAAAGATGGGAGTAAATCTGAAACTCTAGAAAATTTGGGACACACGGAGGCTAACCCTTGGATTTCATACAGAATCACAGTCAATCCTCTTACCAATTCTGTGTGCTTGGCAATATTATCTCAGGGTCCCTGATTTTTTAAAAAAAAATAAGGTACCAAGAGGAACTATCTTGTCAAAGGACATCACGCTAGTAAATGGGAAAAGCAGGATTTAAACACAGGCCTATCAAAGGTGTGTATTAACCAGCAGAGAGTCCTCAGTTGGCAAAGCTACAAGAAATACATTGGTGTCAGAGAACAAGAGAATCTTGATAAGAGACCAAGGTGGGGGACAGAGATGCAGTTTGTAAAAATATATGCAAAATTATAATTACATATCTGGAAGACAAAACAAAACAATACCTTGTTTTCTAGGACAAAAGACAGGAAGCAAATTTTGAAAGAAATATTATCTACTAATAGCATATGTATATTTTAAATTATGTGAAATATTTCACTCATGTTGCTTTATAAATTATCCGTTTGTGTATTATTACTACTGAAGTATATAAGCTCTTTGAGGACAAAAAGCTCTTTGGGTCCCATTCGCTTTTATGACCATAGTACCCTTCTTTCTGGATTAAAACCCCAAACATAACATATATATTTATCTCACGCTACAGAATATTAAGAAATCTTCATAATACGATGCAATCTATTGCAATAAAACTAATGTTGGATTTGCCTTTAGATGCGACCTTGAATTTTGATATTGAATCCCAGACTTTGAGGGAAACCTCATTATATCTTAAGAACATTTTCCTTCGGCTTAAAAAGGAGCCATTAACAATACATAAATCACAATTGTATTAGTAAAGACTTTTGCGTGGGCCACAAGGTTCAGAATCCCAACTTGAGCTCCAGGAAAAGAGGAACGACCCTGGCTCCACGTAAACCCCATGGAGGGGACAGTAATGTCCTGCAGAGGCTCAGGGACAAATGAGACTAGAAGTCCAGCATCACCAGGATCCTCTTCTCCATCTCTCATCTCTATTTCTCTTTCCAGGTTACCCTCATTCTGTGGAGTAGCTTTATCACCTGGCTGGATGAGAGACGAGTGTTCACGGATCGCAAACCTCCCATCTCCAAGCTTTGCTGCAGTGAAAGCTGCTTCCCCTGCCCCCTTTCTTCACTTCAGAAAGGTCGTGAGAAAGGGTCTGGTCTGCTTGGCTTGGATTCAACACTGTTCTTAGATGAACCCGTCTGTATGGAGCCATATTATTGATGCAATTAAGCTAAGCTATTTTTCTCTTGCTGGGTGAGGGTGGAGAAAAAAAGAGGGAGAGAGAAGGGGGGAGAGAGAGAGAGAGGATGTGATTATGTGATGCCCTGCAGGGAGCAGGTGACAGGAGCCCTGACTCTCCTCTTCCCAGTTAATCTCAGGGTCCAGGTGCCTCTCGGAAAATGAGCATCTTTCCAAGTTGTGTTCTACCATACGACATCCTTTATTTTTAAGACCATGATCCTTAAACACAAGCCAGCTAGTTCCTTTAAAGGTCATTTGAAGAAACAGCTGTCTTTTTCAATGCTGGAGACAAATCTGGCTATGTTGGATTTATTGAAAAATGCGATGTTGTTGTCCAACTTGGCATATGACCATGGCCATTTGTAATATATTTTAAGGACAATTCTAGGGAACTTCAAGGATTTTATATAATATTTTCCCCTGTAGTTGCTCTTCAATGCTGACTTCCTTTGAAATCTATAGAGACAAAAAATAGATCAGTATTTTGTTTCAGTCTGAGTTGGGCAGATGGGAGGATAAGGAGGTGATAAATCAAGAGTATAGGGTTTCTTTTCGAGGTGACGAAAATGTTTTAAAACTGACCAGTGACAGTTGCACATATTGTGATATACTAAAAACATATTAAATTGTACAATTTAAATGGGTAACTTGTACAGTATATTAATTATATCTCAGTAAAGCTATCTTAAAAACCATACCCTCTTAACTAAATTAGGTGCTGCTCCAGTGTAGAAAAATGGAGCCAACTGGTGGACCAAGAGTCGATAAACCACAGCTGGAAGTTAGAATATTAAAGAATATGATGGCGTCATTATGGAAGCTAAGGAAGAAAAGAGCTTGTAAATCACCTCTGCAAGGGAGCAGGAGTGAGGACGGATCTCGTTTCCTTGCTGACTGAAGACTCGCTATACCCCGACCTCATCTAAGAATAGGCGAAGGTCTCCAGGAACAGAAAGGCTCTGAGTCCAGCACCTGCCTTTCCAGGCCCCCCAACGCTCCCTCACTCTGTTTTCTCCTGTGCGTCTCTGATGCCCTAGAGAGGAAGTGAGGAGACAGCAAATAGGAAAGAAGGAGCGAGAAAAAGATTGAGCGCAGGAATGAATCCGTGCAGCCCTGTGAGCACATAAAAGTGGGTGAGGGTGCAGACAAAGGAAAAAGAGGGAAACACGGCAGCCTGTGCAGTGCAAACCCTCACCTACCCTGAGTACGACCTGAAGACTGTCTGTCTGGGTGGAGAGCAGGGTGGGTGAGTGGAGAAAATGCAGGGATCCGACCAAGGCGGGGAAGATGGAAGTTGAACTGAGACTTGCAAGCATAGGTCTCGGGGGAGTTTATGGGCTAAATAAGACAAGAGAATGGTGTCATATATTTTTAAAGAGGATTCCCTTGAAGTGAGGCTTACAAAGACCTTGCTTTGGTCCAGAGATGGGGAGCTACTTCCCACTAGGCCAGGGAAGATGCTAAAGAGAGAGACAATGACCAGCAAGAAGCAGCGTGACTGGGTGGGGATGTGTAGTTGCCATCCTTACACTCGGCCTGGGAGTCATGACACATCGTGCTGATGAAGGAGCACTGGAAGAGGCTGGTAGAACATCAAAGACCACAGGAAATATCTGGAATGTCTACATAATAAATATAATGCATAATATGCAATTTAGAGGCTTTGTAAATTCTGACGCTCGCATTTTATTCTCTGCTTTCTACCACAGAGAAAGCATTCATTCTAAAAATGCTACTTAGAAATCAGTTATCTTGCTAAAGTGCACACACGTTTGTAGGAAGCGGATGCCACGGACAAATCAGAATGGTTGGTGCATCTGGGTGATCATGAGGAATGGCGCTTTCGAGGCTAAGTCTCAGGAAGCCCAGAGAAAGGGGAAGGGAGGTGGATCCATGGCCCTGATGGCCTCGATCCCCCGGGCCTCCCTTTCTCCTTTCTCTTGTGGTTCTCCCCACCTAAGAGGCAGATCTCTTTCCCAAGCCCTTGGTCCTTGGCGGTTGCATGATGAGCCTTGGCCAGGACAGGACAGTGGAAGTGACTGGACTAGCTCTGCATTTGGGCCTCAAGGCCTTCGCCTTCCCACACGCTTGTTCTTGTGGAGCACGCTCAGGTTTACCAGCTGGAGTTGAGAGGCCTGTGGGAGAGAGCCCCCTGGCTTAGGCTAGCCTGGGTCAGCCAACACTCAGCTGACCTCCAGGCACGTGGTTGAGCCTAGCCAAGAGCAGAGGAACTGCCCAGCAGAGCCCAGCCTGCATCTCTGATCCACAGACTCCTGAGCTAAACAAACGTATATTGTGTTAACCCAGTAGGCTTTGTGCTTGTTATGAAACGGTCTTGCAGCAAAGTTAACTAACATAGGATCTGGCGTTTGCCAATATCTGAGATTGTGTCTGGGGCTGTGCTCGGCATTTACACCATCATTAACTTAAAATATCAATATTATTATCCCCATTATATAACTGAGTAAAATTATAGAACGTAAAAAAATTTCCTAGATCACTTAGCTGATTAAAATAAGATCTCAGTACCGGGTAGGTCTGACTACAAATCCATGACTTTTTTTTTAACATGTTTATTTTCTACTGTACTTATCTTTCTGCTCTGGGAAAATGAGACAGTCATCATCTGACAGCAAATAATTCTGAAATGCTGATGGGAATATCAGTAGGTTTGTGCAGGCACAATGACTGAATATAAGCTCCCCAGCAAGCTGATAAAATAAATCATAACCCCAGTGACTTAGTGTAAGTGAAACAAAATGCCTACAGTGGGATAGCCGGTGGCCGTAATCTTTATGGAATAATTGTGTGGCCAGTTTTACAGTCCAGTTGATCACTACCTATGCATCAATAAGGTCCTATAAATAAAGATATTCCAGTTATTTCCCATTTACACTGGCACTAAATCTTAACAGGCTGAAACTGATATTCAGATTCTGCCACTGAAGATGCAGGAACCCCTGAGCAGTGATTAAACCTGAGATCTGGTATCAACTCAAAGTGAATTCTGTATTAAAACATGGGAAAGCCTTAAGCCTCAGCTAAAGTCATCCAATTCTTTCTTATTACTGATGAGGAAACATTAAACTCTCATTTAAAATAACACACAACACAGTTTGATTTCTGCATGTGTGATGAATGATTGGGGCAGCCGTCCTCCCTTTCCATTGCCAAAGTTGCACACGTCGGGGACAAGTGCCTCATCTCCACCTGGTATCTGGATCTGATATTTGCTTCTGCCCTTCCCAGATAACCTGCTGCTCTAGTTTTTGATAGACACTCATAGGAAATGTGAAGGAAACTGAGATGTGGCACCTCCAATCACCTTACAGGGCAAACAAAAACCCTCTCCATTAAAACACACACAAAACAGTCCAAAGACTCCTCACAGATAAAATTTCAAAAAACATGAACTCATAATCAAGAATCTCTAAATACAGAAAGAAAGAGAGAAGCATCATAAAAGAAAACAATACAGTTAGAGCTATAAAAATTGGTAACAGAATTCTTATACGTGTCATAAAAATAAGTATGTAATTTGGTTGGAAAATACTGTTTTGAAAATTGATAAAAGAATAAGAAATTATCAAAAATTACTGAAAAGATTTAAAAAAAAAACCCAAATAGAATATGAAAATACACTATGTATTAATTGGCATTAGATATACAATGGAAATGTTAAACATAAATTAGATCCAACTGAAAAGAGAATTAGTAAACAGGAAGAGAGATTTGAAGAAATCAGAGATCAAAAGAAATTATGGAATATGTTGAACTGAGAATTAAAGCAAAAAAAAAAAAAAAGTGGATCAAAACAACATTGAGATTAAAGTGGGAGAACCTAAATTAGACCTAGTCAGAGTGCTGGAGAGAGAGCACATCTAGAGTAAAAGAAAGGGAGTGCTCACCGAGAGAACAGTTGATGATGTGAAGGATGGACAAAGGACACCGACCTTCAGGGTTAAGAAACCCAATATATTCCAAAAATCTAAATAAAATAATATACACAACTACATAAATTACTGTGATATTGTAAGACATCTGGGCCAAAAAAAGTTATTAAAATAAGCTGGATTGAAACATAGATTATCTGCTTGGAAATTACACTGTATTAAATCATACATTATATTTCAGTTATACTGAAAACATCTCTCAAGAACAAAAGCAAATGCAGCCTGAGAACTTCTATAGCCAGTTAGTGAAAGAGTTTAAAAGTTTCTTAAAAAGTTAAACATAATGCTTATTTATATACTAGCCATACCCCCAAATAATTGAAAACATACATCTCCACAAAGACTGTACACAGATGTGCAAAACAGCTTTGGTTGGAATGTACATGTATTTTACATGTAATGTCATTCAGAAAAAAATGAATGAATTTTGAACAGAAACAAGGATAAATCAAAATAATTATGTTGGCTAAAATAAGCCAACCCCCGCCCCAAAATGATACCATGTATTTGATATTCTAGAAAATTGCAAACTAATCTATTGTGACCGAAAATAGATACAGTGGTTTTCTGAAGGTGGGGTTAGAAGATGTGGGTTGCAAAGAGGCAAAAGAAATATTTTAGGTCTGATGGAAATATTCAGTGTCTTGATTGTGCTAATGGTTTCACAGTGTGTGCATATGATGAAACTTATCAATTTGCATGCCTTAAATATAATTAGACTTAAATAAATTTGAATTAAAAATTTGACTACTTAAATCAAAAATCTTAACGCTGAAATGTAGAGTTTAGTGTATATACATATGCAAGAGATGACTATGCATATGCAAATAATGAGGGTGATGAATCTGTACCATTGCAAGATTTATATGTTATTCTCTTGCTAGTGGCAAAGAATAGAAAATATAATTAATTACAATCATAAATACTTGAGAATAAATTTGACACAAATTATTGAGAAATTTAATGCTATGAACTACAAAACAACATTGTTGGTAACTGAAAAGCACATAAATAAATAGAGAAAAATAAATATAACAGCATCTCATGAATTTTAGTATGTATTCCTCTAATGATTCATGATGTTGAGCATCTTTTCATGTGCTTATTTGATGTCAGTATATCTTCTTTCATGAAGTTTCTGTACAAGTGTTTTTGATTATTTTTAAACTGGGTTTTTGATTTTCTTACTGTTGATTTTTTAGAGGTCTTTACATATTACAGATATGTAATCTCTATTACACATATATTTTGCAATATTTTCTCTTAGATTGTGGCCTGTCTTTTTAACTGTCTTAATAGATAATTTCTTTCAAAGAGCAGAAGTTTCTAAAGCTGGTAGGGCTTTTTTTGTTGTTTTGTTTTTTATGTACTATGCTTTTCATGGCATATCTGAGAAATCTTTAATCTAAGATTTATGTTTTCTTTAAGATGTTTTGTAGTTTTTGGTTTTACATTTAACTCTATGATCTATTTCAGGGTTACTTTTATTTATGGAGTGACATAAGTATAGAAATGTTTTGCTTTTTCATATTTTTGCATGTGATGTCCAATTGTTCAACACTGTTGAAAAGATTTTTCATTCTCCATTGAATTGGCTTTACAACTTTGTCAAAAATAAATTTTCTGCATATGTTTGGATTGATTTCTGGACTCTATTCTTCTTCAATGAACCATGTGTCATCTTTTTTTTTTTTTCAATACTACATGCCTTAAATACTCTAGCTTTATAATATATCTTACATCCAGTCACGTGAGTCTAACAGGTTAGCTCTTTTCTTCCAAGATGTTGATTTCTTATTTTTTTATACTGTAAGTTTGAGGATAAGTTGCTTTTGTGATTTGCTGTGTGAACACAGAACAATGCCCTAGCTAGAGAAATGATTTTCCACTCTTGAAGCAAGACACTGTGTACATTACCCAATGCACTCAAGTCCTGAGGGCTTCCTGTCTGGCTGGGAGAACAGGCACTATTCCGGGCCCTGTGTGAGCACTGGGAACTGTCACCTTCATCCTTTTGGTGCTTCCCTCCTTTGCCCCAGGTGCGTGTGCTGGTCTGCGCTCATCAAAGATAAACAAGGGACCTTCTGCAGATCTCTCGGGGGCTTCGTCTGTGTAGCTCTATTCCATACTCTCACTGAGAATGTAATAGGGAAGAGCAAATCTGACTCCATGTGACATCTGTTCATTGAGCTCTAACCCTGTGCTGAGTCACGCTGGTTCTGCAACTTTTGCGAAAGAATGTTGCCTAGAGCCTGAAATATACAGAAGAGCCCGTTCTCAGGGCTCTAATCTTTAAGCAGGTAACATTTTTCCATTCATATAGAGATAACCAGTTGCAGAAAAGAGAACAACATTTATCTTGTTGGAGGTTTACAGGAACATCATGACCTGAGCCACGTGGACAGCTGCAAGAACAAAGGATTCCAACACCAAGACGTTTGCAACAACCAACCATGCCACCCTGTTTAGTATAAAAGGAGCCTGAACTCTGATTTGGGCAAGATGGTTCTCCAGGACATTAGTCTGCCATTTTCTCAGTCAGCTGGCTTTCCAAAAAGTTACTACTCCTTGCCCCAGCACCTCGTCTTCCAATTTGCTGGCCTATCTTGCAGTGAGCGGAGCAAGTTTGGACTCAGGAACAAGAACGCAAGCTGCTCGGTGTCCCAGATGCTCAGCTCTGTCCCCTCACTTTGAGGAGGCTGTCTGCTGGCTTCCCCTCCTGCTCCTGGCCCTGGAAGTTTCTGAGGGCTATCCGATGGGTGATCTGAGGGTCCACCAGGTTTGTTTTCCATCTCTCAGGGACCACCATTTCTTGTCTCCTGAGGGAGAGGGTCCTGAAAAACTCTATTTCATCAATAGTCTCCATTTTTTTGGTTATTTATTTAGAAAGAGTCATCCGATTCCTAATGCTCCATCTTGGCCAAAAGCACAAGTCCACAGTCATACATTTTCAGACACTTCTCACACTTGTCTCTGTTTCAACATTCAATAGTTTATATTCTGAAAGTTCCAAATTTCAAGTTGACAGTACACGAGAACGTAGCTGGAGTGAAGTTTTATTCCTTAGTGGGCTTGTAAAACAGTGGCCCTCACAATAGGATTTCTCTTAAATTAGAAAAAAATAAAAATAAAAAAGAATTCTATATTAAAAGTCCAGGTCAGATGTCACCTCCTTGGCTGCAAAGCCTTTTCTCCTTTCTCTGGCTGCTCCAAAGCATATAACAAGTCATTTATATTTTGGGGAGAGTGGTGAGAGGGTGGGAGAGAAAGAGAAAAGGAAGACAGAAAAGGAGGGGAAGGAAAAAAATCTGCTCTGGAAATCAAATATCTAAACTCTAGGTTCTCTCTTTAAGCGATTAGAATTGGCCCCGAGCACAATTTCCAGTCTCCTGGGACTTCTCTCCTTTTCCTGTTATCAACTCTTCCCTACAGCCTGCAGCCCTCAGATAGAATTTCACATCCTTTAACCAGCAGCTAATGCAGAAAAAAATGTGAATTTATGAAGTATCCAGTCATTTGGAACTTGAGGCCATGTTTACTCTAGCCTGTTTAAACTATTCTCAATGCGTGCTCAAGCAAATTCAACACCAAACTGAAAGCTAAGAAATAATTAACTACTTGACAAATCATTTTGAAGAATTTTTAGCACATTCGTTTACATCCATTGTTTTTTTAACGTTCCTTAAATAGCTTCATTTGGTATACACAATTTATCAATCCAGATTATGAAATGTGCATGAACCTTTAAAAATAGGTATATTTTATACATGTGTATAGTAATACACAGTCTCAGGCCTCTGTAAATGAGCTTCCTCACTCACCTGTCATGTCCTCGGTGTCCCCAGTGATCCAGTGAGGTTTCACTGAACTTCTGGATTCTTCTCGATAGTTAAACAGTACTAGCAGCTAATATTTACTGAGTCAGATGCTAGTCTCAGTGTGTTCCCTGCACTGAGTCACTCAGTCTGAACTACTAGTCCATTTTCTGATGAGAAACGTGAGGCACCATTAAGACCCTTGCAAATGTTTGCACAGCTCTCAGCACAAAGCTGGGACTTAAGAGAGCTGCCTGGCTTCAGATACCACCTCCATCACCCCTAAACTACGGGACCTCTCAGGCTGGGTGTATTTTTAATTTTAAATGTAATCCAGAGTTTCCTGAAAACTTAAAACCCAAACTGAAAGTTTTTCCAAAACAATGAAGATATTTTAAGCATCCAGCTCTAATTCGCTGTCAGCCTGGTCAAAGGAGGGAGCAGTCTGCACGTGTGCGTTTGAAGATGAGTAAGGTCTCTGCAGCACCAGCTGAGCCATTTCCCCTGTTCTCTGTTTTCAGAACCTTCCTTTTCAGTCTCTTCTTTGCTCTCCCTCCTTTTTCCCTCTTTCCTTTCTTTTAGCCTGTCATGCTGATTTTATTCCCAAGTTGTGTTCAATTCTATGCTCTGATGTGGAAAAAAGTAATAAAAATTAAAATTAAAAAAAAAAAAAAAAAAACAGTGTCAAGATTCTGGCGGGGCTGCCGATGTGATCAGGGCTGAGGTGCTGACTTTCCATCCAGGCCCCGCCCCTCCCCCGCCGTCACCAGGCACAGTGCTTACAAACGCGCATTCATCTCGGCCGGGGAGATAGTGCCACAGCTCAGGTACCCACTGGCCTTTTCTTTGCTTTTGACAGAAGGGATACAGAGTTTATATTTAAAGAAAGAAAAATGAAAGGGTTTTCTGAATCTCCAACAGAAAATGGCGGGCCTTTTTCATGTCCCACTCAGGCTGGATCTTCGCAGAAGGGAACCTGGCAGCCTCCGCAAACAAAGGGGGCTCTGGGTAGAGCTCTTCCTGTGAAGGTCAAGGTTTTATTTATAGTCACGTTCCATTCAGAAAGAATAAAGACTCAATACAGACATGAGGCTGACATCCATCGTCCACAGGCCCTGGTAATTTCAAGTGCAAGGCGGAAACACACACACAGAGGGGCTTTCTGCAGAGCAGTGTGGTCCCTGCTCACACAGTCTCCATGGTCGGTCACCGCATCCCGGATGCAGAATTCGTCCTGCTTACGCTTTGCTGTATTTGATTCTCTCGAATGTGCTGGCCGTTCTCCCTGCCCTACAACATATTAGTAGCGTCACACATCGCAGGGACTTCTAACACTGCGTCTTCCTCTCCAGGAGTTCCCCGGTTACAGGGGCGGAGGGTCATGCCGTGTGTACTTAATGGGACTTACGAGGTGCCCGGGACCAGGGGGCTCCGTGGCTGAGAGGGCCGGTAATCGCGCCGGGCGGTGGCCGATTCCGGCTCCAGCAGCAACAGCAGGGAGAGGCCAAGGCCTCTTCTCTGGTCACGTGTTCCACCGCAGTGACATCTTTCAAGCTATTACCTGAGTGGTCCATTAAGCATATTGAAAATGAGGCAGAATCCTTCAGCCAGACAGAATGCTTTATCCTCTTTTTATCCTTGGATTTTTACTCCCACAAAGAAGCCTTCAGGCTATGGTAAGAATTCTCTGTACGTCTACGGGTTTGCATTTTTCCTCTTTCTCTGCCCCTGGCCTCAAAGAAATGTTACGGATTTACACTGGCCATGTTCCCTACACAGAGAAGTGCAGGCACCTGGGTGGGGCGTCTCTGTCATAAGATGCTGGGGCTGCTTTTCCTGAAATTTCATTTACGCTGCTGAGATGGATGTGTGCATGTGTCCATACAAATGCAGCAAAGGGTGGAGCATGAAGTTTGCCATTCCCATAGCTGTTCGAAACAAGGAGGGCAGTGTGTGTGACGAGCGGGGTCAAAAATACAAAGATGTTGAAAGTGGTACCTCGCCAAGGCCACGCCTGTGAACGTCTTCTGTCCCCCAGGGAAAAGGTCAGCAGGCCAGGAAGTAACGCTGTCTCCCTGACTCATCCCCTGGGCTGCCCTTCCCTCTGCCCCTGCCGTCCCCAAGCCCAGCCCTGGACGTGGCAGTGTCCCCCGCACTCCCCACCCTCCCCGGCGGAGCCTCACAGGCTGGGTTCCCATGGCAGGCTCAGGGTGGCCAGACAGGTCAAGTTCACAGAATGTTCACACACATAACTTGGAAAACAAGAATCAAGGGCTTTTATCCAGGGTAATCCCCAGTGGGAAAAGAGCCAGAATCGGAGCAGAAAAAGTAATAAAATAAAGGAAGCCACCTAATCGTCCGCATTTATTGGCACAGATATGAATCACCGTTCCTGAACTTCAGATGCTGCTGGTAGAGTTCTCTGAGCGCGTGCGGTCCGGGCGGGGGCTTCGTCTGTTAAAGGCGCAGACAGAACGCACCATTGATGTGCTTAAACTCCTGTTAAGGTTTGTGAGCTCTTTTCAGTCTAATAAATACTAAAGTAATTATATTCTTAGTAAGCCTCTTATTCTTATTTTAAAATAAGAATTTTTTTTTCTTATAAAAATCTGTAACTGAAATTTTGGAGGCTACAAAATATAGAAAGAAAAATTCTAAATTCCATGATCTCAGTTTCCAGAAGAAAAACTGTGAAAACCATTTTGGTATATCTTTTTTCCTCCTCTGCTCATATTTATATATACTTTATTATTATTTAGATCATGCTGAACATACAACTTTCGTTCTATGCTTTTCACACACAACATTATATTATGAACAATTTCTAATACATTTTTTTTTTTGGTTTATTTGTCTACTAGCAGGATCCCAGCTTCATTCTACTCATAAATTGGCTTAAGTGTGAATTCTTGAGAAACATCATTTGAAACTATGTATTTAAGTCAATGATAGACTTTATGCTTCTACCAATTTCTTAGAAATTCCTGGAAGAAAGAAAACATTATTTATATAGATGTATACTGCAAACTTATGCAATAAATTTTTTTAACTTTTCATTTTCTTCTGGAGATAAATTAGAAATGTATAATTTTAGAGCCATAGGGACTTAGGATATCATTTGATTTGAAAGCTACCCTCATCCTCAGAGGCTAACTTGTGGCACCTTCCTGCAGCGCAGCTGCCTTGTGTGCAGAGCTTGGATGATGTGTGGGATCGCTGGGCTGAGCAGAGAAGGTGCCCATAATAGCTCTGCAGTCCTGCTGTGCGGTGAGCCTCCAAGACTGCTTCCAGGGATTTTTGTTTGTTTGATTTTTGGTTTTTGGTATTTTTTTCCCCACAGCTCAGGAAACTAAGGTCCAGGAAGTTAACTAACTTTCTTAGGAAAATATAATCCAGAAATAGAACTCTTTCTTCGTAGTGTTCTGGTGCTTTATCTGTGTCGCTGCATAAAATGTCTTGTAGACTGAAGCGTATTCATCTAAGCATTACATCAATGCTAATTCTGCTAACGAGAAATTGACTTAGGTCTTATAATTTCAGCCCTTCATTGGTTTCCAGGTCACTTAGTCCCCTGATAGTGGGACAACAGAAAGAAGCTGGACTGCGTTTAGATGGATCTGGTTTTGAATCTCAGCTCCTCCATTTACTGGCTGCATGGTGTCAAGATATTTCATTTTTTGTAGCTTTTATATTTTCAGCCGTAAATATGAAATGATGATGGTGGTGGTGGTGTAAGAACAGCCCCAGAATTTGTTGTCTAGCCCACCCTGGACACCCTCTAAGTGTTACATTTTCTCCTTCCTACTTAGGGCTGGTTTCTTCCTGCAGACACAGTAGGTGTGAAAATACTCGTGGACGGATGCAGACCTGGGGCAGAGATGACAGATGCTGCTCCCGAGGTTAGTATGGGGCCAGGGTGAGAGCTGCTGCCTTGTTGGGCTCCTGACCCGGAATCTTCTCCCATCTTCATGTGACTCTATATTATTCCTATAAGACAGTGAGAGTCAAGACTCCTAGACGATACATTTTTAGTCCAAAGTCCGTCAGTTGATAAAGTATCAGAGTCACTATATAAATTAATTTGACCTTCAAGTTCATATTAATCCGTGGATGCCACATTGCCTTTTCAACAAAGAGCAAAACCCGCTGTAAAGACCAGGTTGCCCCCGGGGAGCAGAGTTTGGACTCCGGCAATCACGTCTCCCCCGTTTAAGCAGCCCCAGCATGGGTGTGAGATGCCAGCTAACCTGGGCTCCTCCAGCCGCCCACACGCACCCCGTAGCTTGCCGGGTCTGACTTTATCAACGGCCTCAGCAACGGCCATGGCCTTCTGAATATGTGTCTGATCATCAGCCACATCCACATCACCTTTCTATGTGGGCCTTTCCTTTTATGTTTTACTCTAATTGAAGGAGGACCCTTCGATGAAAGTATCACTTCTCCTGAGAGCAGAAACGGAGGCTGCAGCCCCTCTTCTCTCCCCAGCCCAGGTCCCTCCCTTATGGCGGCGCCTTTGTTGGGGGGGCTCCAGCCCCCGGGGCTGTGCCAAGCACACCACCTCCTCTTACTGGCTCCCCAGACCCGGGTCTGCAAAATGACAGCACAATGTGTCACTGAGGCCAGAAAAGAGAATTCCGCACATCTTCAGGGCCTCGTGGAGACTCAGGGTCAGAGAGGCAGGAAAGTCCAGGGTCTCCGGTACCCAGAACTGACGGAGGGGAGGTCATGCTGATCCCGCGTTGTGGCCCTTTGGCCCCGTGGTGAGGATCACACGTGTGAATACATGAAAACTCTGTGAGTGCAAATGTGACTAACACACACACATGCATTATTCAGATTAATTTAGTACCAGAAAATCAACTTCAAAACGCATTAAACTTTTTCGGTGTCCTTAACTTGTTGGGACGTTTCAGGATTTTAGAACAGATCTTTGTAGTCAAGTTAAGTGTTTTTCCTAGAGATGGAGAGTCATCCTTGGAAAGCGTTAGTCATACCAGTGGAGCTTTGGGTTTGCCAGACCATTCTGGGCAGACTTAATGCTGGAGATGAAAAGTGAAGTAGTTAGGGATTCCTGAATTTAGACTTGTTTCTGCAGTTCTGTAATCTAACTGTATTGCTTCTTGACATTCTTGGTCTGAGTGGGTACCAGGCCCCTGACCCAGGCTGCCTGCTGTTTTGTGGTGTGGGACTCAGTGATGTTAAGGACAGAGAGAGAGAGAGAGAGAGACAGAGACAGAGACAGACAGAGACAGAGAGAGGGGCCGGCGGGCTCCACAGCCCAAGACACACGGGTGGTAAAAAAAATGGACTAAAGACGTCTGTGTGGAAGCAGGTGAGAATGTCTTTGTTCGTGCCTCCTACTGTCCTGTAACTTCTCAAGAGGAGGAGACACTGGGAGCGAACCTTGCACAGTACGGCAGGCTGTCAGTTGGAATGTCTTCCAGAAGCTGGAGTCTGCTCAAATCCATCCTGACACGTCTGCTACTTTATACTCTGTTCATTTGAATTCCCATTGCCATCAATACATATGAGAATTTCTGCAGGCTCCAGAAGGCCTCAGATGCTCCTCGGTGAGACACATCTGTTGAGGTTCTCAGGAAAGATGCTGACTGCTGTTATGAATATTCCATGGGAAAATGCATTTTATTAAAAGGTTGCTGAGGTGCGGAGGGCACTTGGATCAGTGACCGGTGTGACGTTTGTGTCAATTTCCTCTCTCAGTTAGCTTTCGTACTCAGCAGTTCTTTCATTTTTTAAATAATTTTAAAATAAAATGTATTTGTAAAAATAGTTGCATATTCACAAAAATGGCAAAGATAATACAGTAGTTAACAGATCTTGATTATATAAAGATACTTAAAATGATGGTATGTATACATATGTGCCTGCCATCTGAGCACTCGTCGTCCACCACACCATCTCTTCATCATTGCTCTATTTCCCTGCCTTGGGTCAAGCCGCACCACCCATGCCTGTTGCTACGTCCTGGAAAACGACAGCTTCTAACTGATAACCAGAAAGTCCCCCGTATCATTACACTCTTCCAGGAAGGTGTCGTCCACCCCTTTGCCCCGACTCAGCCCCAGTGTCTCCTCTAAGCAACCCCCTCTCCACGAAGCCCTGCGCGGGAGACAGCTGGTTTCCTAACCCCAGCGTTTATCAGAAGCACATCCTCCTTGCTCACATTGCACTCATTTATTCTCTCTCTTTTTTCTAATTGAGTCCTCTTTTAAAACAACGTTACAGTCCTCATGCTTTTAACAATTATGCCTTTTGTTGTTCTGGAACGCTAATTTTCTTTTTGTTAAATTATAATTGATTTACAGTTTGGTAGTTCCAGGTGCACAGCAAAGTGATTCAGTTACACACACACACATGTATATCTATGCTTTTTCAGATTCCTTTCCATCACAGGTCACCACAAGACACTGAATATAGTCCCATGTGCTGCACAGTAGGTCCTTGTTTTTATTTAGTTTATTTTTTTAAAGATTTTTATTGAGATATAGTCATTTTACAATGTTGTGTCAAATTCCAGTGTAGAGCACAATTTTTCAGTTATACATGAACATACGTACATTCGTTGTTACATTCTCTTCCTCTGTGAGCCACCACGAGATCCTGTATGTATTTCCCTGTGCTACACAGTACAATCTTGCTTATCTATTCTACTTTTTGAAGTCCCAGTCTGTCCCTTCCCACTTGTTTTTGAAAAGAGACGTTTACGAATTGGGCATTCAGACACCCCACCCTTGACTTCTCTTCATCACTCTGTCCTGATCTCCAGGGCAGTCTGCACGCACAGAAGGTGGAGAGCCACCGTCAAGCACCCCGTTTCCTCCTCCATCCTGGCACCACCCTGCGTGACGTCAGCATCTCCACAGGTGACGTCCGACAGTTTGGTCTCTTGGTGCCTCGCTGTAAGTGGACCGTTTTTTCCCTGCCCCGACTCATCCACCTACTTCTATGCTATGTCTTCGCAACCAGTAACCACAGTGCCCGCAGAATGTCTGTTTTAAACACCCTGCCCTTTGATTCTTACTTCCCACCCCAACAGTTCACAGCCGGTAGCAGGTCCTCCTGTGTTCGCCTGCCCAGGCTGCCGTCACGACACACCGCAGCCTGGTGGCTTAGACAACAGAAGTTCAGTTTCTCACAGGTCTTCAGCCTCGAAGTCCAAGGTCAAGGCTGCGGCTCAGTTCAGGTTCCTGGTGAGGGCGCTTCCCCGGCTCGCAGACAGCTGCCTTCTTGGTAGGACCTCACGTGGCCTTTCCTTGGAGCCTGCAAACATTCGCCTCAGAGGAAGAAGAAATATCAGAACAAAAATGGCCTGGGTGGGAAGCAAAGCGCCTTCTCTGCACTTAGAACTGTTCTCTGCCTTTCACCGCTCATCCTCTGCCGTCTTGTTGCCAGCGCGTGCTCCCAGTCAGGGATTGTGGCCCTGGGACATGCACCCATGGCTCCTTGTCAGCCACACTTAGAATGAGCCTGTCTGCTGGGACAAGCCAGCCTCAGACCCGCAGCCCTGCTTCCCGTAGATGTGTGTTTCCAAGCCTGAGCGTGGGTACTGAGAGAATTAACCCAATGAAATGTATGACTACCTCTGCATTTCTTAACTGATTTAAGTAATGATACTGTGACGTGTAATACACGGGGGGGGGGGAAAGAAGTAAATTTGAGGCTTTCAGGATAACCAAACAATGGTAGAAAACAGTGTGGTGAACCGCATGTAATAGGAACATTTACACTTGCTAATGAAAAGGAGGGACCAGAAGATGCTAACATGCATTCATACAGTGTGAGGAAAAAGGGAGTTTTAGAGCTACCGAGGCGGGACCCAGGATTGTATTTTGAGGGCCCTGACACAGCAGAGACGTACGTGCTTGTACAGAAACCAGCAAGAAACGGACGTGGGACTCAAGAAAGTCCACGCATAGCGGACTGCAGAATCTGTTGTAGGAGGTTAATACAGACTTACACTGTATACCTGGACTGATTGGCCCAAGAAAACACACAGAAATAGTCTGTAAACCCTGGGAAGATGATCTCAGGGAGGAAGAGAACTGCTTGACTTGGCGTATAATTAGCGACTGCATCTCCCCCGTCACGGCGATTCGCACGGGCGCCGGTGATTCATGCTCGCTCTGCTTGTCTCCAGTGTGGGTCTGGAGATCAACTGAAGAAAGGGAAATTCTAACTTGCAGTAAAAGGAATTTTCCAAACAAGATAGACTCTTAAGGAACCAGTATTGTTATTAAGCATTCATGCCGATTCTTCTTCCTCAATATTTACTGTGTCTGACGGTTTTGATCTTCCCAGTGACGGATGGGTTTTAGGAAGTTGAGGCTGCCAAAGAGCTGAGCGATCTGTCGAAGACCCTCTGTGTTCCTGGCACAAATTCAATCCTGGAATTTCTAGTTTAGCCTTCACTTTCATGGCTGACACTTACTAATGCTGGGGCCATTAAAGCATGATTTCATGAAATCCCTAAAATGTATGGAATCACTTATGATCAGTAAATATAATCCAGGAAGAGTATTTGCAAAAGGTCCAACAATATGACCAATGCTTTGCAAGGGAAGGAATAGATACAATTGTTCCTTTCTGGCGTGTCGAGTAGATTAAAATTCAGCCAGGAATGCGAGATGCACGCACACAATTAAGAAAATTAAAGAAACATTAAATGTAACATGTTTAATTGAAAATGAGCAATAAGATACAGCAGAACAGAACACACTTTACTTAGCTCAAATCTCGAGACTCACATTCTGCGCCATTGCCCCCCAGGTCTGCGACTCCCTTCAGCAACGTGTGTCAGTCTCTTCCGTGGACAACAGGTCTCTGTGAGAGTAAGTGGGCTGCCCCGTGTGACGTCCACCGGGTAGTACGGGATGGCTGAGTGACCCTGACCGTTGTCCTCAGTCTTCCCCAGATTCCATATGGCGCCCTGAGGGCTTACCATCCCCGATTCACAGCCCAGTTTGGAGCCAAATGAGGGCTAGACACAGGAACCAGACAGCTGGGGAGTTTATGACAGAGGGCGTCTGGTGGGAAGGTTTGGTTAACATGGGACCAAACGCACTTGCCAGCATTCCCGCCTGACTCCCCTCCACCGAGGCAAATCCAGATCTGGGAATCGCCAGCTGAGCAAACTCAGTGGGGAAATTTGGGTCTGAGCAGACACACAAATGGAGGGAGACTGCATCCCACTGTCTCAGAAGGAAACGGAAGAAAGAGAGTCCAAACTCTTCAGTGATAAATCTTTCAATAGTGACTTTATCCAGTTAAGAAAAGCGGATCCAGTCCTGCCACAACCAACCAGTTCAGAGAACACGCTTTCCTCCACTGGGAGGAGTGAGTTTGGAGCGGCCAAGAAGCTGGGAAGGTCACTCTGGGGGGCGTCCCTCTTCCTGGCAAGGTGCGTGGGGCAGGAAATTAAGAATTTAACCAATAAGCTTCATCACTCTTCCTGTCCCTCAAGCCGTAGATATTGCCTTAGCTGTGATTGTGACCTGTCTGCACACCCACACTAGACTGGGCTCTACCCTCACGGTCATTCGTCCTCCTGTCATCCTCACATCCTGCAGGACCACCAGGCAGGCTCAGCTTTCTGTGCCTGGTGGTTAATCTCCCCTTTACATTTTCTACTTATTTTCAGACCCTCGTGAACACCCTCCCACCTGTTTTCACAGCCATTCTTCATTTCTGTGTTTAACCAGTTCCTCCATAATTCCTCCCCAGCTCAGGCTCGAAAAGTATCTTTTTGCCTCTTGTTTCCTTTGCTTCTCAGTAGAAAGTACTTACAATGCTTGTTACATCATGGTTACCCCTGAGCAACAGGACCTGTGGTAATAGTGCACATTATTAATACCACAGTGCACCGAGCACTGCACTAAATATTCCATCTGTGCTGTTTATCACTCATTCTCCACGACACCCTACAATTAAGGGGGTTCCTTCAGGTCCATGGTGAGTTCAGTGAAGTTCAGCTGTGTCAGCTAGGCCCGATTCCGGGAGGTGGGAGGCCCCCTAGAGGGAGACAATAAGGCACCCCCGGTCCTAGAGAGCGTCTGGTCCTTTCCCCTCGGTGCTGGCGAGGGGCTTCATTCCCATGGGACTTGAAGGTCCTACCTGCCAGGACTGTGGCTAAAGTCTTTGTTCATGTTGGGTTAGAACCCAGGCTTCCTGGCTCCTGGGTCTTGGGGACACGCTTTGATATCGGAGAGATGGACAGAAGCAGTGTAAACAGCATAGTAATGTGGTCGGTGCTTCACGGAGACTCCCAGCACCTGGACCATCTCGCATGTGCCACTAACGCCGTGTGACAATTACTTCCAGCCATCTCTCACCCTCTTAGGTGGACAGATGATGAATTCTGTGCATTTTGAAAAAATAAATGTCTATGTTTTGTCTTGTTTTGCTTTAAAGAACGAGTCTTGGTTTCAGCTGTATAATTAAGAAGTTCTACATGTATCAAAAATCAATTTTATTTATTATAATTAGCTTATTCCTCTGAAGAATATTAAGCCAGTTGACTCTACAGTGGTCACAGTTGAAATGGATTGTGCCAGGTCGGGTCTCGCCAGAGCTAAAATGAAAAAGAAGTCACACAGACGAACACGTCACTGATAAAGGTTCACACAGGTTTACTGGCTGACCAGCGTGGCGGGCCCCTTGGAGAGTCAGGCTGGGAGGGGACCAGGCATGTGGCAATCACGCTTCCACGCCCTTGTACACGCTTCACTGCCCGTGACAGGAGGCTGGATAAGGCATCTTAAAGACAGTTTCTCGGCAGCTGCAAGAGGGTTTCTTCTGTACACTAATTTACGTAGCTAAGAGACAAGTAAGTGAATCTTCATTCTCAGTCCAGCAGCTAGCAAGTGTCAGACTGCAGCCCCACTCCCTTCGCGCAGGAAGGGAGTCGTCCACACGGCAGATCGCGTTCTCTCTTATGGGTCCAGGTGCACCCACGACAGATTCTGGCAAAGAGAGTGATTTTCGTCCCGGGACAAGCCTGCCTGTTTCTTCTGCTTCCTCTTGCTCCTGCCCCCCACTGGGGACAGCGGCAACGAGACGAATCACCGTGGCTCCAACCCAGCCCCCAGCCCCTTAGTCATGATTCATTCTGACAAGGGAAGTTTAAAAGCAACAAGTAAAAGATGATAAACAACATCCATCATCTCATAAAGGAGTCAGGCTAAAAGCTTTCTGTCATGATTAGTAATACTGTTTAGTTTTCAGCTTCCCCTTTGCGTTGCATTAGTGGCAAATGTGACATTCTGTGAGCAATCCAGGTTTGGAATGGACTACCTGTGGGATCGTGGTTTGGGATGAAACTGTTCTCCGCGGTGGCTGCCCTGCCTCCAGCCCGTAGAGCAGCCCCCGAGACCCGCTGAGGCCCGCGGTGGCGCCGGGAACGATGAAGGCCACCAAGACCCCACGCCTCACCCTTGACCTATTTCTGACTCAGTGCTCAGGTTTCTGGAAAGCTGCCCTGAGTCTCCCTGGAGCCCCTGTGTGTGCACGGCACTTCCCCAGAGCTCAAACGCTGGCTTTTGCTTCAGGTCTTGTCCTGTCTGGATCCCCAGACTCTCGCGGTCCCAGACACCCGGGGATGGAACGTTCCACTTGGACCCACAGAAGCTCACCTCTGACCCCGCACACATGGCTTTCATAAGGCTCCAACAGTTGAGAGTCACTACTGGAGGAAAATAATTTCATGGCATACCAGCTTTACACGCCCAGTGTGGACTTTAAAAGCTCTTATATGGAGTCATTCACAACATTTTTACTTTCCCAGAAATTCTACCATTAATCCTCTGTCCACTCAGGCTGTCCATTTTTCACTTCTTCCATGGGCAGCATTTCACATCTCATGCCCAACAAGCATTTCTATGCTTTGTGGTCAAATTGAGCCACAGTGATTCCCACACATAAGGGACTTTTCTTGCAAAGTAATTAACACACAATGTGCTTGGTTCTCAGAACCAAGGAGGGAAGCAGGCACATCCTTGGAAGAGAGTCCTGGCGTCAGTCCCAGAGTCCACGCTGAAATAATGATCCAAGGCTGTGCTCCTGCCCCAGAGCAGTTCCTTTATAGTCAAAGAGCTGGAATGATAGTGAGGAGAGAGTGTTAGAAGGCAGGATTTATATATACATTTTTTCTTATTTTGCTGATGAAGTAGTTGAGGATTAAGAATGCTGCAGACTCATCCCCAAAATTAGACAGCGTGTTTGGGCCAGATCTAGACGCTGAGTGTCTGGTGTCGTAGCTGCTTGTCTGGACGGTCTCAGTAGGAACAGCTGTCACTCACGGGTCTCTCATCCCTGGTCAGCGAGCCTGAGCTTCTCCCAAGTGCCTTCAGGCTCCAAACGAAGCAAGTGAAGGCAAGACCCGGGGGCAAGCATATCTCATGTTTGTGTCCCATTTTCTGATGTTCAGTGGTCCAAATGAGTCTCCCAGACTCAAGGGGTAGAGGCAGTGATGTGACCACATTTGCAGACTCTCTACCACATTCGTTCACAGCCCTGATGCCGATCAACTGTTGCTGCTGATCCGGGCCGTCAGCCCTACGCAGGGCAGTGCGGGTCTTGCAGAGGGGCTTCCTAGACGGGAACCGACCTTGTAAAGACAAGGTGTGAAGAAAACAGAGACTGAAGCAAAAGAAAATAGGGTAAAATGATGGATACGCTGAAACGGGGTAATAGACAAGGAGAGAACTCCAGAAGGTTGGACTCCCTGAGGGAGTGCAGGGGTTAGCTGCCACTGATTATTTGTACTTGGTTGGACTTCCCTAATAGTTTTGCTTGGCGCTAGCCTGACTGGTTAATTTGTTAAAGGAAGCTCTGTAAAGGTATGTGCATGTGCGCGCACGTGCGTTTGTTTGTCTGTGGGCAAACAGCTAGCTCCTTCAGGGACAACACCCTTACTGCCTCCTCCTCAGCATCCGTGCTGCACTCGAGGGTCTCAGGGTATCTCCACGTGCGGCCTCTCACTGGATCCTCACGGCGGCCCACGAGGAAAACATCACCCCCCCGTGATGCAAGAAGGGAGGGCTGAGAGGCAGGACCGCGGGAGCCAGCTGGGGAACAGGATACGTGTTTTGGGTACTGAGAATATTATCAGCTTCAAAAGAGCGTCAGAGAAGACAAGGCTAGGACTTGCTTGATGTCACTTCAGGCCGCTACGGTGACCGAAAGACAACTTCCGTCAGGCCAAGCCTACGCTCCAGCGGCTCTCAGGCTGTCACCCTGCGGTCCAAACATAAAGCAAATCGAAAGTAAACCAGTGCTAGGTGACTTTTTAAAACAGATTCCTTTAACTAAGTCACTTCTTACACAGGGACAGCCCTATAAGACAATAGCCTCTTTAAAAACTAGATTCGGGGGCACAGGGGACTATATTCAGTACCTTATAATGGCCTATTATGGAAAAGAATGTATATAAAGATATATGTACAACAGAATCACTATGCTGTACCCCGGAGTTAACACAACATTGTAAACTGGCTACATCTCAGTTAAAAAAAAATAGAACCGAGGGATGCAATCATCCCTCAGCCGAGTGGCCAGTAGACGTGCCTGGGGCACCGGGCCTCACCGCTGGGATGGCCGAGCCTGTACGTCTGAGGCCACCTACCCAAAGTTAATTACGGGAAATTCTAAACTTGGTTTTTATTTCACTAGAATTCAGGTCCTTCCAATCCGCCGTGTGTACAAAACCTGTGCTCACTGTCAGCAGTCTCGAGAGTTAATCGGTTTGACGGGAAGCAGAGCGAATACCTGAACCTAGCCCACAGTTTCCCCGCGACGTGGACAGCACGAGGGGTCTGGGCGGCCCACTGCCGAAGCTCAGAAGTGGGTGTCGGCCACCTGGGAGTGCGTGGGACGGGTCCTTGGCAGAGGCGCCACAGAGTAAGGCATTGAAGGATGAGCAAAAAATTGCAGGTGTAGGAAAAACAGAGAAGAGGTTAATTCATTCCAGCAGGGAGGAGAGCACGCAGCAGAATCGGGGCGTGGACGCTCACGGGTCCCTCGGGAGAAGGTCGTTTTCTGTGCCGCTAACAAAGGGCTTTTGGAACTTGGGGATGAAGAGGAGGAAGACAAAACGTGTCCTGCAGATCAGCTGTGAAAGAGCCTAGAAAGCCTGAACGCTCGTGTGCGGGCGAGGGCCCGGGGAAGGTTAGGGAATTCTCGGCAATGATAATTTTGTTCTCAGGTCAAGTCTCATGAGATAGGTTTGCTTTGATTTGTAGAATCTGCTCACGTATGCTGATCTAGATGGATCTACACATTTCTGGGAATTTATTGAACAATTTCCAGACAGCAGGTTTAAGTGAGGCTGAGATCCATCGGCGAAAAAAATCTCATAGTAAATGATCATTCTTTCAAATACCATCTTGAGTTTACATACCATTTTTTTCTTCCAAATTATTCAAAGCACTTCATATACATCATTGCATTTTTTTCTAATGTGTTTGAGACTTAATTGGGTCCATGTATCACCGTGCTCATTTATTTTATAAATACTGACACCTGACATATTGGATACAGAATCTGCTTAAGATAACAAGGCATCAAACTGTCATCAGTCTGCGCGTGGGTACCCATCATTTTGCATGCAAGTGGCCATGTAAATAAAAACGTTACAAGCACTTCTCTCTAATTGATTGGGCACATTGAATATATTTACATTGACTTTATAGTTTTAAAATAAATTGTTACCAGCACATTATACAAATTTGTAGCACTACAGAAATAAAATATTTAACAAGAAAAAAAAACAGAAATATAACACATCTTATTATTTCGATTATAAGAACGTTCTTTGCACACTGTCCATGAAGTGGTTATAGATGCATATTACTCCAGGGGCCAATAGGGTGGAATAAATCCCGAATTAAGTAGGTGAAAGGTAAGCAGAGATGAGGTGTCTGGGAGGAAACGGAAATGGCAGACCAGGGCTAAATGCGTTGAGATTTAAGTTCAAACAGCAGCAGATTCTGGTGTGAACCAAACAATTTACATCTTGAGGCGAGTTTGGTCCAGGACAGTGAGTTCACAGCTGTTGCTCATCTGTGCACATTTACATAGATGTGAGGTTAGACAAGCAGAGAGAAAAACAAAAGTATAGGAAAAAACCATCTCATAAAAATTAGACCAGGCTGTGTTATTTTGCAAATTATTCGAACGTTAGTTTTACTTTAAACTAACAGAAAAAAAAAATTTACTTTCATAGAAAAATTAACTCAAAATGGATCATAGACCTAAATTAAAAATTAAAAACAAACAAACAAAAAAACTATAAACCTAGAAGATAACACAGGAGAAAACGCAGATGGCCTTGGGTATGGCAATGGCTTTTTAGATATAACGCCAAAGACACAAGACATCCATGAAGTATTGATAAGGTGGACTTTATTAAAATTAAAAGCTCTGCTCCGTGAAAAACAATAGCAAGAGAATTAGAAGACAAGGCACAGATTGGGAGGAAATATTTGTAAAAACACACCTGCTAAAGGACTGCTAGCCAAAATATATATAAAGAACTCTTAAAATTCAACAAATAGAAAACAAACCATTCAATTACAAAATTGGCCAAAGACCTTGACAGACACCTCACTAAAGAAACTATGCAGGTGGAAAATACGCATATGAAAAATGCTCCACTTTAAAGGTCATTAGGGAATTGTAAACTACAATAGCCATTGGGTACCACTACACACTTATTAGAATGACCAAAAGCCACATGCCATTAATACCAAGTACTGGTGAGGACGGGGAGAAACGGGAACTCTCTCACTCATTGCTGGTGGGAATGCAAGATGGTGTAGACGCTTTGAAAGACAGTTTGGCTTTTTATTTTTCTGACAATACTAAATACCCTTTAACAATATAATCCAGCAGTCACACTTCTTGGTATTTAAGTCTACACAAACACCTGTGCAAGGATGTTTATAGTAGCTCTATTCATAAATGCCAAAACTTGAAAACGACCAAAGTCCTCTCAGTAGGTGAACAAGTAGATGAACTGTGGTCTATCCAGACAACGGAGTATCATTCGGTGTTAAGAAACAACACAAAGGGTGGGGAGAGCTCAGTGGTCAAGTGCGTGCTTAGCATGCACAGGGTCCTGGGTTCAATCCTCTGTACCTCCATGAAGGAGAAGGAGAAGGAATAAATATCAAGCCATGAAAAGACATGGGGGAACCTTAAACACACATTGCTAAGCGAAAGAAGTCAATGTGAAAAAGCTGCAAACCGTAGGATCCTCGCTATGTGACATTCTGGAAAAGGCAAAAGTACGAGGGCAGTGAACAGACCAGGCATTGCCGGGAGTGAGGACGGGGAAGGTGAGCAGGCAGAGCACAGAGTTTTTAGGACAATAAAAATACTCTGCGTGACAGTATAATGATGGATTTTATCTTTACATGTTTCTCCAAATCCGTAGTGTACACAGTATCAAGAATGGACATTAATGTAAACTATGGTCTTTGGGTGGTTATGGCCTGTTAATGGAGGTGCATCCTCGGTTAAAAAAAAGCAAAACTGCCAACCTAAGTGACTTTGGGGGAGACCACGTGTGTGTGGAGGCAGGGGCTGGGGGCTAAATCTCTCCCTTCCTCTCAATTTTGTTGTAAGCCTAAAACTGCTCTAAAAAATGAAATCTCAAAAAAATGTAACTAAAGGAACCACTGACTTCCATCTTTTCTAAATATTTGATTCCAAAACAGGTTCTAAAGGTAATAAAGGGGTGATGTAAAGCAATCAGACGTTGCCATGGTTACACTTCAGTTTAAGGATTTGTTCCATTTTTGTGCAGGTTGATGTGCTGTGTAGTGTAGTTAGTGAAGAAAATAGTGCCTCTACGTTTTTCTTTTCTCACCTCTTGGTTTCTAAAATTATATGTAGCTTGAATTTTCTATCGTTATATTCAGTTCTATAGCTGTTACGTGTTGGGGTGGCTCAAATTCTGTATTGAAATTGATTCACAATTTCACTATGACTCTTTTTTTCCCCAAATATATTTTTTTTAATTTTATTTTTAATTGAAGTGTAGTTGACTTACAATGTTAGTTTCAGGTGTTTAGCAAGGTGATTCACGAATACGTATATATTTTTTTCAGATTCTTTTCCATTATATGTTATTATAAGACATTGCATATAGTTCCCTGTGCTACACAGTAGGTCCCCAAAATGTCTTCATTCCAATAATTTCTGTGTTGACTTCTTGTTTGATTGAGTTTCATCTTCATTAAGAGCAAACAATTCTCAAATCCACATGCTGCCTTGTACCTGAGTGACGTCTTAGCGGGGACAGAAGCCCAGATCAGGCTCCTCTCCCTCAGAACATCGTAAAGGATGCTCTCCTGCCTTCCTGCACCGAGTCCGGCACACTCTTTGCACCATGTTTCTCTGTACATCTACTGAGGGATCAGTTACTTCATTAAGTAAACTTTGTTTCAAAAGAACATATGGGGGTTACTTTTTTTCATGTTTGAGGACGTCTTCCTGTTTCCTTTTTTACAGTAAAATTAACTGGGCATGTAATATTCTTGGCTCACATTTCCTTTCCCTAAGAAATTAGTAGCTATTCCTCCACTGCCAGATTCCTGGCATTGACAATTGGTGCTGAAAGGCATGAAACACGACGTGAAGTTTCATCACTTTTAGGAGGCTGAATTTTTCTACTTGGTTTACTAAAATAAATTTCCTTCCTCTCTCCCTCCCTCCCTCCCTCCCTCCCTCCCTTGTCTGCTTTCTTCCTTCCTTCTTTCCCTCCCTCCCTCCCTCCTTCCTTCCCGGTTTCTGGATGTCAAGTGCACACATCATTGGACTACGGATTAGTCGTTTAAGTTCATGAAAAACACATTAGTCCACATGTGTATCACAACCATTTATTTAGCAAATTACCTATTTGTGATCTTTTGATAAGCACAGAACTCCCAGGGCGAAGAAAAGCCAGAACGTTGAACATAACCTACACTTTGCTAGTTAGTGTTCCCCGTCCCATCACCTTGGTAACCGATGGGGGGCAACCCTTGGTACCGCATCATCATTTTGTGTGCCTCCTCACAGGCAGCTTTATTATCTTAGTTGCTTTAACTTCTCAAAATATGTTTTATGCTGCAGACAATCTTTTAGGATTTACTTTGCTCACTTATTGCTGAAGTTTCTCATACGGTCGTATGTCCTTGTTACCAATTTATCTGAGTGCTCTAACGTACATTATGTTTATTCATCTGTTTTCTTTTGCTACACTTTTCGATTGTTTCCAGATTTTTGCCTCATGGTGTCTTGATATGAATATTCGCATCCAGATAGTTTTCTTTTTTCTTTTTTCACCAGAACAGGTGTAAAATGATTATTCCTGGTGGTGTTAAATTGTATGCCCTTGACCTCTGAGAGCTTCGGCCATGCCTCTCTGTGTCTGTTTGCTGTTTGTGTTTCCTTCTCTGTAGAACACCTGTTCACATCTGCCCCTTGATCTGTTGTGGCTTATGTTTTTATTATTGATTTTCAGGAATATTTATATGACACTTGTGTTCATTTTTTGCATATATTGAAACTCTCTCTCTCCATTTTGTGACTTTACTTTTTAGACCCCATGACTCTAGAAGAAGTTTTTGAAAAGAATCTATATCTTGATTTTGTTCTTTATCATGGGCTGAATTTAGCAAGGTGTGGCGAGAAGCAGAGAGCTCAAGACAGGAGTAACTAGTTCATAAGAAGAAATGAAAGGAAATAAAGTACAAAAATGAAGTCCTTGCGGGCTGGAGAATCCAATGACTATAAACCCCTCTGAATATTAAATGATATTGAAACATGAGGACTCAGTCTTGTGAAAACAGCTGCCTGTTTTGCCATAAGCCTCCCCTTTGTCAAAGGTCAGAGTAGGGATGGGGGACCAGGAGGTCACGGGGGGTGAAGCCTGGTGATGGTCAGCAGGAGTGGCGAGCATCACGGAGGTTTCTGAGTCTCAGGTTGTTACCTACCAGAAGACGCCCGGAACTTCCAAGTCAACACAGTGCCTTGTCCAAAGGACACCAGCCAGCCTTTGTCATCTTCTACCCCAGAACGGGCACTGTGGCCATGGGGGCAGCCTGTGACCATGTAAAGGCTGTGTCTACAGCACATGAGCAAGAAGGGACCAGCGGGGTGCCTGGGCCCCGCACACCTGCGCTGACTCTGTTGGACTCAGGTGCTGCTTGGAGAGCTCGCTGTCTAGACATGCAGGCTGCTTCATCTGAAGGTCAGCTTGTCACAGCCGCTGGCATAACTCACCCTGACTATCAGGAACTGTCTCCAAACTCCCCGGCACAGCCCTTTACGCAGCACAGACATCCGTGACGTCTACTCAGCAAAACGGCGTCACGACGGCGGAGGACTCGGTCTGTTCCAAAGGGACACAGGGTTGCTTCTCTGTTCCTTTTTTCACAGGATATTAACTAGCCCCTGAGGAATAAAGCCATAAAGTGGCTCCGAGCTCAGCTTAGCAGTGCTTTTGGCTCTTTGTGTTGGCCAGAGCGCTGGTTAATTTTTTAATTAGTCTTATGACTTCCTTCTTGAAATGCACGTTCCCGAATAGTAACTGCGGAGCAGCAGCAGGCTTCCAAACACTTAGTCAGAGGGTAGCCGGGTCCTGCTCTGTAAGACAAGGCAGCTCAGCCCCACGCCAGGCCACCACCTCCAGCTCCTCCAGGTCACTCGGCCTCTCTTGCGATACTTTGCTCTCAGATGACAGTTCAGCAGTATCCGTGTGGCTCAGTTCCTAAGCTGTATGTGCCTTCTCTGCGCATCGCTGTGCCTCTGCCTAGACTGTGTCTTCTTCTGGAGCAACTCCTTCCCCACGGGTGGCAGCCTCTGCATAACTCTGAAATAAGTGATGTAGGCACGTCCCTGGCTTGTATGGACTTGCTCAGTACGTGTTAGTTATTGCAGCAGCATCATTTCACACGAATGAAATGTATTAAAAATCTTACAGCCAGACTTCCTGCCTTTATGTTATGCTTCTCTGGGAAGCAAGCTGAGAATCAGTACCTGCTGTCACTACTTTAAAATATGATTGGGTTATTCTGTACAATTCTGCACGCTGTCAAAGGCGAGAGGAGGGAGAGAGAGAGGGAGAGAGAGAGCGCATTGGTTCCAGAGAGAAAGGAAGTTCCCATCCCACTCTGTCGATTACCAGAGTCAACCGAATGGCTCTGCAAGCGTAACTCACCGTCTTGGAGGCGGCTTCTCTGCTGCAGGGTCGTCTTCAATTAGATCGAGTGCCTGTGAGGGCGGCTGGGAGACCCGGTACCTAGTCCACGTGCATGGCCAACCCCCACGCTCTCTGTGAATGCACCTCTGTTAAGGTCACCCCTCTCCTTTCAGACATTCCTGGGTTTTATGTCCCCCACAGAACATGCATAAAATCCTCAGTTCAGCTGAGGTTTCCAGTGGTTTCTGCCACGCCCCTTTATGCTCCGTGTACTCCTCACGTGACCCCGCTTTACTGATTTCCCAACATACACACCCCTCTTTTTGCTGCCTTTACTGAAGCCATTTTCTTTACTAACTCCCAGACCCCCAAAGTTCAAGTCTTCCCTTTTCTTCCCGACACAACTTCACAGCTGCGTCTCCGTGTTGCCTTTGTGGATCCCCTGCCATCCCCCACCTTAAGAATGTGTTTGAATGTACTCTCTCTCTTCGATGGGGTGATGCATTTAGTGAACCTCACGGTTCCCATGTCCCATGTTACATTAACTGAAATATGCCTCTAGGCTTTCAGAGACAAAGACATGGGAAGCAAGGATCTCAGTCCTGTTCATTTTCAAATCAGGCCAGGTACACAGCAGGCGCTCACTGAATATTGCTGAGTGAGGAACTGTAAAACAGATGGATGCCAAGAGCGTTGTTTTATTTTGGTTTCAGTTTTGATTTTTCTTGCCCAGCTGGTCAGAACACAATTTCAATGTGACCCTCACGTGGCAGGAAATCCAGTTTAGCTCAGAGCAGCCCACCCTGGTCCGTCACAAAGCTTCCCCAGAGCTGACAGCCCCCGGGGGTCAATTTCATGTCCATACCTATGCAGGGGGCTCAGGACTGCCCAAGGGAGAAGGTGCCTCACCCCTGGGGAAGCGGAGCAGGGGGGTGAGCTGTGTAAACATCTAGACCCTTTTTAAAAACATATTACTTGCAGAAAATTCACCAAGGTAGTTCTGATCATCTGGCTGATTTTTTTGAGAATTCTTGTGTACTCTCTCTGCTGTTTTCTGTGCTATGTCATTTACTTTTATTATTTTATCCACATTTTATACATTGGAGATCAGATTGTGGCAATAGCAAGGAAATCTATTTATTTGGACCTGGAGGCATGTTCTGAATATACATTCTCCTGTAGATCCTCCCCATATAGGCTTTTCCTAGAACTGGTTTGATTCAATTTCCTGGAAGAAGGCAGAAAGATTCACTGAATTACATCTCTGACTCCTGATCAGACAGAGAGCAGTCATGGGTGCTTTCGAAGGATGCAGGCGTACAGGGGCCCATTTAATGTCTGTCCTGGGACTGATACGTGCATTCCACGTGTCTTTTAACTGATCGCTGAAATGACATGTTTTTCCTTATTCAAATGGATAAACTTTGACTATCTTAGCCATTTGTTTTTATCTCTAAAATAATAAAGACGCACGTTCATGGGGCCTGAGTACACACAGACTTCACTTGAGCGTGAAACCTTCTGTCTCCTGTGAGACCTGGCGGAAGAGGCTCCCACCATAATATTTTTCCCAGACTTACAAAGGCTCAGAGGTGTCTGGTGGCTTCTCCCAGGGTCTTTAAGTCTTTGTCCCTCATCAAGAGAAACTGTGTAGCACAGGGAAATATATGCAAGATCTTATGGTAGCTCACAGAGAAAAACAATGTGACAATCAATATATATATGTTCATGTATAACTGAAAAATTGTGCTCGACACTGGCATTTGACACAACACTGTAAAATGATTATAAATCAACAAAAAATGTTAAAAAAAAAAAAAAAAAAGAGAGAGAGAAGCTGAAATGGGAGAACCAAAGCTGACGCGCGTGGGGATAGCTGCCTCCCGGGACTCCTCCACCAGCCAGAGGGGCAGGAGAGGACGAGGCATCCACAGCAATCCTCTCGTTAGAGCTGTTTCAGAATCCGCCTGCAGCTCTTTTCTTTCATCTCAGCTGTCAAAGTGCGCCGCTGCCCAGACCCAGCCGCCAGGGAGTCTGGGACATGTCGTTATCCCCAGTGTCTAGATGCTCTTGTTCTAGAGGAAAGTTAAAAACACGCAGAGAAAAAGTTACCCCACTCTGGGGAGATCGAAGCAGAGTGAGGACATGAGATTGAGGATTTCTGCCAGCAACGCGGGGAGAGAGCAGTGGAGAGATGTCAGGGAGACAGAGACATGGGCACTGGATAAATTCTGATGCAGAACGGGGAGGCAGGTAAGGGGACACCCAGGCTTCTGCTTTGGATCTGTTATTTTTTTTCTTCAATCTCTTAATAGATATTATTTTGGAAAATGGCAGGAGGAAGAATACATATTCAGAACATGTCTCCAGGTCCAAGTGCGTAAGAGAACCAAGGAAAGGAATTATATTTGTATCCGTTAGTTTATCCCGATGCCTCTCTTTGAAAACTTTGCACCATCACCGCTGTGGGTGCCAAGACTCTGCCTTGTATACTTGCCCCATTAGAAACATTGCTTAGTTCTACCTGTAACTCACTGGTTCATTCTGGAAATGGTTACCAAGTGCCTGCTTTGTGGCAGGCAGTGTATAAGGGTTTAGAACTGAGCAGTGCACACGAGATATTCAGCACCCACCTTTATCTAGCATCATGCCTTGATCCTCTATCATGAGTTGAGCTGTCTTGTACCAACTTCACTTCACTCTGGCACCTCCCCTGACTCCCCAACCCGCGCTGTGTCTGACTACCCAGCTGTTAGCACACCACTGGCAGGTCATCCCTGAGAGTAGCAGTAGAACTTACAGGGACATTTTGCGATGAGTGACGCTGGGAGGCCCAGTCTGAGATCGGTTACACAGCTCTTCACCCTCCCCGCCTCCTATGCCCCTCCCTTTCCCATGCACCCACTTACAGATTCTTTCTCCAGAACTCTTTTCACTCATGGTGGCAACATTTTGTGTTTGTTCAGGACGCTGAACCTACCTAAGAGGTTCTCAGATTGGAAAATCTGCCAGGGAGTTGGCCAATGAATTTACACTAAAGCTACAATGATAACATTGTAGCTTGGTGCCCTCCCCTCACCCTGCAGAACAACTGTGCTTTAGCCAAAGGAATGAAGCTCTAAGGATGGATTCACAGGTGTCCTGGAGAGACCAATGGGGAAAACGTCTCATAACAGCACATCTCCGCAGGGCTCTGACCCCATTTATTTTGTACACATTCCCTCTATTTATCAGGACACATGGGCTTATACACTAGGTCTCAGTGCTCTCTCCTAAGTAAGATTCTGGCATTTTCCTCCCAGACCTATTCCTGGGACAATATATGGGAAACCCCAATGTGACCTACACTGGCCTGCTGGGGCTGAGGGCCTGGGGTGGGTCCCTTCCTGCTGGGCCCTCCTAGGGGCCAAGGAGATCAGAAGGGACCCGACAGAAATTAGGTGTGCAGTGTCTCCTACTTGTAATTCCACCTGACCGCACCCCCCTCACACACACAGGCAAACTCCCAGGGCTCAGATGACACAGCTCACGTCATGCTCTGGGCCACAGGGAGCAGGCATGGCTGTACCATTGCGGTCGCCCTGGGCCACCGCTGTGTCCATCTGCAGGTCCCGGCGTGCTGGCCGCCTCCCCCCTCAGACACCTCAGGCTCTCAGCTCCTGCAGCTGGAGGCTTCCTCGGAGACACGGGACTTTTCTGGGCAGTGGGTCTGGGGAGGCGTCATGCCCCACTCACGGGGCAGCAGTCAACGGGCGTCCAGCGGGACGGCTCCTGAGCACGTTTCACAGTCTCTTAAAGGGACTGAACCCGGTGCCCCTTCAGTGAGGCGAGCAATTGCCTCTTCTCTACTCTGTCTCATAATGACCTGCTCCTGAATCTCTGCCTCAGGGTCCGCTCTGGAGGGAACTGAAGCAGACATTTGTCAGTGTTTTGAATCAGGCAGATGAGGAGCAGCCTCTTCTGTTATCTCCAAACCTGTGGATTATAGCAAATAACACGTTAATCAACCAACACACCAAACATTTCAGACTGACTGAAATTTCACAGTTACATGCAGAAGAACTCCATTTCCCATATATTCCAGCATGACTAAAAACGTTTAAAGGTGATTTAAACCCTTTTTTTAATGTTTCATACTTAAATAGCAGGATTTGGAAATTAGACATTCTCTTACTTGACATTAAAGTTCTTGAGCAGTTGCCCAAGTGAATCAATGGGGAAAATGAGGATTTTATCGACATGAAATTCTGGAACAGGTAGAAAAAATAACCTCTGCTATTACTTCAGCTCCAAATGGGTTACGGATCTAAATGTGAACACTTCAGGTACAAACTCCTGGAAGAACCGTAAGAGAAATTCTTCGCAATCTTGATGTAGGCGAAGACTTACCTTTGTCAAAACTCATCAACCTGTGCATATAAAAATTGTGGATTTTGCTGTAAGTAAATTATACCTTCATAAACTGTGCTGGAAAAGAGAAAAATGGTACTGTTATGTAGGGTTTCACAAAAATATTTCCTTATCTCAAAGAGGTCGAGAATGATACCTGTTTTGTGGAAATCTCTAGTAGAGAGATTCAGAAAATTCTACCATTTGGTCGTCTCCTTACGAGGGTCCCACTGAGCCCTGACCATCCCCCGGCATCACCCTGAATCAAATCATTGCTTTCCATATCTGTCCCCCCCAGAGCTGTCATCTCACATACACATTCATTTTTGTATCCCGAGCATCTAGTTCACTGCCTGCTCACAGTAAATGCTCAATATATGCTGAATGGGTTAATAAGTAAGAATGAGTATTCAAAAAATAGAATTGCAGAATCAGGAGTAATTTTAAAGACAGACAAGTCTCTAGTACTTGTGCAGACTCAATTGGATGGAGGATGACAGCTTAAAGAAGATTCCACTTACGAAAGAGAGGCCGAGAAAATGGATTGAGAAGGAAATGGGAGCTTCAATAAATATTAATTTTGAGATTTTGGCTTCCATACCTTCAGGGCCAAAAGTATGTGCTCGGTAGTGTCGGAGGTTGAGAGCTGGGTTGTAGAAACTGGCATTTCTTCCCTCTGAAATTCTGTGCACTGCTGGTTGAATATAACAGGAAAAAAAAGAGAGAGAGAGAGACTAATAGGACATGGAATTATTTCTCTTTGTCACTTGGGCTGAAATGCAAGACTTCTGTGATCGCTTGCTGTCAGTAAGTCAGAGACGTTTACTGAAGGCCTGCTGCGTGGGGAGCACTCGATTAGCGACTGCAAATTGGCTCATTTACATATTTATCAGAATTGAGAGCATCATACCCTTTTCTATCAGGAAGACAAATTATTCAATTCACGGCTTCACGGAGCCACGACTGCAAACCCTGACTGTGGGAAGGCAGCTTGTATTCAGTAAATAAATATTCTGTGTTGGAACCGAATATGAAAGAACAAGAAAACATTCTGCCTAAACGGCCTTTAACGTGAATTTCCACGAACCGACTGGAGAAAATATAAAATACCTAGTTGAGTTTTGGAGTTGTTTGGCACAGACAAATGCTTTGGATATTTAGAGAATGAACAAGCTTTCTGTAGGTGAGAGGTCATCAAAAGGCTTCACGGAAGAGGGAGACACTGAACCGACTTTTGTCATGTCCCGACTGTGTGCCAGCCATCATGTTAGACAGTTTATGCACATTAGTTATCTACACATTTAATCTAATTATAATTATCTTATAAAACGGGTATCCCATTTTTCCAGGAAGTAAATCTAAGGGTCAGAAGTATCTAAATAATCTGTCATTATTTAGTGAGTAAGGAACGGTCACAGGCTTGGTCTATTTTTCGCTGGATGACAATTTTCAAAGTGCTGATGAAAAATGGCCGTTGGATTGAAACATAGGACCTCATATTTGGGGAGGCTTGAAGAAAATTTTTTTTTTAATTAGCAAGGAGAGAAACTGTCATAATGGCTGCATTTGAGCAGTTTTGAAAGTAAGAGTCCATAGGGAGAATGCGGTTTGCTGAGAAGAGGTCTACTGCTCCAGAAGGAGAGAAAAAATGGACTGGGTGTTCCGAGCATTAGGAAATTGGAAGTTCTTAATCCAGGGACATGATACACTGACCTGGCCAAGCAGTCACTTAGCTGAGTCAGCACCAGCGGGCTGCTGCTCTGTACAACCGGGGAGAAATAAAGCTACTTAACCCATCAGCTAAGTGTTTCCCACTGCAAGTTATACAAGCCTAATTGGAAAAGATCGCCAGTGGCATTGGTTTATGGTTCCTCCTAGGGCTTCCTGGTAATTGGAGTTTTACTTTCTTTTTCCTGGAAGGAGGGGTTTGATCTTTGATAGGAAGGACCCAGAGGACTTTTGACCCCCAGTTTAAGTAACCCCAAATTGGTGACCATTGCTCGCTGGTGGGAGGGTGGCTCAGCTCTCTCGGGTCACGAGAGCAGGGGCCAGGCTGCACAGTGTTCAGCAGGCTGAGCACAGCATCCTGGCCCAGCTGCCATCCTCGAGAAGACTGGGCTGAGGCACCAATATGGACCCGGAGAGTGAGTCTCCATTAGCCAGATGGAACCTCAAGCTGTTACCAGAACTTGCTGTCTCAGACTTGCACTGTGAAATGATGCGCTGCTAGACAGAGAAAAATGAACTGTCAGCACAGCCCTCGAGAGTTGGACGGACCAAGTGGATGCTGACATGACTCCACCCTCCAGAGAACGACAAACTTCCACCGAATGGCTGCGGGGACAGGACTAGCCATCACGATCACCGCTTGCCCCCCTGCCCCCATGTCATCAGAGCAGTGTCTGAGCCGGGTGGCAGGGTGGATTCCTAGCCCTGATTCCGGGAGGGCAGCCAGGCAATGGGAAGCGCACATCCCGGATCTGGCATTAGAGGCACTTTGACAGCCGTCGGGGACAGGAGCGGCTTCTGGAGAAGACGCAGAACCAGGCACGCCTGAGAGCGAAGGTGGGCAGCGGGCAGAGGGTGCAGAATGTGGCGCCTGGCTCCTGGGAACCACGTGACCAGCTGGTGAGGCCCCTCACCCAGCGAGGGAACATTCTGCCTGCTTGGAGCCCAGGGAGCTGCTGGAGCGGCTGCTTTCCCATGTGGAGCCCCGCCAGGCGGAGTGGGAGGTCTGTTTGCTCCCACCCTCAGCTCCCGACAAACGGCGCTGCTGGTGTCCGAGTGCCTCTGGGATGAACGTCGTGTCTTCAGGTGATGGAGGCTGAGCTGCAGAGCAGCGTCTGCTCCGTGGACCCCCCCCCTCCTTCTCTGGAACGCTCCTCCTTCCCCCCTCCCCATGAATTGATCCTGGCCTCTCTACTCTCCCTTTGTTTCACCAGAATTTTCTGATCAACTCCCATTCTTCAGCTCCGATCCGTGTCTCTCACACACACACTCGTTTTTGCTTTAGCCTTCTCTCTCTCCCTCTCTCCCTCTCTCTCTCTCACACACACACACTCATTCAGTTACATTTTTTCCTGAATTATTCCAAGATAAGTTGCAGATAAGATGTTTCTTCTAATACTACAGTGTGAGTTTTCAAAAATCAAGATTTCTCATAAACGTGGTGCAGTTATCCATATCATGACATGAATGATCTATTTCCATCATGTAATCAACAGAATGACTCAGATCTTACCGACTGACGAGCACAGGCTGGTTCTCCTGAAGCACGTCTCCCAGTTTGGCCGCATCTAGCGCGTCCTCACCTTCGCTCAGAACACCCCATTTTTGGCAGGACTGCAGGAGAGGTGAGCTGAGCTCGTCTGGTGCAGACTCTTGGGGCCAGGAGCTGGCAGTCAGCCTCGTCGCTGGCGATGGTGACTTCAGTCTTGACTTCCCTGGACTGTGAGCACCAGACCCAGACCCAGGGTGACAGTGGAAAGCTCTCACTCAAACCTCGTGGCCCCAGAGTGGCATTCCTGGCCGTCCAGTTGGCTCATTCCCACTGCCCGGGTATTATCTCTGAGGGCAACGTGTCTCAGCTGTCTGTAGCCCTCTGCGTTAGCGGAAATTCTTCATTACCCGTTACGTGCTGTGGCTGACCGCTGTGCCCAGGGTGCCCAGGACGAGGCACCCCTCACAGCAGGCGCTCAATCCATCATCCAGAGTAAATGCGCAGGGCCACCTGCCCAGGGGACCACCACCCAGGCTGACTCTCACCCCTTCCTCACCACACTCTGTGCCCTATTAACACAGGGCTAACAACCTGGGAACAGGACGTGAAATTTCATACCAGCCCTGAGTTGTAAGTTACTCTGCTGCTGCTTGCAGTGATATTTCTCATTTAAGGGCTTGGTAAAGCCATCCTCACGCTTCAAGTTACAGTGCAAATGTCGCTTCCTCTGTGCAGTCATCCCTGACTCCACAGGGGAGGACTAATTTCCCTTGTCTAATCCCACAACAGTTTATACATCATTACAGTGTGGCAGGTAGCACCAACATGCCGTGTCGGAGGGAGGTGTCTTCTGAGTCCTTAAGTTCAAGGGTTCCTGGATGTCCCCACTCCTGGCAGAACATGGAAAGTGGGCACTTCTTGTCACCCCTTTGTGTTTTTTTATATGAAAGATTTCACCCAGAAATTCAGCCAGAAGCCCACCCCGCTGGCCAGGCCACTGCTCCCTTTCAGCATTTGATAGAGTGAAAAGCCATGCGCAGTGGGGCCTCCGGACCACAGGAAGCCTTACCTCCAAACAGCACCCTCCCGCCCTCAGACACACCCGAAAGTCTCATTTCAAACTTAAGAACGGGCTTGGGAGAGGACAGAAAGTCTCATTTCAAACTTAAGAACGGGCCTGAGAATGCTGACACCGTTGAGAAGGATGAGGTCCCCTGCACACCATTCTGGACTGACTCCAGCGTGAAGACGTGGGCTCTGGGTGTTAACCAGTGAGCTGAGCGGTGTGGCCGCGTCATGCCCCTTAGCCAGTGCCGGCCCCACTCAGCAGACAGAGGAGCTGCCCCCTGTGTCCTCAGTGTCACTCCCAGGCTGACATTCAGTGACTGTGCACGTCCTCGGCCATGGAGTTCACAAATTCAGACAAGGTGGACATTCTGTTACCGAATTCTCTTCTGAGATCGTGCTTGGACAGGAGAGTGATGGAAAAAGGATATTCAATGCCTGAAACTGACCAGAGGAAAAAAAAAAAACATGGGATGGGGATGTGGCCCTCTGGCCATCTGAGTGCTCTGCCCAGGAATCTCCAATTCCCCCCTCAGCTGTGAAGCCAACTGCCCTCATGTCCACCACAAAACACCCACTGTTATCCTCGACAGCCCCGGAGACGGCCAGTGGCCGCCTGCCTCCCCTCCTCTCCCAGCGCAGACAATCGGGGCTCAGGCTACGTGCTATTTTATGAATCATACGTGTATGAATCTTGGAGCAGGCAGAGGTGTCAATAGAACATTTTTTTAAAAATAAAAGACAAACTATGATGATCAGAGAAACAAACACAAGAAACAGCATTCACTTGACTCAAGCAAACCCTTACCTGCTACGCAGCGGCTGCAGGCAGTCGGCCCTGTGCCTCTGCCACCCCGAGGAACGTCTGTTCTAGAAAAAAACACTTTCTGAGTAGAAACCCACTGTGCACCCACCTCTTCTGATAGGCTGGGGCCTAGAGTCCGTTGTTCGCTTTGAAACAAAAATGCAAAGTTTTGAAAAATGAATTTAAAACTGGCTTGGACAAGAAGCATCGCCCATGAGAAAACGACGGATGTCGTCAGTGGCAGAGAAGGTCAGGCGAGCGGGCAAACACGCGCCCAGGGAGGGCAGGTGTCCGCCGGCCGCCGCGGCAGAGCAGATGTGAGGCCGAGCCGAGGCAGGGGTGCGCGGGCACGCTCGTCAGGCGCCACGCGGTCGGGAACCGCTGGGCGCCCCCGTCCCAGGTCAGCGGGAGACGCACAGGGGGATGTTCTGGTGGCCTTGCGTCCACCGTGATGGCCCTTCACGGTGTACCCGTCTGTGTGCGGGGTTAGGAGAAGGCTAGACGTGCAGTGATTCGGGACCATGGGCACAGCTGTCCGGGACGAGCGTTCACCCTCAGAGCTCAGCCGCAGGATCAACACACGTGTGTGCTCACAAGCCAGCGCCGCGCAGAGAAGGACGCCCTCCCTCCTCCGGCTGCAGGGGCCCAGGCGGGTCCACTTGACCTGAGAGCAAGACCCTCTCTGCAGCGGCAAGGGCGTGCTCCTTTATGAGATAATGCTCATGGTAGTCAGATGATACAAAACTTGAATTTTTCCTTGCTTTTCTCTCCCATTTTATTTCTTTGCATCCTGAGCTGACGATTTAAGCCTTTTTACCATTTCTAAGCTCTCTCCCACCCTCTGTCTTTCTCTCTAACTCCCCTTCTCTGAGATTGTGCTGGAGGAGTCCCTACATCAATGAAAGCTCATGTGTAAGAGTCTTGTAGAAGGAGGCGTGTGGACGCCTGCAGCCGGTTTACAATGAATGTCTTTCCTCATTTTGTATAAGATCTATGTTTTTTACAAAATATTTATTTAAAATCACTATTATCGGGTTTTGTTATAGGCAATATGTGAAAATAAAGAACCCGGTTCTCCTTGGAGGAGGTCAAGGTTTGTGTTTTGCAAGACAGAGCCACTGCCAGCCTCACTTTGTGATGCCGCCTTACTCCCAGGGCTAAAGGGGGCAGAGAACAGCAAAGGTTACTACTGTCTTCTTGGTGAAATGATGACAAATCTCCTCTCAATAATTTACTGTAACGTGAGAGCTGGGATTTATCTGAAACTGGGAAAACACCGCAAGAAAAGATATTGGGACAAATGACAACGTTTGATTATAGATTGTGAATTAGCTGGTAGTTTTGCAATGTTGCTCAATTTGGTGATTTGGGTAATTGTGCAGTGATTGCGTAAGAGAACATTCTTGTTCTTAGGAAAAACACCCTGAAGTGTTTAGAGGTAGAGACATATTATCTTCAACCTATGGCCAAATGGTTCATAAAAAAAAAAAAAATCCGTAAATATACACACACAGAGAAGCTGCGAGTGCGGTGGGCAAAGCATAAACAATCGCTGAATGTGGGGGAAGGGGTTCATCGTTCTGAACTGTTCTTGCAACTCTTCTATAAATTGAAATTCTATGCACAAAATTAAAAAAAAATTAAGAGTCTTATTACTTATTGACTATTTTGATCATTACTATTTTTCATTTATTCCTGGATTTCTTTTCTAATCATCATTTATAAATTGAATAAAATTTAATTAAAAATGTAAAGATGATGTTTTTGTAGGATTTTTTTTTTACCTTTCAAAGTTTGTATTTAAAAATAATATTCTCTTTAGAAGCAACCCTGCTTTGTAGGATTTTCAATTAAAAAATTAGAATATAGAGGAAAAACAGCATAGAATTTTATTCAAGAGTATGCTTTGATTTTGGTCTTTTGCCTCCATCCCACTCTCTTGCTATTGGATTGAAAACACATGACTTTGGTGTCTAGGCGGTGGTTTAGAGTCACAAAGGAAAAACAGAACCTCTAACCTCTTGTGTCTTGATGATTCAGATGCTTCCCTATGTTAAGTGGTCCATAAACCCACTCACAATTGAATAAACCTTTCACAGGCCTCCCCTTGTGAAAAATAAATATTATCTTGTTCCGATTATTACAACCTCCAATAAAATTGTACATTCCAGGTTCAAAATATGTTTATTCGACAGGAAAGCAGCCGCATGTAACAGTTTTCCCCTTGTAGGAACTCCTGGGATCAGGGTTTGCTGTCCTTGAAATGACGACACTCAAAAAGCAAAATTAGTCTAATTTTTTTTAATTGGCCGTTGGTGTTTCGGGGCGGGGCGAGGTCCTGCAAGGGGAGAAGTTGTGGAAACTCGAAGTGGGGGTGGTTTTTCGTCGAGGCAGATTCGTTCGGCTTGTTGGCTGCACCCATCTGCTCCCAGGAATCCGCTGGGTTGCCTCCTAGCTTCCTAATGGTGTGTTAGCCTCAGGCTCTATGGAAATCACACTGATCCACATTGTTTTGTCCAGAAAAAAATAACGACCACGTGGAAATCCGTCCTTCCCCAGGCCTGCCAGTATCCTCCCTGTGCGGCTTCTTGCTTTATTGCTTGTCTTCGAGTCCTGAATGCTGTCCCCTGAGCAGCACAGGCTGCCGTGAACGCTACTGATGCCCGCGGGGGGACGGTGCCCAGAGACCAGGATTTCCTCCCTTTTCTTTCCTTGCTCTGCCCCTCCCCCTCCCTCCTTCCTTCTCTCTCTCTTTAAGAAATCCACCTTCCCTGCTCAAATTCCAAATCATTTCAAAGTTCAGTGAGGACTTCTCCCTGCCGACCCTTCTTATTTCAAAGGGAGACGGTTTTAAGTGAAGGGGAAAGTTTATTCAGGTGGCCTGAATCAAAAAAGCTCCCAGTGATGCTGCAGAGTGTGGCTGCTGTCTCTCTCGGTCCCTCCCTCCGTTCTAAAGAAGCATCTAACAAAACCCCAGAAACACAGGCCGCCGGTAATCTCCTGGCCTGAGCCAGAAACAGGGGTGACAGCAAGCTGCCCTCTCATTATAGTCTTGGTCTCAAGGTTAGAATTAGACCCTTAGGGTAAGGAGCTGTCAATTAGAGAGAACTCCGACCAACGCCGTCTGCAGGCTAGACGCATCTCCTAGCAACCCCCGCATTCAGGGCGCAGCCCTCAGCTCGGCCGGCAGCTCAAGAGTCATCTTGAAGACAGTGAAATAACCTTTTCAGTTTGAGCAGATGCATAAAGGGTCCTGCTCCCCGACGCATCCCCCCACCGCCCCATCCTCCGTGGAGTCAGGGTGACATTTGACTAGAAGTAGGTTTGAATCTGGAAAGAATTAAGATTTTCTCGTTTTCCCAGGTGCAGAAGTTTCAAAGGGAAGATTTAATAGAAGGATCTGGCTCAACCGTCAGAAAATCTAAATGCAGTCTGAGGCTCGATACCTCTGGCTTCCAGGGAGAAGTCTGTCATGTGTATGTATGAGCGGACAGTCTCCCCAGCACTGCCTGCTTTATGCTTAGGAGGAATCTGCCAACGACTGGGAGTGGAGAGGCTGTGGTTACCAGGGGAACTCTGCCTTCCTTTATCCTGCATGGCAGGGCATAGAGAAAGCCGACAAGCATAAATCCTATTAAGAAAAGCACAGGGTTATGCACCGTTGATGGAGGGAGCATCACAGAATTTACTACTAGAATATATACTTGGTGCAAAAAAAAAAAAAATCACATACATTCCTGTGAGTTGTCTATTCATTAGATTTGGAAATCGTGTTGTTGATTTTTCTAATCTCGAGCAGAGCGAGGATGACAAAATACGGGGAGATTACGAGGGGGAGGAGGAAAAGCCAGCCTTTGATTTTCCGTTGGTATCTACCATCACAAAGGGATACCTCAGAAATGTTGTAAAAATAGCAGATGCAAAATACCCAGCCTGCGGCAGGGTGTAAATTAGGCACTCCTCTTGGAATTAAAGATTCGGCTTAACAAAGCTCTTTTGTGGGATAACAGTCTCCTGTGCTCCTGCTGCAAACCCCGAGCCCTGGCCATGTGTTCAGAAAGCTCCTCCCAGAACTGTCCCCTCAATGGCTTCTATAGATCAGCCTGGCTTCTGCTGCTGGGAAGCCAGGGGCTCATTTACGGTGCCAGAGTCCCTGAATTTTATATCCACACCTACGTGTGCTCTGCAATTTATCAGTGAAGTAATTATCTTTGTGTGTGTGGGTGCTTAAATTATTATCAAGTATATTTGGGGGCAGTAATCAGATAGCCAGGAAACAAACAAAATCAATGTCGAGCTGGATAACTGATGGGTCTTGCGGGGAGGAACAAAACTGCCTTCTGGGGAAAGTCGGTCCTGGAGCAGAAGAATGCAAAACAGCGGTCACGTTGGTTGCTGTGAGTTTATGGACAAGGAGATCGGTTCTTTATTATGCAGCAGGATAAATAAGGAATTCCCCCCTCCAACCTGAGCAGCCCTGTGCTGGGTGCATCTCCCCCTCCCGGAGTCACAGAGCGCAGATGAATTGCTCATTAAGCTCAGATGCACTTGTTTTCCTGTTACCTCCTGTCAACACCACAACACGCAAAAAAGCTGTTTTTGAAAGAGAGGCAAAAAGGCTTGAGGAACTCTGAATGAATCTTTTTGTGTGTGTTCCTATGAATGGGACATACATACGATTCTGCTTTTACTTTAAAAATCAAGATTCCAGTTAAAAAAAAAAACTGGCAAATATATCACAAAATATCCAAGACCTTAAAATTAAGTTGTGTGTCATTTGCAGAAATTAACCTTTTCTCATTAGTGAGGAAGATGGTGGGGCCTCTTTTATAAATGGTTTCACAAGGCGGGAAGCCCTTACGTTATTTTCCTTGTAATTTCACATCAAAAATATTGAAATCTAAGCCATTGCAAATGTACAGACTGTTAGAGCACTTTTACAAATAATGCTGTTGTTGATGGTGTTTTTAAATCTCAAATTTTCTCTAGCATGAAGCTTATCTCTGTATTTGTAACATGCTTGTTGGCATGAACTTGAATACAGCAACAAGAATGAACTTAAAAAGGAATCATCCATAGCAATCAGAATTTGCTTTATTAAACAGCAGACTGGCCATCTCCGCAGGACTCTTTGTGGACTGTCACTGCTGGTTCCCTTGAGGATGACTGAAGTTAACCTCTTCACTGCTGCATGAATTTAATACATTCCCTGAGCACCACCACGAGGTCCACAGTCCACCCGTGGCTTATTAATCTGTGGCCAAGAGCTTCAGTTTCAAAAGGTTTTTGGTCTGTAAAAAGGGTCAAAGATCAGGCTATGTCTAGAGGCAAATTCGACTACTCCTGGGCTCTTTGGGTCCCTTCTCCTGCCGCTTATTTACTGTTTGATGTTGCACATACAAGAACGCATCTGCAGTTAACGATGGTCAGTGTTCGATGACTCTCTGCTCCCCAGCCTTACTGAAGAAAACACTGTCTGCCGATTTCCGTGAAGTGGAGGACCAGACCACGTTTCCAGAATCGTGTTTCAGAAATGCAGCATTTCACTTTTGTGTGTGTGTTTTTATTAAAAAATGCCACTTTGGAAAAATATGATTTGCTTTCTCACTATACATCCATTATCCTAAAATTGTGATTCTTAGTGTGTTCAGCCTACGGCTCTCAACAGATATCCGTTCAGAGCTGTCTGTCAGGGAAAGGTAATGGCATGGTGGAGCCTCAGTCCAAGAGAGCAAATAACAGACTTTTTTTCCTGGCTCTAGGTTTTCTAAATGACCTTGAATAAGCCACAGCTTCTGGAGCCCCTATTTCTGCATGAAGGATGGGAGCCTTCCTGAAGTGGAGTCTTTGAAAGCGGTTATGATCTTGGAACTCATGCAAAAGTAGCTCATTATTTTGATACTTTTCTGTCAGCTTTGCCAGACATTAAACAAAATTCTATCTCAATGTTGTTCCATCGCCAATCTTAAAAAAGGCACAAAAAGCAGTATTTAGTTGGTTTCATTGTTTACAGGTTCCTGTCTGGCTCCTGACCCCTAAACCACCCTCCCACAAGCAGAGGAGGGTTCCTTACTGAGCACACGTCACTGTAATGTCCTCAAGCTGCCACTCTGAGTTTCCACATGTGGTTTGATTCTCCTTGCCCAGGGAAGGTCACTAAGGTGATGCAGGGATGGATACTTTCTGTCTAATCATACTTTTTATATTTCACCAGCTGACTCGTGAACCCCAGCTATTTTCCCCCTCTTACCATGGTCATTGCATCATTGCATTATTATAGTTGTTTACGATTATGTTGTCAAGTTTTTTTTAACTTATAGGATGTTCCGAATCTGAAAAACTGTTCCTACAGCCAGAAGAACAGCAGTAGGAGACAGAAGAGCTGTAACGAGCAAGAGAACCGTCACAAAGGAAGATATTTATCCCAGGAAAGAGCCTATGACACACAACACACACCTCCAACGCATGGGCTTCAATTTAAGTGCATTTCAACTAAATTTTATCCCTAATTCCTCATTCCTAATTTTTAAGACAGAATTCTGCTCCAAACTTTTTCTACTAGCCAAAGCCACGGAGCTGTGAAAAAAACACAGATGAAAGAATTAGGCTAGGTAAAGTGAGTAGTCCTCTTTTGAGGAAGAACACAGACTCGACTTGCAAAGGCATTGGATGCTTTTTCTTTATGAGTGTATTCTTTGGCAGATTTTGATTGGAAAGAGCCTGTGGTTAAAATGTGTGTGACCGGGTGTGTCCACAGATATGCAGGTGTGCACACCCAGACACACACACACACACACACACACACACACACACATTCAGTAAGAGCCAGCTGATCAACCGAATTCTAGAGCAAGGAAGCCTCCCTGGAAGTTGGAATCAATTATCTTCATCTGATTCTACAGTATTTACATATTTCCACAGAGAGAGCAGAGCATTTTAATTTCCCCTTTCTCCTCGGTCCTGGTGCGACCAAGAAGCAAGCTATCCCTGAGCATGACCAAGGCGGGGGCCGCATGTATGTGCTAAGGTGTTACCTGGCCCTGTGGCAGTGGACGGGAGACAGAAATGTTGACCAGCTGACACTTGGGCTTAAACAATCCCTAAGCTGAAGAACCAGGGCCGTTACAGAGACGCTTCCCTGTTTATACGTCACCCAGTGCTTTGAACTTACCAACGCGTAGGATATTTCAGAGATTTACTCATGAAAGGCCATCCTGGATTTGAGTTCAGAATGGATGAGGGCGCTGCAGGGATCCGTGGCCCACTGCCAGGCAACAGCCCATCCTCAGCCCAGCAAACACAGAGACCACAAAACGAATGACCTCATCTACAAATCAGCTATTTGATATGCAGATCGGACCACAGGCCTCTTCAAAAACACAGCACTTCTCAGGCAGCAGGTGCAGCGAAGAAGTGAGTGGCCTTTCGTCATTTCAAAAGCTGGCCTGCCTTCCTGGCTCCCTCTGGCCCTTAACAATTTCTGAAGCTCTATTATCTTCATTTTTTATTTAGACGGTCCATTTACAGAATCAGGGATCCTCCCCCGCTCCTGCTTCAGAGGCCTAACCTTAAGCCCGGACATGAAGCAAGATTTAGAAGCCACACGCACAATGGAGGGACAATAACGTCACCCGGGCTCCTCTTCACAGATAAGGGAACAAAACAAAAGCCCCGGCGAGTCTAGACACAGCTCACATCTAGGCCTGCACCCTCCCACTCCTCACGTTTCTAACGACATATGTCTCCTTGAACATAGTTCTCCATGATGCTTAGAGCAGAGATGGAGTTTGCGTCTCCATTTGTGCTGGAAATAGCAGTGTGAGCTGAGGGTGAAATGAAACCTTCACCTCCATTCTTTACGAGTAGCTTTCTTTTGTGGTCACACTTGCCTTCGGCGCAGCGGTGTGGACGACTCCAGTCGGAATGATGGCTCGCCGGGTCATAGGATGAAGGCGTGTTTTAAGCCAACAAGTAAAATAAATAAATAAGTAAACAGTGCCCGCCCCCACCCTCCCCCGACTCCCCAGACTTCACACCCGTGGTGAGATCCCGGCTGCGCTTCGTACGGCCGTAAAGTGCAATGTCATATAATTTATATTGTCTGTGGTTGCAGGTTGTATCCTGAAAGTCATAAACTATTACGGGTTTATGGCTCTACTGCAGCTATTAACTAAATGAAACAGTTATTCATTTGAAATCTGGAATCTGGGCGATGCCCTAGCTTAAATTCACCAAGATCCTTGAGTGTAAAATATGGGAAAATCTTAAAGATAAAACATTATACACAGTGGGCCCAGGCAGTGGGGCGGGAGCGGGTGTGGGAAACAGCCCCACAGAGCTAGACTGTCCTTGCATGTGGCGCGTTTGCACAATCCCCACCTCCACGCTCATTTCTAGGGACCCTCATGTCCTAGGTTCGGTCACGGTGTTGGTTTGGATGAGCTTGTGTATGTGCTGCGAATCAAGTAGAAAGATTGTATGCTATTTTGATGAATTTCCACACATATTGGAGGGGTGTGTGCGTGTGTTTAGATACAGAGAGAGAAAGAGAGAGATTTTAGAGAGATGGGGGTTGGAATAATGAATTTTTGGCTTTGGAATAAACGTTTGAACTGCTTTGTCATGACACAACTATTTTGTTTTCAATTGCTTATACATTTATTTTCAGGGCTTATGATTTCATTTTTTAATTAAATATGAAGAAGTCAGACACAATACAGTCATTGTGCTCACTCTGGGGATGCAGGCACATAAGCAGTTTTCCTCTCAACACATCGACATCAGATATATTTTAAAATCTTCCTTAGTTTTGGAGAGATCTTTGCATCAAGGGTCAGAGATGCCACTAGTGAAAACAACAGTTGGGGCTTTACTTCAACAAACAAACAAAGAAGGTGGAGGCTTGGAAAGAGTAGTGAGTGGAGGCTGAGATGCTGTAGATACACCTTTTATGCATCAACCCAAGGAGTGGCGGAGGGGTTGCTGGCACCCCCACCCAAACTGGAGGGTCATGAGGCTACTTTCAGATGCTGGCCATTACCCTTTGTTACTAACTGAACACTTCTGTCTCCCACCCTGTTCAGACATTGGAGCCTGACCCCCTGGTGGGGCTGTATCTGGAGATGGGATCTCAAAGAGAGTAATGGAAGTCAAATGTGGTTATGAGGTGGGGCCCTGATCCAACAGGGTTAGTGCCCTTACAAGAAGATGCCCTGACTAGCTCGCTCTGTCTCTCTCCACACGCACGCAGACAGGAGGAAGGCCACGCGAGCACGGGGCCGGACAGCAGCCATCTGCCAGCCAGGCTCCAGCCCTGCTGGACCTTGACCTCGCACTTCCAGCCTCCAGCACTGTGAGAAAATAAATTCCTCTTGTTCGGAGCCCTGGTCTGTGACGTTTTGTCATGACAATCCTAGAAGACTCATCGAGAAGACTTCTCACCTGGAAACATTTTTCTATTACATCTGAAAACCAAGATTTTACCATTTATGTGTAGAACGTGGCATGATGATACTTCTGAGCCACTGAAAAATCAATAAATAAGCAAAACCAAAATTGTGTTTTGTAGATTTTTTTAAAAGGTAACATGTTGAACTGTTCTTATCATATAGGTGTTATTTTAAATGTCCCCAAATCACTTGAAACAATGCTAATGACAGCATGTGTACTGTTTACGTTGCCTTTTAAGATCACAGGGGTATAAAGGAACAGCAGACTCTTGGGTCTCAAGGATCTGCCCTTTGACTTGAGTTTCAAAAAATAAAAATAGCTCAACACAGACAGGAAGAGAAGGAGCAGTTTTATTGGTAGACATTTTACTAGTGTCTTGTTTAATCTCATTTTAAGTAACTCTCAGAAATAAGCACTGCTGTTCCCACCTGACAGCTGCACGACACTGAGCATCAGTGAAATGAAATAATTCACCCAAAGTCATCAATAAAATCGGAAGACCCAGGATCCAAAACCATGACCCTCTGACTTCAATGGCTCATCACGTGTCTGTAAACACGTGTGCTCCAGGTGTGCAGGTAAAGAGACTGAGGTTTCCCGACTTGGCTACTGAGCATCTCAAGAACTGGTTACTCCAGACAGACAAGGAGGAAGACACAGAGCATTGTGGGTGAGGAAAACGCCTGTGAGCAAAGATGCAGGGCTGGAAAAGGCACAGAGTCGGGGGAGAGCATGGACTCCACCAGCTTGGCTGAATCATTAAAAGTGCACGGAGACCATTTAACCACAGATTGTGAAAGGACCCAGTGACCACGTACAAAGTTCATTTGTCAAAGACTGAAGAGGCATTAGACTCTTTAGAAACACAGCTCCCTGGAAGAAGCACATCACGACTTGCACGGTTTAAGAAAAAATTACTTTTCTCACGGAGACAGGCTATGTGCCTTGTAGGCTGGTGCTTAAGAGAAGCAGGACGCATCGGTGGGGGGGGCAAGAGGATGCTGAACATTGTCTCTTACCTTCACTTTTGTTGTGCTTTTGGTTTGGCTTGATGTCCTGTGAGTGCCCAGGGACCACGTGCCAAGCGGCGTCCCACCCAGTGTGTGCGCTGTTCTTGCTTCTCCGAGGCCTCACGAGGCCTCGCGGCGCCCCTTCCAGGGGCCGGTGGCCGCGCTGCGGACCCTCGCGCCCCAGCCTGTGCCGCACGGCGCGGCGGCTGCTCGGGGGGCCGGGCTGCTGACTGAGGAGCGGGAGACAGGGAGCAGGGACCAGAGCACTGGGCGCAGGGACAAATCTCCCCTGACGCCAGAAATGGCAGTTCAGACTTGGACATCTCAGGTCAGTGCTCGGAGGACCAGTGCGGGCAAAGAAATGAAGGACCCGCCCTCCCTGGGGGGCGAGAGTGTCATTCACTGCTTGTAAACCAGAAAACTGAGCACAGCATGGACAACATGGGGCCAAAGAATGACTGAGAATGAGTCCTCATCCCAGAGTCAGTGTCTGTTTAACACAAAATGATATCTTCCTTGTGCCTGTTTGATTTGAAATAGATCCTTGAGCCCACGACCAAAATATTTTGAAGACTTGTGTTTATTTGAACAGTCACTGTCCTGGTTAAAACAAGGGAAAGTAATGCATGTTTCTACATTCAGGCACAAGCACAGAAAATATAAAAATTAAAAAGTGGGACAAAAAGAATGTGACCATGAAGCCACATTCTAGGAGCATCTCCGGGTCTTTTTGGCAGAACAGACAGACGCCAGCTTTTGTCACACGGGCGTGACATGTTCTCTGCTCCACGTACTCTTCTCACTTAGCTCCGCATAAACCTTAAGCTGAAATTGAGGCCAAGAAGCATCCTGCGTGCAAACGCTCCATGGAGTGCTGTGCACCGCACGGCAACGTCCCGGAGTAAAGGTCTTCTTTCTGAAGCTAACAAGCCAGCTCCAAACAGCAGTGTCCCTTTGCCTACGTCCTGCCAAAATGCCTGCGTGTCCACCGTGAGCACCAGTGATCCCCAGGCTACGTTTCTCCTCTTTCATTTATCCTGGAAAATGAGAGAAATCTTCCTATAGGTTTCCTAAGCTTCAATTATTTATTCAAACGTTTTCTAATTTGGCACAATCCCAAAGCACTTTTTTTTTTTTTTTTTGCCAACAATCTTCCCTCTCTTCCCCACCCCCCCCCAAGCCCCATGTGTATTTTAATCAAATTCTCATCCATATGGTCCTCATTTCTGGTCTCTTAATTCATCTCTATGTTGTTCTGTTTGTTATTTGATATCTTTTTCTTTAGGTTTATGTTAAGGATTGTATGCTTATTGGGGAAAGGAGGTTTCATATCAAGGGCTATATACCTTTTCTGTCTGTTTGTTTCCAAAAAGAAAGCCTTACTTAACAGGATGGAAAATAGTTACATATTATGAATTTGAGCATCTCTTCATTTACACTGGCCTCACGACGCTAGGCCTGGAACAGCTGGCCGTGAGCGGTGTCTCATCTGGGTCTCCCACTGGCCCTGCGGAGAGGTCACTTCCCTCGCTTCTCAGGTGGACCCACGGAAGAGAGAGCACCTGAGGCGTAAGGGAATTCATGATTTGGACCACTCTACCTGCCAAAGCCCAGTCTTCCTGTTTACCCCACTACCTGCTACCATATCTAATGTGGAAGTAAGGCAAGCATTTTCTGTATGTATGTTCGTTTATAGTCCAAATAAAATGTGCTACATTTTCTCTTTGGGAAGATTCCAGCCAAAATCCTTGCTCCTTTCTGTAGAGTTATATTTTTCAATATCCTTGTTGGAAAATCAGTCCCAATATCTCCTCCATTCGTTCTTCCAAGAGACCCTCAGTTTCTCAACAGAAGACCACCCATCATTTGCTACCCTGGAGACCTCTTGGAACAGCAGGAAACTAGGCATAGAGATTAGTTCCTTCCTTTTCCTGGAATTTTTTGCTACCTGTTAAAAATCCAACCAACCAAACAACAATAACAACAAAAACTACCTAAAACCATAAGTGATATTAAAGAGACGCTAAGGCAAGTGGTCTCCAAAGTAATGGCTGCAGAAGTCAGGGGGAGGGCAAGTCTTAACACTTTATCCCATGCTCTTGATGTAATAGGTTCTGTGTTCCCTGGTCTCAGTGTCTTTATCTTCTAAATGGGCATAATGGCACATGGTAATGATTCTGGTCACCAATCCCAGTGTGGGAGGGTATTTCCACACCACCAAGCAGTTCTCAAACGCCAGCTAGGTGTCCTACAATCCAACTCGGTTCTGACACTGTTGACCTAGAGGAGGTGTCGGACCCTGCAGGTTAAGGGCTCAGTCCTACGAGACTGCTCCCTCCCCCACCACTTCAGATGCCAACTGCAAGTCCAAACTGTCACCTGCACTTCTGACCAACTGGCTGTAGGTGGGAGGTTCCAACAACTCCCTCCTCGGCTTCCATAATTTGCTCACAGAACTCAGAGAAACATTTTACTTACTAGATTATCAGTTCATTATAAAAAGATGTAACTCAGGAACACATGGATGGAGAAGAGGCACAGGGCAAGGTGCGGGGAAGGGTGTGGGGACCCCATGCTCTCTGATAGGCCACTCCCCCAGCATAGCTACTCTTCACAGACCCAGAAGCTCCCCAAACCCTCTCCTTTTGGGTTTTTATGAAGGTTTCATTACATCGGCATGATTGATTAAATCATTGGCCGTTGGTCATTGATCTAACCTCCAGCCCCCCTCCTGTTTTCAGTGGTCCAAGGGATGGCACTAAAAGTCTTAACCCTTTAAGCGTGTGGTTGGGTCTCTAGGCAATCAGCTCCCATCCCTGAATGTTTCCAAAAGCTACCTCATTAACGTAACAAAAGACACCCTTATCACTCTCTTCACTTAGGAAATCCCAAGGGTTTGGGAGCTTTGTACAAGAAACAAAGACCATATATGCATATACGTAGATGAATGGCCTTATGCACATATACATACACACGTATGAATAATTATAAGTCGCAGTATCACATGGGCCTTACTTTCTTTGCAAAGGCGTGAGATCAACTCAGGTAAAACAAATGCCAGCGCTTTGATGGTTGACCGTGTGATGCTCACGGGAATGGAGTTGTGGATGCTGCCTTGGAACTCTTAGCACCCCCTGGACTGGTGGTTCTACAATGAGGCCTCCCTGCACAGCCATCCTGGGGTTCTCAACTGTGTGCATTTTTAGAGGCAAAAATATTTCCACAAAACTTCTTAAGGGTGTCCAAGGATATAACTCTTGGGCACAGAAGGGCTTTTCTACAAAGGAGCCCTTTTCCAAAGAGCTTGCTATTGTCATTGGGAAAGGCTGAAGGGACTGTCCAGTTTGCAGATGAAACCGAGGCTCAAAGCAGGGAAGTGACTTGGTTTCCTGCCCTCCGCGACTCGGAGCTCTAGGCAGAGACAGACACACAGTCATGGCACAGCCGAATGGACACGCAAGTTCTGAAAAACACAAGGCGACCATGACTGGCCTCAGAAAATAATTATTTCACACATAATTTGGAAGATATACTGAAGCTATGGCAGTGAGCATAAGAGTAATAATAGTGCGTAGCATCTACTGGGGGTAAGCCATGTGAAAAGCAGTTTGCTGAACACCCCACATGAGACATGGGAAGAACCCCTCCCACACTGCTTGGGGAAAACAGTCTTGATGACAGGGAACATGGCGCTTTGGTGGTAAAGTAAGTGTCCTTGCTTACAGGGCCAGTGGGGAACCAAGCTTAGACTCCAGTCTGGGTCTACCATGATTCCAACATCCTTGTATTTCGCTTCTATGCCTCCTACTCCTGTAAGGATGAGAGCTGGAATGGGGAGTGGAGACTTTATGTTGTAGTTAGAAGTCGGGGCATGCACGTCGTGCTTAAGTTACCAAGGCAGCTGAATATTCCAATTACACTCTTGCTATGTTTCAAACACGAGCATGATTTGTGTAGGTTGGTTTACACAGGAATGACATTCAATAAAGGAAATATATTCCTTGATCTTTGATTTGCGTAACAAGCAGCTTTCAGCTTTCAGTTTTATTAATTGCTCTGAAAACCTACAATTTAGGTAAAACTAATTACATTTGATTTTACTCATTTGGTTAGTTCTCATTTAATATAAGCGGGATTGAAAACAATCACTCTCATTTATATGTGTCATATATAATATGACAATAGGAAATACCAGGAGACATCTATCCACTCCTTCAAAATTAGATCTAACCTGATTTCTAATGAGGGGTTTGCTTTTGCAAGTAATTGCCTTGACAAGTCTTTTCTTTCAGGAATCAATACTTTTTTTCCCTATTTCTTTTTAAAAGCCAATTTCTTAGCCTTCTGGCACCTTTTGTATCTACTACAACAGGGAGTGGCCAATGTTAATTTTACGACTGAGTGCATGTTATGAAGTTCACACCTTGATCAAGAGAGACATGGTGTTTGTCACCCCAGGGGGTGGTGAGACTTGGCAGAGAAGGAGTTAATGGGCAGGGGGAGGGCCTGTGTTCAAAACAAGAGCTCACTGTGAGCTGTCACGCTGTGTCTGAGATTTTGACGACAGTGACAAACGTAGTCTGAATACCTTAATCCCTGTTAGATGTGCAAATCAGAAGTCAGAGATCCAAGAGCGTGGCCAAGACCTAAGATGTAAAGAGGAAACCAGATAGCAAAACGGAGACAGGAGGTCAGACACAAGGGGCTCCGTGACTCTTCCCACGCGGTGCCATCTTCCCGGAACGCCCGAGAAATGATCACACACTCCGAGACATACATGGAGGACATTCCCCAAAGCCACACCCATTTGGGAGCAAAACAAAATCACATTTACAGGGAGAAAGGAGCTTAGATTTGCCAATCATACGCAGAATCGTGAGAGCCCAGCCTTACTCAGAGCCATCTTACAGGAAGTCTCGGGAAATACGACCCAAGGAAACAAAGAGCCTCGGGCATCGTTACCATCCACCTCATGGCACCTCCTGTCCAGCGTTTTCTCCACGATGTGGCAGATGATTGGGGCCAGGCGGCGCATCTCTGCCAGGTTCATTTGCCCCTTGGTAAATGGCGATAAGCAGCTCCTCTCACGCAAGGCAGTGGAGAGGTTTGTAGACAATGATGTGTGTGGAGCCCTGACTCGGAGCGGATGCGCACATTTGGCAGACTAGGAGCCTGCCCCCTCCCTCTTCCCCTTTGTTGACGTCTACTCCAAAGAGCAGCTCAGAAGCCACCAGAAGCGGAAAGAAGGCCATGTCCTCGCTGCCCTCCTTTATAACACAAGCTTTCTAACATGAGCTAGCGCGGGCTCCTACTTGAATGCCTTCAGCTTCTCCGAGCCACCATGGGCTGGCCAGCAAGCTCTGCCTTCACCATATCTGAGTATCCGAGAAAGGTCGTTTAAGAGGTGGAACCTGAATCACAGGTACAGAAACTCCAGGTGATTTAGTCTCAGGCTTGCAGGGAAAACCTTCCGTCTTCCTACTCTGATGGCGGCGCATGTGTCCCTTCCTTCCTTCCAATGACATGACGAAGCCCCGCGTGGCCCAGAGCCTCTGCATCGGCGACTCACGGCCACTGACGCTGCAGATCCACGTGCGTGTGCGCTGCCCGGCTCGGGGAGGGGACGAGGAAGCTTGTCGCCCTTGATTACCAGCCCGATCCCGGTGCTAGAGAGATGAGAGGTGAAGAACGGCCTGGCGAGAAGGTCTGATGCAGCTGCAGCATCCCGGCCACCTTGCTCCCTCCCCGCCGGCGCTCCGCCTGGGGTCCTGAGGGGCACTTTCAACGGAACGTCTTTTCCAACCAATGCTCCACTTAGAGACACGGAAACCTTTCCGACTCCACCAGAAAACCATCCTTTACTGAGAAGGGAGAGAGAACAGAGTTGTCTGGATGGAGTTTTCATTGGACAACACGTTGTAGTTAGAACATCCGGGGTCCGGGCTGTGGGAAACTCGGTTGCTGAGTTTGGCTTGTCCACCACGAGCTGTGGGACCCCAGTTGTGGTTTCCCGGACTTTCCAGGGGAAAAGTCACAGAGGATGCATCCAAGCACCATCCCGTCTGAAATCCCAGATGCACATTACCGAGCTGCGAGGACCCAGGGCTTGGAGTCCCGGGAGCGGTTTAAGCCCAGCTCCGCCACTTTCCTGCAAGTCACCAAACCTCTTCTGAGTTTATGAGCAAAACAGGAACAATCAGAGTGCCTCATAGCTAGGATTATTTTGAGGATTAAATAAAATAATGTAGTCGCAGTATTTAGCTCAGTGGTTGACCTATTTAAAATTTAAAAACTATACTTATGAATGGCTTATAGGAGCTGCTGGACTGTTGGTCTCTGCTCATAAATACAGAAATAAAATAGCTTTAAAAATCGGTTGTTTACTAGAGACACTGAACATGTTGAGAAAGATGTGAGGAGTCCACGTCTGCAAATGCTCTTGCTTGGCTGTGTCAGGAAAGGAACAGAAATAAATAAACAAACAGATAAAACCAATCAGCAGGAACCCAGCGCAGCAGTGCTCGCCGAAAGGACACGTGAGGCCTGGCCCTGCAGACCCGCCCAGGCTTCCGTGAGTGGACACTGGCTTCTCTGTTCTTTCAGGGTTTCCATCGCCAGCAGGTCTGCTCAAATCACGTCAGCAACTCGTAGAAAACCCCATTTACAGTCAACCTGCAGAGAAAAGCCAAAGGAAAGAGTCAGTGCAATTAACCCAGAGTGAAATCCTGCTTTGGAAAAAAAAAAAAATTCTCCCACTCTATTCTTGGATTTATAGCTCAAGGTTTTCACTGTAATGGCTCTTGTAAATTAATTGGAGACACAATTGTCTACGGGCATTCTCAGAATAAGCGGCAAGTAGTTAATTGCACCCCGAATTAGCCAATTCGGCCGATAATTAACCATTTGAAGACAATTAACTGCATGCATAATATTTGCACCTGCAACTAATTGGAGCCCCTTATATTGTTCCTGGAAGAAATAAATAAATAACAACAACAACAAAAAAAAACCAGAGGCCACTCTTAAACCCTGGTCGTTTATGGTCCAAGGTTCCCTAGAGCTGAGGAAACACTCATCTGTGTTCCAGCTGCCTTCATGGAGAAGCAATTTTAAATCAGCCCTGACTAGCTAGGTTTGCAGGATGTCATTTTATGCTTTTTTGCCCTTTTTTTCTCCCTCCCCATTATTAACGTGAACTTCAACTTAATTTCTTCAATTATCTAATCAAAAAATTTCAGGCTATCCAGGTCTGAAAAAATTAAAACATCCCACATATTGAAATACTGGTGTTGTTTTAAGAGAAAGGATAAATTCTCTTATCTTTGCTGGATGGGCTGCCTAAGTGCTCTCTTAGTCAGGAGGGGAGGAGCAAATGTCCCCCCAGACCTGGAAGAATAACCACACAGGCGTCATTATTTCAGCCACCGTTTATGGGGGAGGATGCTGTTGGTTATTGGCACAATCTCTTTTCACTCTCAAAAAAATAAGTTGCTGTTAGTGATAATAGTAACAAGGACAAAATTAACAACCATGGCAGCAATAATTCCAAGGTAGTAAATACTTTTGCCTACACTTTAGCTAGTCTCACTGAATGGTTCTAAAATTCAAAAAAGAGATGTTGTGTCCATGTTGTAGATGAAAAAAATTGTCCTTGGAGGCTGCCTAGTTTTCCTACCTGCGGAGGAACCATTAAACGTGCATAATTTAATCCATGTCAAGTGCTTAGCCCAGTACTTAAGACACAGTCAGTGCTCAGTAAAGATTAGCAAAACATTTACATCCCTGTGAATTACTAAGTCTGTCCTCTTCACATGGACAGGTTGAGGACAGAACTGTAAACCCAAAAGTTGATATATGCTTAGGGTTCATGATGTGCTAGTCACTGTTCCAAGTGCAGCACAGGAAGCAAATCAAGTTAAACTGGGTAACAAAAGCATTCCCATTTTACAGATGCCAAAACTGAGGCAGAGAAATGTTAAATGACTTGCTCAAGATGCACAGATGGCAAAGAGGTGAGATGAGGGATTCAAGCACAGTCATTCTGGCTCTAAATCATATGAATTTAGCTACTACACTATATTGCTTCTAGTAACCTGGACAGATGGCTTTGTCTATAAAAAATGTGTGTGTGTGTGTTTGTGTGTGTGTGTACTTGACGGAACTGTCTGTTAAAAATCAGTAAGGGATGGGTGTAGCTCAGTGGTAGAGCACATGCTTAGTATGCACGAGGTCCTAGGGTCCATCCCCAGTACCTCCATGCAAATAAATAAATAGATAAACCAAATTACTTCCCCGCTCCAGCAAAATATATATTTTTTTAATTTAAATAAATAAATAAAAATAAATATATATATTTTAAAAATCAGTAAATACAAAACCAGCCTGGATGCTGAATGCTCGCTTTCTCAGATGACAGAAGAACTGTGGTGGTTTAGGAAGAGCAGTGAGTGGGAGGGAAGTTGGAGCCCCCTGCCTGAGGGTGAGTCGGGAAGGCGGCGCTCTCGAGGACGACTCAAAAGCCATTTGCAGGCTCCGGGACAGACGCGGCTGAGGAAGGAGGTTGGGAGGGGAGACGCAGAGCTAGGCGTTGGGTCCCGGCCACGACAGAGGGCCAGCAGCGAGGAGGGGCCACGCAGGTGGCCCCTGGGGAGGCATGAGAAGCGGCATCAAGAGGCGAGGGGCTGTGCGGGGCCGAAAGGCCGCTCCCCCCAGCCCGGGGTCATCTGAGGCACCCAGCCCTGGGGGTCTCACCCGAACCCGAATCAAATGCAGTGGTCTTCCTGGAGGAGCGCTTTGCTCGCAGGGCTGGACCGACACCGTGTTATGCACTGAAAACCCTAACGGCTGGTCTTCCGCCATCGTGAAAGACAGTTTAGGAGTGCCCGTTCAGCGAAGGATAAAGAGAACAGGGTTCAGGCCAATGGAGGAGGAGAGGAAGGCCCCAGTGGCCCGAGGTCGGCACATCACCTCAGTTCAGCACCAGAGCTGGCACGTGACCCCCGGCGGGCTGCGGGGAGAGTAGAGCTCAGGGTCAGGGCGTCTGCTAGCCTCCAGGAGGAGGTCCTGGGTTCAATCCCCAGTACCTCCTTCAAAATAAATAAATAAATCTAATTACCTCCCTCCTCCAAAGAAGAAGAAGAAGAAGAAGAAGAAGAAGAAGAAGAAGAAATACAACCTTCAGGGGTATATAGGTTTTATCACGTGACAATGATACACTTTAAAGATATCAGAAAATGTATGTTTATTTTTTCCCCTATTTAAAGAAACAAACAACTCCCCCCAAAAACCTGAAACATGCCGTTGTCAACTTCACCAATAAAAATTTCAAACAAGACAGAACAAGTGACACACTGTTAGGTCGCTTTATCATCTGGTGGATGTAAATTCATGAATCAGAATATTGAGAGGATGGTTTTATAAGCAGACACAAATCCGAGTAACCCTTCCTTCAACTGCATTTTCTCAGCGTGTGCACAGAATGAAGGCGCTTTCTGAACGTCTCGCTGAATCAAGGCCCAGCACGTGTGCTCGCATGTCGGGATGTGGGCAGAGCCCACGCTCACCTTTCTTCCATATTCTAGCTTATTCTCTCTTCAACAAAAACAATTACATTTAGTTTACTAGGTGCTCTTAGAAAAGCAGCTTTCTGCTAGGAAAGAAATCCTTACTTTCAAATCATCTGCTTAATAATTCACATTTTTTTTCCATGTGAAATGTATGGGTTCATAGTCCATCTTTCCTTTCCTTTGCAACGTACGAGCACGGTTCATACTATAATATCTGATATTCACCTCGACTGTGTGGACATTGACAAATCGGCTTTGTCATCTAACATGCAAGCCATTTAGGGCCTTATAAGAGGGGTACCTTGGTCACTGTGGTGATGACTCTTGTTGGCCCATTTCAGTTGGCCGAGAGATTTCATTTCACCTTGTGGAATTACCCGTTCCCACGGTGGCATAGTGCAGATTTCACCTTCTAGAAGGACTGGTCATCTTAAATCATCCGTACCCTCCCACTATCTTATCCTAAACAGGAGACCCATCTCATCAAGTCTGCGAACTATCTATAGTGACGTAGTATTTGGTTATTATACACATTTTGGATTTTTTTTTAAATAGATATCTGGATGCCAGAGTTATAGTCAACCATTATCTTCAGTTTCCTCACCAACAGGGTTTTTTTGTTGTTGTCGTTGTTGTTTTAACTCATATGACTAAACGCATCTGTTAATACCTCCCTCCCACACGGGATTTTAAACCCCCGTCTGTCTCGGGAGAAAACAGCAGCTCGTAGTTCCCGTGCATGGCGGGATTTGTCACTCACTGACCCCTGCAGCAACCGCTCTACCGTCTGACGCCTTCTCCCTATCGTCCACCGAAATGTGAATTTAAAGCTTCCTTAATAAACTTGGCAAGCATCCCATTAAATGCATGCTTTATGAAAGGGGATCATATCCTGCCATCTTCTCTCTCCCCAAGGGGACGGCAATTCCCCATGGTAGGGGCTTCTGGGGGCGGGGAAGGGATGGGGTCAGGAGCGGAGACAGGCTGGAGAGGAAAGGGAAAAAAAAAAGACTTAGCTTAGGTCAGGCTTCTAGTCTTACAAGCATCTTACTTTTCCCCAGAGCTCCTCTGCTTCCATATTTATTCTCATTTTGGGTGTTACTATTCACGGAAACCTCTAGATCGCAACCTTCCCTCAGCCCCTCCCCCTGCCCTTCCCCTCCCCCACAAAGGCACACAGCCGAGCATCCCAGAGCCTCCCTGGCACGTGAGCAGGGGCTCATCCATGCATAATGCGTCCAGGCCTGCCTGGCTGAGGCCACAGGGCACGGAAGCAGGGAGAAGTGCCCCCGGGACACGAGGCCCCATCAGATGGCGGTGCCACAAGCCGGTGCCCTTCCAGCCCGAACAGTCTCTGCACCCTGCATGAGATGCGCTTCCAAGACGCCCGCATCTCCAACCAGCGCACCTCATCCGAGCGCGGGTCCCTGCAGAGCCTTTTCTCACATCATTTGCAAGTTGCTCCCCTGGCCCGCTCTCCAGACGTGACCTAATTGCCGCCTGCCCAGCCGGCTGTGGTGGTGTGAGCGCGGCCCCCTCATGCGGGGAGATGGTGTGATCTGAGCTGCCCGCATCCCAGCAGCCGGGCTGGGGGAGCAGAGGAGAGCAGGTCGGGGGGGTGGGGCGGAATTAAGAAGTAGCTTCTCCTGGGGTGGGACGGTGGGGTATGGCTCAGTGGTAGAGCACATGCTTAGCGTGAAGGGGGTCCTGGGTTCAACCCCCAGTATCTACATTAAAAAAAAAAAATCAATAACCTAATTACCTCCCCCAAAAGAAAAAGTGTAAAAATTAAGGGAAAAAAAAAGAAACAGTTTTTCTTGCCTTTAGCAGTGCTCCCCACTGCAGCATACACACATTTTTAATAAATGTTGTTTAAAAAAAAAATGGACGAGAACAAAAAAATCACAAATCCAGGAGCCAAAGGCAGATGCATCTGCAGCGGAGGGAGGCCTTCCCGTCTCGGAGTCGCAACGCGGCCCTTTTCCGGCGCTGGGGCTACATCGCCCGACTCCACCGCTTCATCAGGGCTGGTCTTTGAAGTGAGTCAGACGCTGAAGGTCTGTTGCGTCAAAACCACACTGCTCCTTGACCGCGGTTCCTGGCAGTTCGGTCTTGGAGATGCAGTATTAATGAAAACGGGGAGATGACGGAGGAGACCTACTGAGTGGGTCTAATATTTTGTTCGGGGATCCTCTCTGAGAGAGAAGTAACAGGGCAGAGCTGTGAGCAGGCCTGGGGGACCCACTTTGCCTCAGAAAAAGGCAGGGGTTTAAAACACAGACCCGGCGCTTTCAGACCTAGGCTGAGATAGGTTGTAATTCGTTCGCTGTTATCCAGGTGCATTGGAAATGCCCAGGACAAAAACTCAGGACTCTTGGAGATCCTCTGTCTCATACTCTTGTCCTTGTGGGGCGAAAGCCCGCAGTGAGTTAAGGCCACAGTGTGTTGTGGAGGTTTTCACTCTACGTGGAGGAAAGCAAAGTTCCGTCCATAACGCTCCGTCTGGAATCTGGCTGCAGCAGGGCTGTGCAGACACGCCTTCGCTTTCTCCTGGTCAACATCGGAGAGCCCTGAGACGTGAATAACCCCACAGGGGCACAGGCCAGTATGTGGCTACTTGTCCAAGGAAAGAAGCAGGTATTTCAAATTTAAAAATAAACTTAAAGAGGGGAGGGAACAGCTCAAGTAGTAGAGTGCATACTTAGCATGCAGGAGGCCCTGGGGTCAATCCCCAGTACCTCCATTAAAATAAATAAATAAATCTAATATCACCCCCCCAAAAAAAAGAAATAAAAACAAAGTTATGCCCTGAAAAAAACACACCTTTAAAAACTTCTAATTAGGCTTGTTCATGACGGTTTGGGTCTATCTATGGTTTGGGAAATAACTCTGTCTTTATTTTATCAACTAACACGTATTTGGGTACCACATACCTGTAAAGCGTCTAGAGCTTGGGTTAAAATAATTGCAAAGTAACCACAGTACTTTGTGCTGAGAAAGTTTAATTCGGTGATGGGAGTGTGCTGGAATCCTGCTCTGGGCACCTCTGAGGAACTATGAAATTCAACGTTTAACTTACCGTCCCGGGTCCTTCAGGCCCACTGCTTACTCTTCTAAGTAAAACTGCGAGCCGACCTGTCACCTGCGTCGCATGGCCTCTCTCTCTCCTTTGCTGCACAGTCTACGTAAAACGGCTGCTGGTTTTATCAAGAGAGAAGCCTCAGATTATGAAGAGCGGGCCCCTAAGCCCTTGTGGGCGTCCAGGTGCCTGAATCCCACCGGCCGGCGAGTGCGGGGACCGGCATCGGGCACGCGTGGGGCCGCCCACTGCCGCAGCGCGGTCCTGCCGAGGGAGGGCCCCTCCCTGGCCCCTGTCTGTCCACCCTTGAGCTTAAACCCTTACCTGGCAGAGAGAAAGTGTTTGTCTGAATTAAACTTCCAATAACAGTCTCTGATTGTTAAGTATTGTAGCCTTCAAATCTTGGGGAGAAAGTCTTTCTTCTGTTATTTTCTTAAATTTTATGCAATGCCACGGGCAGGAACTTTGTGGACATTTAAAACCCTCCAATTCTGAATTGGAATAATAGTAGTAGTAATAATAATAATAGTAATAGTAATAGTAATAGTAATAATAATAATAATAATAATAATAATAATAATAATAATAATAATAATAATAATAATAATAATGGCTGTACCTACCCCTGGCCAAAATAAAATAATTTTTAAAACAATACAATAATAAATAAATATTTTTTAAAGCTGTTTCAGCTGTAGGATGTAGTCAGAGAAAGGTTAAATGACTGAATTTTCTTAAAACTAGAAATGAATCAGACCCTACAAACATGGTCTTAAATCTAAAGATCATCAGTTTCACTTAATACAGGTAGTTTTGGTAACAGAGTTCCAAGAAAAACAATGGAGATGATGTTTTTTGCATCATGGTGATTCCAGAGTGAGGTAGAGTGGATACATTCTGAGCCTGAAATATCCTTTTATACCAGAAATGAGAGACGTGCTGAAAGCAAAGACTCCCTCAGTGCCAGGGGCGTCCACACCCCTCTTTCATTTTCAAAAAAGTCTAAGTGACGCTTTAAGAAAGGAGTCTCTTCTCAGGATGTTTCATGAAAGAGAAGGCTCTTGCTGACAAGTAACCCTGGAGTAATCACCTGGGTTACATGGTGCCTGAAAAAAACCACATGCTGGGCACCATCACTGCCACCAGCACTGAACATGCCAGTTCTTCAACCACCAGGCGCCCGGCGGTCGTCACACTCCTCCTAGGGTGGCTCTGTCCTCCCAGGGCCTGGGAAAGGAGCTGCAAAGGGGAAGCAAAACCTCTGTCAGCAAAACAGGACAGTGACGGGGGAGGGCAGCTCAGTGGTGGAGTGTGTGCTTAGCATGCAGAAGGTCCTGGGTTCCACCTTCATTAAACAACAAACAAACCTGATTACCACCCCCTCAAAGAAAATCAAATAAATACTTAAAGGAAAAACAGGACAATGAGCGTGAAAAAGCACGACACTCGGGCACAGACGGCTCCCTTCCCACCCCTGCACATCTGTCGCAGGAACGCCAGAGTCTTGCTTTGAAGGGCTGCCACTTCAGGGAGAATGACTCTTGGTTGGTTTAGGAGAAGTGTCTGACGATCGGCTGGGTAGACGTTAGCTTTGCAAAGAGGGGAAGACCCAACGCCTAGGAAACAGTGAGGCTCGTAGAGAAAACTAGACGTATAATGAAAGCCTGGTGGCCGCCCTGCTCCTGAGGAATAGGATGGCCTTTCTGGGGTCTGATGCCAGTTTCTGCCACCAGAGGTGGATCAGATGCTCATCCAGGAAAACCCTCCACCTCCCTGGTAGACACTGCGACGTATGGGAAAGGGTGGGAACTGGGGCCCTGTGACTTTGTCCCAGACAGATCTGAAGACCAGATGGACGGACAAAATGTGAGGAAGTGGAGGTGCTTCTTTGGGTTACAGTGAAAGTTATACAGGAAAAAGCCACAATTTTCAGTGCTTCCACACCACTCCCCCAACACCCACCATGAGATACCACTATTTTATCTTCTTAGCAAGATCACGGATTTTAAATCAGCCAAAAAAATAAAATGGAATAGCTATTGATCGAAGGCTCTGAGAACAAGCTTTATAAGAGTCTCATTTCAGGATGACATCAAAATATTCAGGTCCTGGGCAGGAGGGTACAGCTCAGTGGTAGCATGTGTGCTTAGCATGCATGAGGTCCTGGATCTCAATCCCTGGTACCCATTTAAAATATACATATATATACACACACACATACATACACACATACACACACACATATGTGCACATACATATATATACATATATATATATACCTAATTACCTCCCCCACCAAAAAGAAAAGATTCACATTAAAAAATAATAATAAAGCCCCCTCCAAAAGAGAAAATTCGGGTCCTACCCCATGGACCAATGCTGACAGTAAACTTTAGAAGAAGTAAAGAAAATTTATCATTCTGACTCTAATTCAGAAAATAATTTTAAAAACAAAGAAGAGCTTTCATTCATCTTGCATTGAAATGGACAGGACCCCCCCCCCCCGCCTCCCCGTGCATCTTTGCTGTGCACTAACTACTGGAGGTGGTGTGTCGCCAAGCCCAGCCTCCGCCCTCCCTCACTCAGAGCCAAGGCAAAGAGGAGACGAAACCCGCAGTCTCTTTTCTATAAATAGAGCTCTTTCCAACCAAACGTTCTCTCCACTTCATTGCTCACGCAGACGCCTACTAGGCCTTGTGTTTTCAAAACCACAATTGTCTTTCATTTCATCCTGAATAATTGGGGTGGGTAGTCTTACAGCACAGCCCTGCCTTTCAGAGAAACATGTGTGGAATTTCTCTCTGTCCCTTTCAGGCAAGAAGATAATGCACATTTTTGAGAAGTTTCTGCCTCTTTCTTCTCTGCCTCAGATATGATCGTTCTAACAACTTCTAATTACTTGGCGACCGAGGATGAGAGGCAGGATGCTCAGAGCCCGGCCTCTTTGTTCTAGGTCAGCTGACGTGCACCCTTCTCTGCTCACATTTAGAAAGAACAGAGAATAGACTCTAATTAAATCCCATATTTTTCAGATAACTCAATTGAGTAAACTGACAACGATGTTATCTGTGGGCCTGTTGCCACGTCTGATCATGCTCTTTCCAGAGCTGTATAACCTCCCGTAAAACCTCCCCAAATGGTAGAGTTCAGAGGAAGCTTTGAACAGAACTATTCTTCTGTTTGTTTCCAAAATCCACGAAGGTAGAAGGGGTGGGGGAAGTCCGTTTGAAGGCTCCTGTTACCCATTGGAGTGATTTTTTAATAGCTTGTTCTATTTTACTTTATTCTTTTTAATTCTTATATTTTATTGAAGTGTAGTCAATTTGCAATGTTAGTTTCACGTGCCCAGCAAAGCGATTCAGTTATACACGTGCATATATATGCGTATTCAGATTCTTTTCCATTTTCAGCTCATTATAAGAAATTGAATGTAGCTCCCTGCGCTGTACAGTAGTTCCTTATTGTTTATCTGTTTTATGTCTAGTAGTGTGTACCTATTAATCCCAAACTCCTAATATGTCCCTTCTTCCCTGCTTTACCCCTGGTAACCACAGTTGTTTTCTGTGTCCGTGAGTCTATTAAATGATTTGTTAAAAAACTTTTTTTTTTGAAAGAACTTCCCCTTTTCTTTGACTTTTACTGTTTTTCTATAAAATCCCACTTAGGGCACAAAAATTATGTATATTTCTGTTTATTACCAGAGTGAAAAGAATGGAGTCCTTCAAGATGGCACCTTCTTAAAGCCGAAACGTACCCAGTATCTACTCTTTCCCAGGCCCCACACCTGCATTTTCCATGCAATGTCTCGTCTGATGCCGAGAGCAACCCACGTTATTCATCACACTTTGGAGAAGAGGAAATGGAGGCATTATGCAGACTGGACATCTTGTCCCGAGTCACAGGTAAAGAAAATGCCTCTGAACTTATAGAGGGGAAGTGGGGGAGGGAGTGAGAATAAAACTGCTCTGTGCTGAGCGACTAAGTTCTGATCCACGGATCCGTATCCGGTCAAGTTCCAACGGGAAACATACCCCAAATAGGATTTAGCAAGTTTTATGTGCAAAGGCACTAAGGAAAAAGTGGGTGGGCTGCAGGAGTCTGGAAGCTGCCATCAGCTGCCATGTTACCGCCCTAATGATGAGCATGGGGGCAGAAGAGCTACCAGAGGTTGCCAGGAGACAGAGATGATGGAGGTACGGGGCACAAGGTGCATTGAAAGGGTCCACAATCTTTCACTCGGCGACAGTGACCCGAGGTGACCTCGCAGGGACAGAGGTGAGACCTCCTTCCTCCCTTCACGCCCCAGCTGGAGAAGCCCTCCTGGAGCCCAGAGGGCACAGGAATCCTGCTGACGGAGGAGGAGGAAAGGGGACGGGGCGGTTCTGGAAGGACGGAGAGGAATACAGAGCTCTGGCTTTAGTCTCACTTCCTGCGCATTCCCCGCCTCTCCTGTAAGTTTCAGCCTGCCTCCTGCCTAGTGTCTGCTCCTCTGCCTTGGACTCCCTGAGAGGCACGCAGGTGACCTACACTGATGACAAAGAAGACGCCTTTGTGGACAAACACAGTGGAGCTAAATCCAGAGGAAACTGTGTAAACAGGGCAGGTGGAGGGAGGCTAGGCTGGGAGCTGACCTTCCCGGGAACCGTAAGATTGTTTCCTCACTTACTCGTTATCGTCTGAATAACAGGAGCAGCTCTAACAACAATAGTAATTACAGTGGAGGATCAGGAAGATAAATGAGAGGGGTAAACAGGTTTGAAGATTAATAATGGTCGATTAAATGCATGATTACTATTAACACAGATTCATTTAGTTTCACCCTATTAGAACTCAGACAGAAAATCCGACGGTTTCACTGAGTCAGTATCCTAGGTACCAAGATGGCAGTCTCCAGAGCTGGACTCCAGCTGTCCCTTCATTGGTCAGCGTGTGTGTGTGTTGGGCTCCTCAGCCTCCGGAAATAACCCTTCCCGTCGATGTGATGTAGGAGGAAGGTCATGCGTTCCGGAATGAGACACAGTTCCGTGATCCTGGGCATTTCAGCATATCTGTGGGTATTTACACTTACAAAATAGTGGCTATAATAACTCTCAGGTTGTCATGGGAATAAAAGATGATGCTGAACATCCAGTGCTCAGCTTGGGGTTAGAGTTGAAGAAATACTCTTTTCTTCTTCTCTTTGGATAGAACTATTTTTATGGAATGAAAAGAACTCACAAGCAAACTTAAAGTTTCTAATTATCTGGTGTTATTATTAACAAACAAAATGGCTGGACCTTCTCTCTTCTACTCTGCCAGTGCTTTGATCATTTTATTGACTTCAGACTCCAGTTGTGAGATGAGAAGTTCTCATGAGCACTATCCCCAGCAGAAGGCTTGCGTCCTCGGGAAACAGCGGAATGCCTGTTTGATTGGAGGAGAGGTGATCTGTACTAGCTTTCTGGATAGAATACAAAACTCTCCTTCTTACAAAACGCCAAGGTAATTATGTTCACTCTTCTCACACGTTATATAAGAGCTACCTATTTCCATGAAATAATGGGGGTAAAATCGGTTTGGTGAGCCAGAGGACCTGGTTTTAATTTCAGTTCAACATTTTCCTTCTGATAACATGGGAAAAGCATAACTGTATGAGCCTCAGCCTACTCACCTACAAAACAGGGATTAAATGAGGTAAAATGTGTAAAAGTTCTTAATACAAGTCTCATACAGGGCGTAATTTGAATTTTATGAAGCTACATAGACCCTACAATGAAAAGCAATGTGTTCTGCACAAAATATGCCCTTGGTAAGTGTTTACATAATTAAACTGAATTTAAAATATGTAGCTAATGCAAATATGATAGAAATATATCAATATTTCTGTTATTAAAAAGCAAATGCAGCACATAGTATTGTATATTTTGAATACAGACACTACAATTGCAGCTCAAATCTTTTTCTGTTGGTTGATTTATTTTTCACCGATGATCTTGTGTGAGGCAACAGTTTCAAGGAAAGAGCATACAACTTGGAATCAGAGTTGAATTTAAACACTACGCACATGAAGTCACATGACCTCGGAGAATTCACCGCATTTTATTGACGTGAAGATGCCATTAATGGTAAGATGCATGTGTTACACTGATACAAAAGAAAATACTGCCATTACACCAACGCATGGTTGCTAAATGAATTCATTGCAAGATAAATCTTTATTTCAAGGATGTTAAGGGAAACCACAATTCAACAAAATAAATTATTTAACTTCTGTGATCCCAAGTTTCTCCATCAGAAAAATAAGGCTGATGATGACTCAGTTGATACTGAGAGAATCACATGAAACTAGAGAATGAGGGGTGTCCTTTTTAGACACTAAAACACTTGGCAAATATTATTTTTAGACAAAGAGCTCCTTTAATAAGAATTCAGGGTTGAGATATGAAACATCGTTTGACCTCCAGGTCTATTTTTGTACCAACTGTTTCGTGTAATTTTCTCCCCTGGTGACAGCTCTCACTGGCTGTTTATGAAATGTCATGACCAAAAAGGAACATGTTCTGTGTTTATTTCAAAACATAATCGTGGCGATCCCATGACCTTGAATTGCTTTGGCTCAGGTGTGGACTTCTCGAAGGATTTATCTCTTTATTTTAACTTTTAATTGCTTTTAGTAATTACCCAAATTCAACACTAGTAGTTTAGCAATTAATCAAGAAAAATGTATAACCCATTAAGATTATTCATCTGAAAGAATTAACATCAAATTGCAACCAAATCTGGAAAATGCAAATAAGAAAACCAAAGTCATAAAAAATCAATAATATTATCCAGGCCAGAGAACGAGTTGCACAGTTTAAACAATTAACTCTTTTGGAATTTTTTTTAATTCACTCAGGGTATCAGATCTGAACACTTTCCAGTAGCCTCAGCAGATCTACATGACTTCAGATTTTGAAATTGCAGGAAGAACTAGAGAGAGAGTTGTGCTTTCTCAGATACATGTTATACTGAGGGTCAGAGGGTGCATCTAAAGGATGGCATGTCATTTGAATGAAAAAAGTTCAGTGTTGCATATTCATTGTCTCCTGGGCTTCTGCCAGTCCTTCTCAGTGTGACAAGCACCGGTGCCAAAAACATGATGATGAATGTCTCGTGAGTCCCTTCTGTGCTTCGGAGTTTGCAGTCCACGCCTGCTGCCCTGGAAGAAACGGTAACCATTCACTAAACTTGATTGATTTGTGGTAAAGTTCAATGAGCTAGTGAAACTCGAATGTTCTGTGAGTTACAGAGAATGTGGAAAGCTATAGAATGCCGTGATGAAGACATTAACGAAGCTGTGCTATTTGACAGGAATGATTTATGCATAAGCCCAACATTTGCCATGTGTCTTCTTCCAGCTTTATCTCCTGGATGACTTAGATAATTCGAAGTCTGCATTAAGATCATATTCCTTCATCTTCAAGCCTCTGATTAGGGTGTTTCCTACACCTAGAATATTCTCTTCCCCACTTCTACCCTGGGGGAACCCTGAGCATGTTTCATATCTCAACTCTGTTTGCCCCTCTTCCATAAAATCTCATCTCCATGCAATCTCTCTCCCATAAAGCATTCCACTTAGCACTTCCTTTATACATCCGTAATAACTCCTACTCCAGTCACTCAGGGCTTTAGAGATGTCTGTCCGCCTTATGGGTTTGAATTTCAATGTTTTACTCATACTTATAATCCCAGAGTCCGTGCATAAAATTACTCAATATTTGTTGGTTAAATATGAGTTTGAATAATAGAGAAAGAACACCTTTGCAATTGGGATGGGAAATGAGGCTGTAATTTAATGTCATAAAGCAATGGTTGTCCCAGAATAAAGGATACCACGTGGTTGCTGAATGCCCATGACCAATGACCATCCCATTCCTAGCAAGGAACGTAGCTGAATCCCAATAAATGAGAATATTGCAAAAGAGAATATTTAATCTACAAATGTAGTTCTTTGTTTTTAGTGATAAAGTACTTCAGCACACCTCAAATTCTTGCACACTTGGTTCAGCAACTCTGCAGTTGAGAACTGTTGCCACTGAAGGATGCTCAACACATTTCCCGCAGAGATTGCCCCAGACCTCCTCCACTCCCGCCCAGGCACCAGGCACTATCTTGTCTTCAGAAAGTTATTTCACTTCCTCTTTTGTCATCTAGAACAGGTTTTCTCAGCGTTGGCCCTGTTGGCATTTTGGATCAGGCAATGCTTGGTTGTCGGGGCGTCCTGTGCACTGCAGAGAGGTCAGCAGCATCCCTGACCTCCACACATGAGATGCCGGTAGCAATCTCTGGATCCTGACAGCCAAAAATGTGTCCAGACATCCCTAACTCTCCTCTGGGAGAACATCGATGTCCTGGGTTCAGACGACTAATGGAGAGACTCTTCTGACTAAGCTCCCTTGAATTAGATAATTGAGACTCTTAAAATAACAGAGGTGAAAGGAGGCAGTGAGACTAACTGGGCCACCATGTATGAAGGTAAGTCCAGAGCAATTAAATACAAGAATGATGTTTCTAAAATATAAACATGACCATGTCACCCCTGTGTTTAAAACGCTCTAGCAGCTCTCCATCACTCCCAAGAGAACATAACAGAGCTCTCATAGTCCTGTCTCTCCAGCTTCGTGGCCACACTGAGCTACACACAGACATCTGAATGCCTTGTGTTAATCTGTGCCTACCTTCTTGGCAAACACCTTTGTCTCCAAATATCACATTTTGAAGTTTCTCTGCATGCGTGCTTTCTCATGTAAGCTGTATGAGGATAAACACTTGGTCGCCTTTATTTAATATTTCCCCCCCAGAATCTTACTCAATGAGGCTGGTTAAAAAAAAAAATGACCAAAAATCTTTACATTTTGGCTAACATATTGACTAGCCTGAAATCCCTTCCTCCTCTTCATTTTATTTATTCTTAGAAATTTAGTCTAACCCCATCAAACGCATCTGGAAACTTGCATCATCTTCTTTGGTTTGAATGGGCCCTGGGTGTGCCCCTGCAAGGTCTCACCTTGTTGATGTGTTCACGTGTCCGTTAGGCGCCCTACCTCAATACTGTCGATTTCTGAGAGCGAGGACCACGCAGCACCGCCCCGGTGATCTCAATCCTCAGTGCTAGCGTTTGGCTCACAGTAAATGCTGCATGAAAAAATGAATGTCTCTCCCACAATTTTAACTTTTTCCTTTTGAATACAGCACAAGTCTTGTCTCATCTTTCTATATGTTCTTCACAGTATATAACACAACATCTAGCACAGAGCACACAGTTAACGAACACAGCGTGTTTGTTGATCCTTTATCGTGATTTGAAACTTTGAGAGAATATCCCACTTGAAATCTCAGGGAAGTTCTCAGGAATAAAAAAGTTTATTGGTTTCAGAGTGACCGACCATCGCAGTGAGTGCTGTCGGTGCGCCACCCACATCCCCTTGGGTTCCTGCTACCGCTTCAGTTTGCCTTTCTCAGCTGCAAGGTGCTTCTGTGTCCAAAGATCTGCATCTGCGGTGTTCACTGAGGACGGCCCTCAGCTCCTGGTGTGTCCTTGGTTTTATGTGCAGAGAGCTGACTATTCTTGGGAGGCCCTCCTCACTCCCAGCTCTTGTCCTAAAGAGTAGGGGGTTGAAAGCTGGAAACTCACAGCCTCATTCAGGCCCAGACACTGTGAGGACAGCTCACCGGCCACACTCTCCAGCCTGGGGGCACCCTCAGGGGTGGTGAGGGGTGCTGTCCTGAAGTCACACTCCGGCTCTGCTTTTTCCCCTTTCCTGTCCTGGTTCCCCAAATCCCTTACAAGTTTCTCCCTGGAACATTTCCTTAGCAAGTCAGCTGCCCACAAACTCTTATCTTAGGGTCTGCTTCTGGGGAGCCAACCTAGAACCACCTCTTCCTCTTTGCTAACTGTCTGTCAACAGGGCGGTGGAAGAGGACTGTATCAGAATCACCTGAGGGCAGGAGGGGCTATATAATGGGTGCGGCCCAGTGACAAATGAAAATGGGGGCCTCTTCTTCAACACGTACTGAGTTTCAAGGTCATTAAACAGACTCACCGCTCTCATGCGCTGAAGTCAGTTCTGCGTGATAACCTCATTCACATTTCCCACATCCAGCCACCCTTCAGCAACCACTGATGACTAACAAGTAACACAGATGTTCTCGGTTTGAATGAATTTTTTTTTCTTTAAATAGTGTTCATTTTTAAGTTTTATTAATTTAAAAATTGCTGTAGAAATGAAAGACATATGGGAAATTTTTTAAAAATTAGTGGCTTCAACAAAATGGTCAATGACACATAAAGGAGTCTTGAAATTCATTGCTCCTGGCAAAAGTCTGAGCACATAGCAGTCACTCAATAAATACTCCTTAACTGACTGATCAGCTTTCAAAAACTTGACTTTTTTTTTTTTTCGGTTTTGTTTGCACTTGGCACTGTTAGAAGCATGAAGGATTAAGATATGAGAGAATTAGAAAGGATCGAGGATGTCAGTCATCACAATCAAAAAAACTTGCTTTTGCAGATGGGAAAACTGAGATTAATGTATTTTAATAGATTCTGTATGGTCGTACGCCTGGGATGTGATGACAAAGAATTATGTTGCTTGTTGCTTGTCAAGAACAATAGGGCGCGATATATAATTGTTTGCAGAAATTATATTATTACAAACTTAAAAGGGACAGCGAAGCTGTGTCAAGACATCTACCGTGTGTTATGTATCTTGGTAGCCATGTAACAGGTTACCACGAAATTTAGCAGCTTAAAACAAGGCACATTTGGCTGGAAGGGGTATTTGGAGGTGGTTAGATAAGGGAAACAAAGGATTTCACGTGGAAGGGAAGACAGGTGGAGACGCTCAGAGTCTACGTGGAAAGCAGATCTCCAACTTCAGATAGAAAAAGGTAGAACTTACCTGTAGACAATTTGGGATACATTTAACATATTTATCTATGAAAGTGACATGGTTGGTGTATCGTTTTCAGGAGGTGCGTATCAGCGCTGTGTACGAGGACGTCGGGGCGTAACGGCTCACGGCCGCAAGGAGGGCGCAGCTCCGGCCAGCGGGCCCTCCCCAGACATGGGAGCCAGTGACCAAGTGCTCGTCTGCCTTTAAGATGAAATGATATTTCTCTTGCCTGAATTTTCATTTTCTCTCCCCTCAATTGTCTCCAAACCAAACTCCATCATCAGGTAGTGAGAAAACAAGAGCACGGCTCAGGCTCTCCTCTCTCAGGCCCCACTCAGCAGCAGGTGCGAACATAGACGCGGCCACCGGCCTGGCCTCAGGGGGCAGGCCCTGCCGGGCGGCCAGGCCCAGCGTGCCTGGGCGTCCTCCCAGCGCTCCCACGCCGGGCCTGCCCCTTCGGGGGGGTGCTGCCCGACGGCCTCCACAGCAGCACAGCGCTTCTGCTCCTCCGAGCCAAGGGCCAGCGTCAGACGCGCAACACACACGGCAGGATGACTGATGCACACCCGTGTGCCGTCTCCTGGCTCCCGAATGAAATCCCGTAACTCGTCCAAACTTCTGGGACTCAGATGCTGGTCGAGGACAGCGTGATCTTAGTACCTACCCCCCTCAGGCTACTCAAAAGTGAGTCACAGTTGCAGAGCACTTGTAGCTGGAGCATCTGAGCTTGCTGGTCTCCAGTATTACGGTTGGGAAAAAGAGGAGACAAGTTGGTGTCGTGGAGGAAGCTCCAGACTTGAATCCAGAACGTCCTGGTCTGGAGGCGGGCTCTGCGCCACCCCCACACGTCCTTAGGGTGCTGGGACGTGCACCCCTCCCCGGGCGGGAGCCGGGGCTGCCGGCTGCCGCGACGGTGTTGATCTCCCCGCTCTGGGCCCTCTCTCCCTGACGCCCCAACTCGTTGTTGCCTCTGGCAGCAAGGTGGGGAGGAATTTCTCCCCACTCAAGCCTCCAGGATTGTGTGATAAGTTTTTTTTTCTTTTTTTGCCCCCCACATATTAACCTGACTCTTAGTTCTTAGTTTACAATATTTTCTGCCAAGAAACCAGAGATTGGAAGGAGGGCGTCTGAGTGGCAATCCCCTGTGCCTTCGTTAAAGTTTGCCCTGACTTGAGTTCACTGGGCACCTCCGTCTCAGATACCTCTGGGAGGCGGCCCTGCCCACCTGGGGATCTGGCCCACCCGTTACTCCCCTTAGGCGAGTGGGTGCTCCGGCACAGGGTCCAGAGAGTTCTGGCTCACCCCGTCATCTCCAGACTGGGAAGAGGGGTGGAGGATGAACGCAGTTTGTATTTGGCCAGTCTTCACTCCACAAAAGAAAATAAAAATAAAGGCAAAAAGTAGGAGGCACAGTGCTCAGTTTGCCTCCTGTGTCCTGACACAACATTCCTCTCTTGTGCTGGAGGTTTCTTAGAGTGTAGAAAAACATGTTTCAGCAAAGGAAGGCCAATTTTCAAAACCACTCATTTGGCAAGTGCACACGCTCTCAAGCTGGGAAGCCCAGCTTCTGGTTTCTCGCAGTTTACCTAATCCCAAAGCAGTGGCAATCATGTTAAAAAAAAAAAAAATGATCCGCTCTGCCAATAGCCCCGGGCTTTGCCTGCCACGGTAACGCACACAAAAGAGAGAGATGGTGATAACTGGTTGCTTATGCAATTGAAATGCGCCATCTGTATAGAAGGTGAATGCCTGTTCGGCGAGCTACCTGGCACAGAATTTATGACACCCTTTATTTTATAACTGCACCGCCCCCACTATAAATGCTTTCATGGGATCAGCCAGCTTATTCCTTACTAATAATAATAACCCCACCAGTCAAGCTGGAATGTCTGAATAAAGAATTCTATGAGATGCAGTATTCGATCAGACAATAATCAATGTATCTCATTTTTCTAACAGCATATTAAGTTACAGTGTAAATTGCTCACCGTTGTTTGGATCATGTTCCCCAAGTAACAAATAACTTGGGAGAATATTAGCACTTTTAAAAATTGGGCTGGCATTCAGAGTCTACAAGAATCTCTATAAATCTGCTTTCCAGCATATTATAAAATGATGCCTTTTCAGCACAGTCTTCTTTTTCTCCATGTTGAATTGCACGTGCTTACCGGAACAGAATCAATGAGGAATAAAAATGCTACAGGGATACCTGGCTAAAGCCGTTCTCTTCCAAACCATCCATTTACAAGAGATGACTAATTAAATCATGCCATGGGTCTTCCTTCGAGCAGGAGAAGGCAGTTAGCTGGTCTGAGCTCACGTGCAAATACTAGAAACGGGCATTTTCTAGGGCACGTTATCCAGAGTGCTCCCCGAATACCTGTACTTGTTTGTGAAGCACTGCCTTTTTCCAGCCTCACGTCAAACACATGCTTAGTGCGTGATGATGCCTTAAGCAAATCTAGGGTCAGCGTGGCCCGAGGGATTCTAATGGCTGCTGGGTGGTGGGAGTGGCTGTCATAACAAAATACCACAAACTGGAAGACTGACAACAACAAACATAGATTGTTTTACTGTTTTGAAGAGAGGAATTCCCAAACTGTGCTGTCAGCTGGGCCATTCTCCCTCTGAAACCCATCTGGGGTATCCTCTCTTGCCTCCCTGAGCTCCAGTGTTCGCAGTAATCAGTGACATGCTGGAGCTTGCACGGCCATCGCCCCTCCCTCTGTGTCTCTGTGTCTTCATATAGCATTCTCCTCTTTCTGTCTCTCTCCTCTTCCTATGAGAACAGCTGTCATATTGGATTAAGGCCCCCGGTACTCCATCATGGCCTCCTCTTAACTCACTGCATCTGCAATGACCCTGTTTTCAAGTAAAGCTACATTTAGAGATACCGGGGGTTGGGACTGTCCCATATCTTTTGGGGGAACACAATTCAGTCTGTAACAGGTTGCGTACATCCCCTGTTGGATCTGGGTCCCGTCCAACTGCTAGGGCTTAGATGTGGGCTTAACAGTTGGTTGGGTGCTTTTGCAGGTACTTTGCTGGAAAGAGCAACGAGCAAAGGTGTCTGCATCAGGTCATATCATAATTATCAAATCCCAAGGAACCAGCGTTACCTCATCCCACTTGCTCCAGCGAGCACAGGACTCCCCCGCGACGTCCTCGGGGAATTCACTGGATTCCAGCCAGATCTGGGAACTGGCACCGTGGGCTGACCACAAAAGACCCTAGTTATTGATGTTACTCTGATGCATTCATCACGCTTGGGGCGGTGTGATCGGAAATCCAGGCTTGTTTATACCCAGAATCCACTGGTCTCAAGGGGATCAACGATGCTGGCTCGATTCTTAATGCCTGAACCATAATGTCAGCATGTTCATTTTTAATGGGAAGTCTGTGTCCCACAGACTGGAATGTTCATTTCAGTGCGAATGTGAATTCATTTTCTACAGGCTGTGTAGGAAGCAAAATAAGAAGCTGTCTTAGTGAGAATGGAAGCTCAGCACGAGGGGTCAGTGGGTGGTTCACAGGCCGTAGCATCTAAGTCTGGAACAGCCGTTTCCTTCAGATTCTTTCACGTGAGAAGCAGATGACACAGGAAGAGTTACAGCTGACGTTCAGCACAAAGTGACTTTGTACTAGACGTGGTACTAATACAGCTCTTCCCCTTCTTGTACATCAACTGTTTTGTCTTCTCAGCGGTGGTGTGGAATCGGGGAGTTACTATTCTCATTTTGCAGATAAGGATAAAGACAGGCTACGTACCTTGCCCGATAGTGGCCAGTTAATAAGTGGCAGACCCAGACGGAGAAATCTCATTAGCTTCTTCCCAAAAGGCAGACTCCTAATCACTGTGTTATCCCGTCCACACGGCAGGGCACCCCTGCCCTGGCCGACGGTACAGGGCTCCTCCTCGCTCTGCCTCTCTGCCCGACGTCTCTTTTTCCACGATGCCTACTGCCCTCCCCTCGGCGTACTTATGCTAATTGGTTAACAAGCCTGCTGGGTCCAAAGAGAAGGCTTGTTATTCTTGTTTCTGGAATCGGAGATTTAAGAAAAAATTTTAATATATATTATATATAATTATAACATATGCTATACATAGTATATAAAATATGATCAATAAATATATAATACATGTAATATATAAACATGTATTTATTTTGTATATATTAAAATACATAAATAAATATATGCTATATGTTACATATATCCCCATGTTATATAATATATAATTACATGTATGTTTTACATATATAATATATATTATTTGACATACAGATCTTCCTGTCCTTATGATGGGGTTACATAAACCTGATAAACCCATCAGAAGCTGAAAATATTGTAAGTTGAAAAAGGCATCTAACACATCTAACCTACCTAACACCATAGCTTAGCCTAGCTTACCTTACACATGCTCAGAACACTTACACTGACCTTCCGCTGGGTCAAATCGCCTAACACAAGGCCTGTTTTATAATTAAGTGTTGAAGATCTCATGTAGTTGATTGAATACCGCACTGAAAGTGTAAGACAGAGCAGTTGTCCGGGTGCAGAATGGTTGTAAGTGTGATCACGTGGCTGACGGCGGCTGCAGTGGCGGCTACCGCCCGCCACCACCAGAGAGCATCTTGCAGCGTACAGCCTGGAAAAGGCCCAGCATTCAGAATCTGGTGTACACTTTCTACTGAATGCTTATGGCTTTCACATCATCATAAAGTCAAAAAGTAGCCGTCCTAAGTCGGGGGCTGTGTGTGTGCGCGCATTCGAGTGTGGAGATCTTGCGGTGACCTGAGACTCAGCTCCAGGAGCTGGCTGAGCCCGTCCTAACAACTGTTAGTGAACAGCCTTTGCTGTTTGTGTTAGAAGCTCAGCTTTGCCACCCCTCCTGATTATCGCGAGATGTTTCTATCTCCTCACTTCCCGGTCCCCCGAGTTAAGTACCTACATCTTCATACGATCACCCATTATTTTAAGTCGACCACCAGGCCTGGATCTCAGTGCTCAGAACACCCCAGGAATTCCCGCTCAGAGTTCACCGCCTCCCCGTGCTGACCCGGCCGGGAGTCCTTCCACTGAGCTACGGAAGTGGTGAGCTTTCCTGAGCTCATCATTCCCAGGTCTGTCTTCAGCAGCTGATGCTGCTCCTGGCCTCTTGGTTTCCAGGTCACCCACGTTTCCAGATCCCCGATTTAGGCCTCCTCCTCCCGAAGCCTTCCAGAAGGTGGGGCCGGGCCAGGGCCCTTGATCTGCTGCTTTGGCTGCACTGATGTTCCTCACATTCAGCCCTTTTGGCAAGAGCAGCTAGTGCTCTAACCTCAACTCCCCCTCATCATGCACACCATCACCATTGGAAAATATGGGTCCTGATTATTTGTGCAGTTAACTGAGGACTGGAATGCATATTCCAGAAGTGATCCCATCCTACAAATTACTCAGCATCAAAGTAGCATTTCTCAGTAGGTTCCAGGCTCCTTGTTTAATCCTCTTCCCCTAATACATTTTTAATAATCTATTAGGGACATTTAGGGCTTAGCAGAGCCTAAGCTCTCCCCTCCTGCTCTGGAAACACGAATTCCTCTCCGTGGCCACAGCTGCACCCCGTTCACCTCCCCAGACCAGAGAAAGTCAGTCACTCAGTCGGGAAGGCTCCCTCCGGCAAGTGCTGGGGGTGGGGCCCTGCTGGAGCTCATCAGATTTTTCATCAGTGTGGTGTGTCTTACCCCTGGCTGGTCCTGGTTTCTGGATGTATTGTTTTTTCTCGAGGGGATTTCCCTACTAAATCACTTTCTTCTAATCTTTCCAGGGTCTGCTTCTGGGAGAATCGCACTTACAACACCCGCCTACCTCTTTCCTGTCTGATGACTGGGATCCTAGTGCCCGGTCATCAGCTAGCAAGTAGCCCTCATTGGCCGGACACTCTGCTGAGCGTTCAAAGTCAGCACGTCCAGATTGGGCCATGTCATTTCCCTGAGTTCTCCTTCCAGACGCCCTAACTCCCTTGAGGTTTGACCTCTGTCTCTAGAAGACTTGGGGTCCACTTTGATCAAAGTCTGCCCTTTGTTGCTGTATCCAGGCTGCCAACAATTTTTGCCATTTCTTCTTTTGACCCTTTTTTCATATCTTTGGTATTCCTAACAGGGTTCAGATTTCCATTTCCCCAGACTTCAGCTACTGGAAGCACCATCCTTTCCGGTGTCTTCGCCATGACCTCATTTCTTAACAAGCATAGTGCACACTGCCATCTAATTTCATGCCCCAAGACATTGGGTCCGCTGAGTCACTGCCCTCATCACAGGTCCCTATTGACTCTTATGTCAGATTCTAACTTTCCATTTACTCATTCATATATGCATTCATTCATTCAAGAAACGTTTTTGAGGTCCTAAAATATGCCGGACACTCTTATAGTCACCAGCGTTGATGTCGTTCACAAAATAGCCCCCTTTGCTGAACAGCAGGGAACAGTACACTCTAGGAATAAAAATGGAGCAGCAACAGAGGCTGGAGAGTGGCGAGGGTAGCCAGATGAGATCCCTGGTCACAGACGTGGCATCTGAACTGACCCTCAGTGAGGTGAGAGGAAACGTGGAAACAGTACGAGCAAAGGTGTCTTAAGATGCCCAACAAGCAACAGTGAGTTCAGTTTATCGTGGCTGCGACGCCATCAGAATGAGGAAGAGCATAAGAGACGAGGCCAGAAGGCAGCTTGGCCCAGGTCCAGGCCAAGGGAACGGCCCTGCTGAGGACCTCTCACTACTCCCAAAAGCGATGGGAATATGTGGAGGGTTTTGCACAAAGTAGACATGATATGTGACTCATGCTTATAAATAATAATTTAGGATTCACTTTAAAAAAAGTATGGTATGGTAGTAAGTGTGCAGACAGGGAGAACAGAAAAGCTCTTACAATAACCCAGGTCTCTCTGGGCCAGCTCCGTGCGTTAGGAACACGGGCTCCAGACCAGCTGTCCCTGCTGAGCCAGCTGGGGCCCTCGGCCGGAAATCCTGCCCCTCTTCCCATCAGAATAGCGGAAGCCAGCTTCTTGGGGGTCTTAATTTCTCTTTCTGGTATTTCATTGTTAGTGTATAGAAAGGCAACATATTTCTGTGTATTAATTTTGTATCCTGAAACTTCAATGAATTCATTGATGAGCTCTAGTAGTTTTCTGATGGCGTCTTTAGGAATTTGGTCATGGTTTCTTAAATATAAAACAAAAAGCTCAAGTGACAAAATAAAATATAAATATACTTGCCTCAATCAAAATAAAAAAAAATCTGTGCTTCAAAATACAAAAAGTGAAAAGATTATCCATAGAATGGGAGAAAATATTTGCAAATCATATATATGGTATGAGACTTGTATCTGGACTATGTAAAGAATTCTTGCAACTCGACAATAAAAATACAATCCAAATTTTTTAAATGGGTAAAGGATTTGAAAAGACATGTCAAAGAAGACACATAAATGCCCAATAATTCTGTGACAAGACAGACAATAACAAATGTTGACAAGGATGTGGGGAAATTGGGATCTTTCTACGTTGCTAGCAGAGAGAAAAATGGTACAGTCCCTTCGGAAAACAAGTTGGCAGTTTCTCAAAATGTTAAAAATAGAGTTACCATTCTATTCAGTATTCCCCTCCTAGTGTATAGTCATAAGAATTGAAAATGTATGTTCACACAAAAACTTGTACACAAATATTCATAGCAACATTATTCCTAATAGCAAAAAGGAGAAGCAACCCAAACGTTCATAAACTGAGGAATGGATAAATAAATGTGGTATATCCATACAGTGGAAACATATTCAGCCATAAAAAGGAATGGAGTATTTATACATGCTACAGCACGGATGAACCTTAAAAGTATGCTCAGAAATCAGACACAAATGGTCACATGGTATATAATTCAATTTACATGAAATGTCAAGGATAGCCAAATCCATAAAAACAGAAAGCATATCTGTGGTTTCCAGGAAGTTGTGAAGGGAGGCATGAAGCGCAAATGCTGATGGTTATGGGGTTTCTTTTGGGGGTGATAAAATGTCCTGAAGTTAGGTAGTGGACAGCTCTGTGATCATAATTTAAGAAAACAAGAAATTGTAAAAAAAAAAATCAATCTTATGGTATATAATTGCTATCTCAAGACAGTTAGTATAAAAAATACCCATTTGTTAACACAACCTTCTGTAAGTCTAGACATGATGTAACTGAGTTCTCTGCTAGAGTGTCACAAGCCAAAATCAAGGTTTTGGTGGCTGAGCTCTCTTCTGAGCTTGAGGCCCTCATCCAAGCTCATTCTTGCCATTGTGCAATTCAGTTTCTGGCAAAGAAATAGGGCCCAGGTCCTTGTTTCTCTGCTTGCTGTCAGCTGGGGGCTACCTTCAACTCCTAGAGGCCTCCTGCATTCCTTGACAGGTAGTCCTCTCCGTCTCAAAGCCAGAAATTAAAAAACCTTCCTTGTGTAAAATTGCACTGCTCATACTCGGTTCTTATGTATTTGTTTATCTGCTCATCTTTGTTCAGGATGAGGCATGTCTCTTGTAAGCGCTCCTGTGCCGAGGTCAGGGCTGCCCAGGACAACCTCCCTGCCTTAGAGCCGGCTGAGCTATGCAGCCTGCCCTCACCATGGGAGTGGGACCCCATTCTGTTCACTGCCCCAGACTTTGTGCCAGGTGTGTGCGCCAGGAGGTTATACTCGAGGTAGGGATCATAATTTTGTCTACCATGGTCCCCTGGCTTTAGATCCCTCTGGCTTTATGCTGACCCTGCCCTGTTGTCCTCTTCAGAATTATTCTGTGGATACTCTTAAGTAGCATCCCGTGATCTAACGCAGAGCAGGAACCGAAACAAACAAAAAAAAGTACGTTCAGGTTAAATGCTAAAGGTGATGGTCTATGCTCGTCTACAGCACTCGCTGTTGGGGAGTCTGTAGCTCACTGCACTCCCGTCCCTTTCTGATGCCTTCTAAGAATCGTTCTGAGTTCTGAAAGCTCCTAGGGATGGTCCTGTGACAGTTCCAGAAACCTCAGCCTTATTTCCTATATTTGGAAACTCAGCTCTCACAAGAACTATGTGTGCTTGTGTGTATGTGATGGAGAGAACACGTGTGTGGGTGAGAAAGACAGAAGTGACTGACAGAAGCTTTGCTTTATTGCTGCTGTTGCTTCAAGCTATTCTCCGCTCAAAAATGGGAAATACCATGAAAATCAATAGAACATAATAAAAGTCATCACTGAAGTGGGGAAGGCTGTTTCCTGGACGATCTCTTGCCCTGTTTGTTTCTCTCCACTCTCCACCTTTTCAGATGGTGTGGATTTATCCACAATATGCCCAGATTCTGAAAATCCCAGGGGAGGGGTGAACCTTAATTGCAGCCACATGAAGCCTCGGAGGGCTTGGCTCATTGACACGGCCTCCCTGCCAGAATCGGAGGCGCTGGCCAAGTGACGGTAATTGACCCAGCCAGCAAGCGCGGAGCACTCAGCTCTGCAAGGTGATTTTGGTGTAAGATAGAAACCATGATGCTCTGATTTGTCTTGCAAGGATGTTTCTTATCTATTTAGCAAAGTTGTCCTTAGGTTCAGTTTTCCCAACTATCTAAGCAAAGAAATACTATTTATCTGGGTTTTGAGGAGCCAAATGTTAAAAGACATGTATTGTCCAAAAGGCGTGTTTACTTATATTAGAATCTGATTTTAATAAATAGCAATTTTTTTTCCACAAGTTTGAAAGAAATGTTCCCCTGTGCCAGTCAGGGCTTTATTTATGTTCCATTGTGCAAACCCTAAAATAACACTTTGAGAGACATTTCATTCTCGTTATTTTCATAGATCAGAAAATGAAAGCCGTCAAACTGGCATTGCCACTTGTGGGAGCTGAGAGCTGAGTGAGCGCTGGGCCCTGAGCTGCCATCAGCTGTGCTCACACCGTCTGTAGCTCATAGCTCTCTGCCGTCCTTTGCGAAAATGGCTCGATGCTTTCCCGTAAACTTTGATACAATAATGCTGCATTTTGTCAATGAAACTTTAAAACATTTAATTATTACATATCTTTGGTCTAGAGAAGAAGACATTTAGAACTACAGGTGCTTTGAGTCATCGTGAAATATGGAGTCCCACATGTGCTGATTGAGTGAATTCCTAGAAAAATTATCCAACTGTGTCCAATGCACTAGTAAATGGACATTTTTTTTTTCTAAAGAACCACCTTAGAGTCTTTTCAGATCAAGGTTGGACATAAATAAATGTATCTGAATATTCATTTCATTCTCATTTTAAAGCCTTAGCTGAGGCCATTAAACTGAGAACCAAGGTGGACAAATCTCTCACTTTCTCAAAATGGTAGCTAGACTCATCCTTTTTGGGGACTGCCAAGAAGTAGTTAAAGCTTGTTCTGAGATACTGGATCTGATATTCTTCTTTGGACTTTAAATAAGAGGAGACTAGAAACAAATCAGAGCTGGAAAGAGAAAAGGGAAGGCGGGGTGGAGAGCAGCCAGGGTCACCCCCAGGCCCACACAGGTGAGGGAGGCATCTCAGAGCTATGGGAAGAGAGGGGGCTCTTCTGAGAGAAGACCAAAAGCTAGCTGGTTCCTCCACCATAGTTTGAGAATAACCAAGCTGCTGGCGTAGTCAGGTGCAAATTCATGGGGACACTTGTCTCTCCCAAGGGGAACAAGAGGAGCTCTCAGGAGGTGCCTGGATGTCACTAGGGGTCGGGGGTTGGGGCTGCATCACCTTTGGAAGTGGATGCAGCTCCACTGGCAGATGCCCACACTTCTGTTGGGAGGGTCTGTGTTACTATGAGGGATGCGTCTGCATTTGCACTGGAGATGGCGGCACTAACATTGAAGGTGTCTATATCTTCATTCTAGGTAACCCTACGTCTGTTGCTGGGTATATGCCTTTCCTTTGGGAGAGGCCTGCATTTCACTGGGAGGTGTGTACATCTCCAGATGTGGGGGAGCAAGAGAAAACTCCCAGGATGTCAGGGGGACCATCGCCCATCCCAGAAGCAGTGCATGATCTAATACCTTAGGGGAGAATGGGAGGAGGACAGAGAGCCAATTATACCTTGGTTAAACCCACAGCCAGCACCTCAACGTGACTAAGCAACATTATGGAATCTGTCTGGGGGTCCTAATGATGTAGGACCTTGTCCTCACTCACTCCTTTAGAGGAAGCACATGTAAGAAGCCAGAAGGTATAACATGAGATGAAGAATAAGAGCAGATGGCAGCCTGCTTTCCCACTGAAGGCTGCAGAGCCTTATTCAGACCTGGGTCCTGTGTAGGAATCAATTTAAACATGGAAGTGAGATACAAGTGCTGGTTTAGATCAGCTTGGAGTTTTCAATGATGGAAAATGAGTTTATTCCAATGCATGGATATGACGTATAAAGGTATAAAAACTACTGGTTCAGGAATAGAGAAAAGAAAATCAATAAAGTGGGTTTGAAAACCACAGTGGGAGAAAAATACACTGTCTTCACTTGCCTGTCAAGTTCAACCCATGCAGTACGTCACTGACAGTCATGCACGCATGCAAAGGTTTTTAAACAGAGGATGGTGCGACAGGAAGAGTGTGTGAGGAGTATTCCCCTCTGAAGTTTAGATGTGTTTAAAAAGCCAGTGTCATTCATATACCCAGTCACTGACAGTATTTCTTCTCTTTGCCGTCCATTCCCTTTTCTCTACTCTCTCCATTTCACTGATCTACACCCAGTACAGAATGTCACTGGGCTCCTGCTGGGTAAGTGCTACATCGAGGAACGTACAGGAACACAAAAGCACCTGTCTGCAGTACATTCAGTAAGAGCTTGGCTCAAAATAGAGATTACCTCATAAAAATAACAGCAATACTAACCAAAATGTCATCTCAAAGATTTGACTTATAAGACGAAAAACATCAAGTCTTCAAAATATTTTATACAGTCACTGTACTGAAGATACGTGTTTAACTGGATGGCCAGATGGGCTGATAATGCTTTAAAAAAGTTAATTAAAGGACAGGAAAGTAAAAAGAAAGACTATACCCCAATCATCATTTTCACTACAATAACAACGATCATTACGCCACTGCGTATTGGGAGAAAGGAGAACGTGCTGGGTGTTGCAACCCCAGCTCTGCGTGGACTTCCTGTTTGATCTGGAGTAAGTCTTTGAACATCTCTGAGCCTGCTTTCTCATCTGTAACTAGCAGCTCTAAACTTAAATGCATATCCCCAGACTTTCAATGTCCAGAAAGCAGTTTAATTTCCTGCTTTGCAATCTCCATATTTTAATGCTTACATTGGGTCTTTTCCATGACAATTCCAGGAGGTAAGCCAATTCACCCCTATTCCGCCTCCTACAGCATCTTTCCCACAAGGTAAACTGGACTTTAGGGTAACAGATGTTTGCTTATTCTAGGAAGACAATGCTGTGAAATTCTGGCAGGTTGGTGCATTTGTTTTCAAGCATGAGAGTTTTAGGCATCGTGAACATTTATTTATAAGGTGTCAGTGATGCCGGCTGGACAAGATGTAGTCTCTGTCCATTACTGCTTCTCCATGGAACGAGATGACCACAGCAGTGGTCACTGAGTGGGAGGCAGACTCAACAGGGGCTTTTTGAAGGATGCCTACCACAGTCAAAAAATATGGCCATTTTTAATGAGGCATGATCTTTTCATTTGGAGTTGCGATTTACCAGCAGGGTAACTTTTTTCAGCTTGTTCTGTTCTGGGTTCTGCAGGTTAGCTAGCAAAGCTCAAATGTGACTGGCAAGCAGAGCCCCTTAAAGCTGTCAGGCCACCTTGCAATTAGGCATCATGCCACTCGAACAGATGGCGTGAATGATGGCATGCCAGACAGCCAATACGCATCTCAGCATTGAGCATTCAGAGAGAATTTCCTCTCTCAGAATGCCAAAATATGAATCTACGACATAGGTAGCAATAAAATATTTTACATAGTGCACGGATTTTAGAAAGAATAATGCTGATTTTATATAGGGTCAATATGGGGCCCATTATAGACTCATAGATTCTCAGGGTTAAAAGGCATTTTAAAGACAATGAATTTTGGCGACTCACTGGATGCTCCATTCATTCATATATCCATCCAACAACTATTGAACCCCCATGATGAGTTAGGCACCACCTAGCTATCTGCACAGATAGCTGGCCTCAGCATCCTTAAGCCTGGCCTGGACCACATACACTGACGGGGAACTCACCACTGTGAACACTCAGTATCCATGTCATCCTCCAGCAAAAGTCTCCAATCTTGACCACACCTTATTCACATACGACTTTCAGAGCCAAATCCACTCCTAAACTTGTAATTGGTTCTAAGATGGTTGCAACAGCTTTAAGCAGAATTGAAAAATTGTTTGGTACTTGTTCTTGAAATTGGAATGTAAGCCATCGTTCAATGTTATCACCTCCTAACTTGATTCGTTTTTTATAAAATACACCAGGCTTTGTGATCCAAGGAGAGACAACAAGAAGACTATGGTTTTGAGAATGTCGCCATTGGGAACGTGTGCAGGGCAGCAACGTGATGGACAGGAGTTCCGCAGCAGCCTTTTGCTCCTCGGTCTGCTCTCCATGGAAAGCTGGCTTGGGACTCACAGAGGCGAAAACAGGGTCTCTTCCCTAGCTGTTCCACAGTCCAGATATACAGGCTGCGCCCACTGCCCAGAAAGAGGGATGCCCAGCAGTGGAAGCACAGGTGGAAGGCGCTTCACTGTGGTCTCCTGGAAGGGTTGAACACCGAGATCTGAGCAGCGTCGTGCCAGGGGTCTGATGCACAGGTAGCAAACGCCCCAGAGGGCAGCTCTGGCGTGGACTTCGGTGGGTTTCATCCACAGTGACGGTGTGGGACATTGGAGGCAGCGCCCCCCACCCCCGGCCATGGTGAGCATACATACTACTTTTGACATTGGATGGTGTTATGGATGGAAACGTACCCCTTGGAAATTTGTATGTTGAAGTCCTGACCCCCAGGACTTGAGTGTGTGAGCTCGTGTGGAAATAGGGCTGTTGTATGTGTAGTTAAAGATGAAGTCACACTGGAGGAGGGTGGGTGCCTGATCCACCTCTTATTAAAAGGGGAAATTCGGAGCTAGCCTTGCACACAAGTAGACGGCCAGGTGAAGGTAAGGCACATACTGGGGTGAAGCATCTATAAGCCAGGGGAGGACCAAGGTCGCCAGTAAGCCACCAACAGCCAGGGGGGCGGGGGGGAGCCGGTTCTCCCTCACGGCCCTCAGGAAAGCCAACCCTGCCCGCACCTTGATCTTGGACATCTGGCCTCCAGAATCGTGCACCATAAGTTTCTCTATCTGTTGTTCTTGCTTCAGTCACCCAACCTGTGGTCATTTATTACAGCAGCCTGAGGAAACTGACACTGATGGGAAAGGGGACATTCCTCTAATTGACAAAGTTACATCGAGATTGTACAAGCATTAGAGATAAAATTACAGCATCTTGTCCTCCATAGTAATTATTAACCCAAGACTTGTTTGCTCAAGAATGAATAAATGATGAATCCGGTGAGATATTTTTAAAACCTTTGCCATGTCCACACACAAAGTACCGAACCCCACACTGACAGCCGGAGCCTTCTGACGGGCCAGCACCTCTGCCCCTGCGTCACATGCAGGCCAGTGAGAAACACACACATTAACACGTCTGGTTACAAATACACATAAACTCAAGCAGAGGGCAAGCATCTTGCTTTTGTACCTTTGTTCTTCTTTGTTGCATGCAGTCATCCGTGGGTTACCCTCCCTACCCTCAGAGTCGAGGAAAACCCTCCAAGTTGTGAGCCAGTGCTGGGTTTTGTGATTCTGTGCCTACGCTCCAAGTTACTCGTGTCTCTTTTATCCAAAGGCCATCATAGGAAGCGCGATGGCGGAAACTTCTGACTGCCTAACAGAGCCGTCTTAAAGGACGGCCATCTTGTCAAAGACAGAAGGAAAACAAAGGTTAAGAAAACACCAGTTAAACTCACGTGCAGATATTAGCAGTTTCCCTGTGACACCAAAGGGGCAGTGGTCGCTTAGGGGCCGCGTCCAGTCCAGGCGCTCGGCGTCACTCGGAACGGGTGCACCTTTCTGGCATGTTCCGTATCCGCACGTGTGCTCATTTGTGGCATTGATCGTAGTCGTAATTACTTATAAGCCTCGTTCAAGGTGTCAGTCTGTCTTCCTGCTAAATGCCCAACACCGATGACCGCTCGGAGCCCAGCAGTAACACGTGGGTACATGCAAACGCCTCGCACGACATAATAAGGGGACGCGTACAGGACTCGGCCTCTGGACAGCGCCCAGCGGGGCACGGCCGGCCCGCAAGCTTTTGCGCACACAGCACCCTTTTCTGCATTCGGGGTAAATTCGGAACGAGGCACTGGGCAGACACCAATTCTAAAAGCAACGTCAGATCTTAGGGCTTTCCTTTTATTCATTCTGATTCACAGCCTGGGGCCAACATCCTCTCTAAGAGCACACCCGCGTGATGTAATGAAAGCTTACGTCGTCTTCAGAGTATTCCACACACAAGTGAGATGACATCCAGCGAAGACAGAAGGAACAGTGCAGAGTCCACGCTGAATTTCTCTGTGCTGATTTTCGCCTGAATGAAGAGACTCCGTGTACGGAGCCCAGTCTGACGCCGCACACATGCTGGCCCCCAGTCCAGGCCGCTCTTCCTCCCCTGCGGCGAGGTCCTTGGGCTATTTCCCCAGCCCCCCAGCCCCTCTCCCTACCCCCATCCCACGGAACGATGAGATCCTTGGCTCTTCTGGAGAGTAAGTAGCTGAAGGCTTTGGTTTGGGGGAGGAAGGGCATTTGCACTAAGGCCAAAGGCGAAGGCACAATCTTAGGCAAAGCACCCAGCTTAGTTTCCAGGGATACACTCAAAAATTGGACAGAAGGAGTAACCCGCAGTGACTCAGTACTGAAAGTGATTAGTTCTGATTCAAACACAATGCGACCGAAACCTGTCGTCCCACCACCGGATGCAGGTTTGATGCCTTGTAGCTTTCTCTGCTAAGACCGCCGCCGGATCTCAGAGTCAAACCTCGGAGTTTTCAAACCACTTCGGCGGCTCTGTCAATTATACATCAATTAAAACATAATTTTATTTTACCAGTTGGGAGATAATGAAAACAAATTCTCCTCTTTGAATATTTTTCCAGCACTGCTCTGTGAAGCGTACACATAGCAAAGTATTCCAGTAAAGACAAATGGACACCAGCTTTTGTTAAAACTTGCACCTGGAGAGTAGCCTCAGAGATCAAAGCCTCTGACCATCCGACTGACAGACAGAATGCAATTTAAGGCGCATTTAGGAATTTAAGAGACATTTACAACAACTACAAGGCCAGTGGAACTAAATGCATATATTTTTCATGCACTTGTGCCAAGCCTGTCTGAAAATAGATGAAAAGGATCCTGTTCCCCAGCCCCATTTTCTCCATGGAAGGGAATTTCCAAACCCCAGCCCTCAGGAAGCCGGCCAGCCGCCTCCTGCCTCTGTGGGTGCTGCTTCACGAGACCGTAAGGGTGATGCTCCCCCAACCAAACGCTCCACTTTGCAGAACCAGTTACACTCCATCACTCTCGGTTGTGCGTGTGGAGGGATGTGCTGAAGATTGTCCGCTGCACCCAGGGTCAATACAAGAAGCGAATGAAGAAAGACTGCAGGGAAACTGCTAGAATGCAGCAGGAGATCTGAACACAGCTTGCTCGCCGTGTCTGTAGAGGGAGCCACGTGTGGATCAGAGGTGGCAAGGACCAGGGGCCAGAATGACACGAGGGTGGGGGATGGATGTGGTGAGCACACGCATGAAAAGTTTTAGGGGTCTCTGTTAAGGGAATCAAGATTCACCCACTCCTTTCTCCATGCGTTCATTCGACAGAGACTGATGGGCGGTTGCTAGCTTCCCGGCGTGTGTCGGGCTGTGGGGAGCAACTCAGTGAGCAAGGCAAGTGTCCGGCTCTCCCGCAGTCTCAGTTCCAGGGAACGTGGGAGAAAGGCCAGGAGTGAGCAAGCCGGGGGGAGGATGGGATATTTGCAGATAATCATTTATACCTTAAAAATAAATAAATAAATAAAACAGGGGGAAGGGCTTAAGCCCTTAAAAGAGACTTACATCACGTGAACAAAATGGGATCTAAGCAACCCGAGGAGGGGCCAGATGTGAATGTTGAGGAGAATCGTGAGCTGCAGGAAGATGAATTAATGGGAGTAGCGTTTCCAGGAAGCACGAAACACGAACAGAGGTCCTGGGTTGGGGACGTAATTGACAATGAAAAATGCCCTGTCCCATCTGGGACATCCATGACTCTAGAAATATCTGAATACAGAAGATGTGCCCCCCAAATGCTTCTTAGATCCACACCTAGACCGATTCTGCACTCATTACATTAAAAGAATAAAGCAACGTCTTAGAAGCTTCTATTCATCCATTGGGTGCAGGGGTTGTGGGCAGGGCTCACCTACAAAAGCAACAAAACGGGAGGTGAATCTCAGACTCAGTAAGCACTAAGCCGTCGTGTCGTGTAGACGGCTCTGGAGTGCTGGTGGATAAAATCTGAGTTTTAGGAATTGTGCTCAGCCAGACTGACTTATATTGTCATCAGATACAGAACTGCTTTAAAAATAAGTCAACATTTTATCTTTGGGAACATAACAGGTGTTACCTGGAATGACGATAGCCAACTGAGAAAATAAAATCTGATTAAGGGAATATAAGATATTATTTTAAAAACATAATTGATTGACCGAAAGGTTATCAACAGACCCAGTATCCTGAATGTTTCCTTAGGAAAATTAAATATCATCTCGGCAAAACCCGTCCTTTTGAGTTGGCCACAGTTAAACCTCTACCCAAAGGATTTGGTTCATGATGATATTAGATCCTTAAAAGTAAATCATTAGCATGAATTGTTTCCCCTTCTCATATGAACATTCACATAATTAGACCAAAGAAATGCATCTGAAAAAAAGCCTTTCTTTTAGACAACATATCCACTGAATTAAGGTCTGATAAGATATGATCACAAGCATGTGACATGGCACTGAGAGCCATGTTCCAGCGACTATGACTGTGTGACAAACTTAGTGCTTAACACAAGGTCAACATCGATTTCTTTTCCTCCCCAGTGGCCTCTGGGGCAGGTCTCCACGGGGACAGCATCCCTGCTTCACCCGGCGCAGGGAGGTGGCTCCCGCCGGGGAGGTGTCTTCACTCACGGGTGGCTGCTGGGACCACACTGAGCCCCTTGGGTTTCTCTGCGTCTACTCGGGGTCTCCGGGGTGAACAAACACACCGCAAGACCATTCAGGACTCCCTGGTCGCAACCCCAAGAAAGAGAAGGAGCTGGAAGGAAGCCCTGCACGGCCCAGCCTGGGAGGGAGTCAGGGCACATTGTGTCCCCCTGTCCCGTGTCTTCTTCCTGAGAAGTGCGACCTGAAAGCCAGTGCAGTTCAACAGGAGGGCACAAAATCCCACCTTGGTCACAGGCCATGTCAAAGGCTACAAATGAGTGCTCCAACCACCGGGGCCAGAGAGAAAAGGCTGAAGGGAAAAGGGCCTGGGGAGGTCTGCTCGAGTGGCAGAGTGCACACTTAGCATGCGTGAGGCCCTGGGTTCATCCCCAGCGCCCCCTCTAAAAATAAGTAAGTGAACCTAATTACTTCCCCCAAAGAAAATTTTCATTGAGATTGAAAGACAAAATACGTGAATGCAACATGGGTAGGTACTTACTCTGTCATTGCACTTCCCCAGTTTTCTTCAGTAGGTGTTTTCTTTAAAAAAAACATTAAAATTAGTACTGAGAGGTTTTTCAGGGCTGCATCTAACGCCTCTCCACCATCTCCTGAATCTCTCTCTTCACATGTCCTGTTTCTTTATTGTCCAAACACACTTGTTTCTTAATAATATACCATCTAGAGGCAGCTTGATGAGAGCCAGTAACACACCACGAGTCAGGAAAACCATGAAACGGGAAGACGTGCGTTCTCATCCTGCCCCTCACTAGGGACATGAACTCGGGAGTCCCTTTAGCTGCTCTGAGCTGCAGACTCATTAGAGGGAATTCAAAATGCCTATCTCACAGGAACGGCCTGAGGACTGGTCCGATGATATGTCCAGACCCCTTGCAGAATGCATCACACCACGAGGAGGTACCCCATGAACACCGTCTAGATGGGAAGGTCTCCCAGGGAGCACCCAGGCCAGAGTGACATTTGCATCCCTTCGGGGGATGGATCAGTAGAGAAGGCTCAACAGCGCAGCATGTTGGAAACCAGCACAATTGTTGTTCTTTGCATCAGTAAGAAAACACGCACACACGCACACACACAGAGCACTTAAAAGACGGCAGGTGTGGCCCTTGTGAAGCCTGGACGAGGATTTCCAAGTGCAGAGCAAAACGGGGTCCTTCCATCTGCCTAGAGAAGGTACGTGTCCTCATCATCCATTTCCAAAGGTGAGAATTAATGTGTAGCTTTGTCACAAGCTTGAAGAGGGGCACAGAACCAACCAATTAGTCCGCAGGGCGCCCCAGGCGGAGCCCGCCGGGAGCCGCGGGGGGCAGGCTGTGCGCGCGGCGACAGCAGAAGCCCACTCGCGACAGGCAGCCCATTGTGAGAAAGCAAATTTCACAAATTAGCAAGTAAGGGAAAAAAAAAACATAATTAAAAGAATGAGGGACACGGAATCGTGGCTTGTGCAGCGTTCATTTATTTTGACAAGCATAATTTAATTTCACTTATTTAGGGTAATATTTCATCGTGCGCTAATGAATGCGCTCTTGTCTCTTTTGTAGAAGTAATGGAATATTAGTAATATGAGACTTCACTGCTGTTTTCTGTTATTCAATCGCCCCTGACAGGTGAGGCGAGACCACCGAGGGGCGTGCATTCCAGTGGCTGGGCTGGGGGAAACGGCAGCGTGAAAATCAGTGAGAATTCACTAAGGGACCACAATGAAGGTTTCTCAGTGTTTGCTGGTAAGTGAGCAGCATACAGATTTCAAGCAATGTACTAGGTGACGTGTTCAGTCTCCTTCTGGTATGATCTAGACCGACTCTTCTCTGGGAAATCAGAATCACCTTTTATTTTAGAAGGCATTTTATATGCCAAGAAGCAATACTTCGTCAAGATTTTCCTATTTCTACCAATAAATCTCTCTTCCTTCAAGACAAAACCTTCCAATTACCCTTTGCCTTTATTTTTAATTCCCCTCCTCCGTTCGTTCATCGACACGGCCCTCACAATTCTCTGTCCAAGTCTCTCCCATCCTTTCTGCTCAGCCCTCGTCATCTGAGTTGGTCACCCTCTCCCGCCACCCCTTCCAGCCTTTACCACCCTTTATCTCCCTTCAGCCTCGTGCTCATTTACGTTAGGTTGATCTTAAAGTGTTCTTGTGAACATGCCAGCACTCAGCCCAAGAACTTCAGTGGCTCTGCATCGCTGCTGATGAGAGCAATGGGCTGAAGTCTGTATTCCTGGACAGGAACCCGAGACCCTCCCCAGGAGCCAGGTGCCATCTTTCTAAGCCTGTTTCCTCTTATCCTTTATATGAGCCTAGTCCTCCAGCCTGTCGGTGTCCTTGGGTAAACACACTCATTGCACCTCAGTCTCTCCATCTACAAGTCACGGAGGCAACTGAGCCAGAGTAACTCTCGGCTCCCCCTTGCTTAGTTTACTTTGCTTAGTTTTCAGTTCACCCTTTGACCTACTGACATCGCTCGTCTGACATTCACCTGAGACCTCAGACTTGCCGAATCCAGTGGGCAGTGGTCCTGGCTACTCTGACCAGCACTGCCCAGGGCATCTCTCCTCTTAACTTTTGTGATTTTCCTCTTCTCTGGGGCTCCTCCTTCCTCTTGCATCATCTGCTCCCACTCTGCTTCCACCCCCAATTTCCTTCTTTTCATTTTCTTTAAACTGAATTATTCCCCAGAATTTTACAAATATCTTTTTGCTACTTTTATTTTTTTGTGGCTTATACAACTGGTTCAGCACTGCTCTGGAAAGCTTCTGACTTACAGATCTCCACACCTGCCCACATCTCTCTCTGGAGCTCTGGGCTCCCATGGCTAGCTGGGCGGTCCACATTGCTCCCTGCATATCTCACTGGTACCTCAAACCAAAAGTGACCCTGACTCCAATCATCACGTCATCACCAAAGGGTGCTTTATCTCTGCATCCCTTGCTTTAACGAGGAGTGTCATCTCCACTCCAGCTGGCCAAACTGGACTCCAACCCTCCCCACTCCAGCTTCCTTTTGAATTCCCCAACGTGCTCCTTAAGTGACTCAAGAATCAACTGTCGCCGCCTCAGCCCAGAGCCTCACGGGCTCCTTGTCTTTGAAGGAGTTTCCCTCATCCCCCTTTTCTTCCCCAGGAAGCTGATTCTGGAGCACAGTTACCAAGGCGTGGTTTCAGCTTCAGGGTTTCCCTTGCAGCCTCCCAGTTGGAATCTGTGCAACAGCCCTTCACCAAAAGCTGGTTCTGTGAACTGGGTGGCCCTCGAGGGAGCTCTCGACCCCGCTTCCTCTTCTACTCCAACCCACACCATGCTTTGGACTGATTTTCATACCGTCCAATGTTACCTTCCCCGATCCGACCCCTCTTAGTGACGCCAGTCTCCTCTGTCCTCACAGCCGCCCGACCCCTAAGCAGCCTCCCTCCTCAGTCCTCGCCATGTTGTCCTGTAATTGTCTGTCTGTCTGTCTTGCTTCCCCACCAGACTGTGGACTTTGAGGGTAAGAATCCTGCTTGTCTTATGGATGGCTGTCACACCAATATTTTTCCCAGTTTCTGGCATGCAGTAGACACTGCGTTTCCTGTGCAAATAAACAAACAATTGATGACAACAGTTTACTCTCTCCTGCTGAAATACCAAGCAATAAGAATTTGCTGTCTCTCGTTACATATGATCTGGTTCCCAACCTCATGTTTGGATGATACCCTTGGCTCTAGGTCGAGCCTACTGAGCATCTCTAGCCAGGCAGCCCCTGGCAGGACAGAGGGAAAACAGAGAAGACAAAGGAGGAGAAGTGAAACCCGGCTGGTGCCTGAGTTGTGTCCTTGTTCACTCCCTCTTGGATTCACCATCCCAACATTTAACACTTGAACTCTCAGCTGCTGAGATCTGGACTGAAGGAGCTCAATTAGTCAACAAGAAATGACAACATTCTGTTGCAGTGAGATTACTCACATCTACGCACACCTACGGGGCGTCAGGAGACACAGAGTAAAGTCCAGCAGCTTCCGAGACCTGAAACCGGCGTTACCTTCCAACAGCACCCGGGAGGATGTTCCAAGAGATAAAACACACAAGACACACGGCGTCTCTAACTGAAATGCGATGGAAGAATGGGGCCCATAGGATTCGAAAGATATTTTCTGTTCCCGTGTTCCTACACGGGTGTGGTAAAGTGGACTGACAAAGAATTGCACATATTTCTAAACAGGGGACGAATGCACATTTCTAGAGAGGCACACTCCACAGACTGTCAAAATCTACAGACACCATGACACTGTAGTATAATTTCTATTCTGTTTATAATTTACTATTTATTCCTTAACGTTAATGCAAAATGCATATGTCTTTATTTGTTCCAGGATAAGAAGGATGTTTAGAAAACACTGGGGGATACTTCCCGCACAGTCACTTCTCTAATCACGATAGTTTCCTCTCTGTCACAGAAAAATCGAAGCTCCAGGGATTCTGGATCAAGCTCCCATGGCCCTGAGTGTGTCTGACCCGGTCCACATGGATCTGGTCTCTGTTTTTCTGATACTTTCTGACCTTCACATCATCACCTTCCTTCAGAGAGACTCACGGGGGGCACCTTCCTTCTGGGAGGGGGTCGCCTTCCTTCTGGCCAACGATGCTTTTTTGGCTGGGTTGTGGCTTCCCTACGTTGGTGTATGAGGCACTCTGGGAGGTGCTCTCCTGCCACAGGCCGGAGGGCGAGCAGACTGAAGCACCTTGGAATGCTAGCCTTCCCGCACTCACTGACTGTAGAAGCATGGCGGTGCACCACGTCCAGGCTCCGGGGAACGGCAGTAAATGAAGGAAGGGGTGCTGTGTCATGTACGATGATCAGGGGAGGTGTCTCTAAGGAAGTGATATTAAAGACAAGGCAAAGAAAGCAAGCCAGTCACACAAAGAGCTGAGAAAAGATGGAGGTGATACTGGGGTACCTGTCTCCCAGAAGTCCCCGATCAGCCCCACCCACCCTGCCCAGTGCACCCGCCCCCCTCCTCCCTTTCCTGGGTCTCAGCTTCTCCAGGGCAAGTGGACAGCCCTAAGCTCCTCCGGTCTCAATATCCCTCTCTCTCCCGTCTTTCCATCTGTCTCTCTTGTGTCTCTCTGTCCTCTCTGTCTCTCTGTCTCTCTCTGTTTTCCATCTCTCTCTCCTCTCACAGACTCATCTTTGGAAAACGTTGTGATTGAATCTAAATCTTGATATGCAGAAGGGAGAATCTAACATTTAATAATCTCTTCTTTCTCTCCAAAGCCTGACTTTCAAAACAATGTAGGTTCACCGAGGCTTGGTCTCACACAGAAGCCTCTCCCTCCTGCTCTGGGGCCACAAGCCTCGCGGCTCAGCCTTAGAAGTAACAGCCACAAGGGAACATAATTTCCGGGGGAAATGGGAGCACGTGGATGTAATAGCCTCGCACGTTTTCCTGGGATTCCACATGTCTTTACACCGAGGATTCCGCCAGCATGCATACCCTCATTTTGACCTTCGAAGGTGCCTTTTGTTCTCCTGGAGGAAGCACACAGCCGTGGGAGTCAGGTTCCAAGTTTTCTTTAATCGTTTTTGCTCCCTGAGCAACTCTGACGCGTCCCTGTCTCCCACCGGCAAGACGCTGCTGTCTGGAGGCAGAGCGAATGCAGGGGCTGCTCCCTGTCCCTCTGCTGAATGAACACACACAGGAAATCAGAAAAGGCTTCTTGCAGACCCTCACTGTGCTTGCCTTGGGGTCCAAAGCAGCCAGGGTGGAGTAGGGGTCAGTCCACTGCAATCAAACTAACTTTTGCACTTGGAAGAAGAGCAGAGACGGTCCCTTGGCCATTTGGGATGCTCCAACAGTGAACTTTCACTCCGGGTGGCCACTCGGCAGCGAGGTGCCCAGCGGGCTTTGATGCTGTCTGTCCGGGATTCAGCAGAGACATGTGGGTTGGGTAGAAAGGTTTTAGAATCCGGAACGTAAAACTGGAAGTCAAAGTCTTAGATGTCAGTGAGAATATCGAGGAAAAAGGTGCAGCGCTGATGAAGGCAGGCAGTAGGAGGCTCTGTGGAAAAGGACAAGTCTGAAGACGTGGACAAACAAACAGTGAGCGTGGCTGGAAAGCTGCTCCAGGGAGAACCGCCCACGGGGGAGGGAGGGCGCCCCGGAGACAGGGGGGCGCTGAGTCTGGGTGTGTCGTGGGCGCTTGCTGGGAGTGGGGAAGGGGCGGGCTGGGCTCGGGCACATCCCAGCGCCTACAGGAGGGCCCAGGCCAGCCAGAGTGGGCCCCGCTCACCTGCACGAGGCTGGGGGAGCCACGGGGGAGTAAGACGTAGCCCCTCCCCCTGGAGAACGTTCTTCTCAAACCCTCCTAACCTGCAAGCGTGTGTGTGCCTCTGTGTGTGTGTGAAGGCGTAGTGCCTGTGTGACTTGTGACACTGGATTCTTGATTTCAAATCTTGTTGCACCAGAGAGTGGCCCAGACCCTTGACCGGACATAAATAGGCCCCACCCGAGCGTGTCTCTATTCCTTTCCTGAATTTCACAAACCATCTTGTATGTCATTTAAGAAGTCAGCTTTTTTTTGTTTGTTTTTTGGGGGGGTTGGCAGTTTTCTCTTCCTCTCTCTCTCTCTCTGTCTCTCCAGCCACCAAATTAGACCCCACCCTGCTAGACGGTGGACACCTTTGATTGTCTGCAAATAATCGTAAGTTCACAGTCTCCACAATGATGATCATGGCTCACAATCTGCTGGAAATGCTACAAGCCATCCTGCCTATTCATTCTGCAAATCTTCCCGTACACCTTGCATGGAATCATAATTTTGTTTTTAAGCTTCCATTTTTCAAAGTGGAGCTGCGTTTAATCCTCCATTTATCTTCAGGCAGTGGAGGTAAATCTGGGCCTGGCAATCTTCTATCTGAATAATTAACAGCGTTTGACAAAAATGCCCCCTCGGCTCCTGAGACCCGGCGAGCTCGGGGCTGATGACGGAAGGGTCGCACAGTGGCAGAGCGAAGGCGTCCGCGGGAGCCCGAGTCTGCGGCCGGGGCCCGGTGACAGGTGACGCTGAGGCCGCTGTGCAGACGGAGGGGTGTGTCCAGCACGCACGCGAGCGGGCCGGGCGGCGGGCGGCGTGCAGGGGCAGGAGTCTGACCGTGAGCTGCCGGCTTTCCCCGGGGCCCGAGGGACCCGCCTCCCGCTGCTCCGCTTGCAGATTCTGGGACACAGGTCGTTTCTCCACGCAGCCCAGACGAGGAGCTCTGATTCACGCTTTCCCTGCATCCTGCACAAATCCATAGAAACCTCAGCATCCCCAACCTCCCTAGTGGTGGGACAGGGCAGCAGTTCTCCGACGCGGCGGCCGGGTGCTGGTCCCCCGGAGCCGGCCCCGAGGGACAGCGGGCTCCCGCGGGGGTGGGGTGGGGACCAGCACACGCGGGGCCTCTCCGGGAACCGCAGCAGCAGCGCTGTGAGGAGAGGGGCCAAGGGGCGTGGAGCCGGGCACCAGGGCAGTGCTGGCGGCAGCAGGATTTCCAGGAGGGTGGACAGGCGAACCGTGCCCACTCCAGGCCCCCGTGGAGGGAGCCGACCTGCAGAGCGGGTCAGCACCCAGCCATCTGAGAAGGCAACCCTCACAGGGACTACCAAACAGAACGGGGGTGTGCAGAGAGGGCCACAAAGCCGTGTCACGGGCCCTGATCGTTTACCGCGTGCTGCTGCGGAAAACACTCTCTTCTGCTGGGGAAGGTCGGGTGCCCCAGCTTTCAGGCACATGTGCAGTGTGGGGGACGAAACGGAGATGAGGTCGAGTCGGGCAGCTCCGGCCTCATGCCGTCACCCAGGAGTCCGGCAGGACACTTTGATATTCTCGGAATGAATGCTATTTTTGACCTTCTTCCTTTGATAAATGGAATCGCTTGGCTCACACACTTTTCAATGTGGTTTTCACAGAATCTATCAGAGCAAGAAAAAAAGAGAAGGCACGAGGGAGTCTGGGGCCGCCTCCCTAGCCCATCCCCGTGGGCCACAGCAGAACCCGGGCCCATCCATGCGAAGCCCCTCTGTCGCTTGCCAGTTTGGCCAGCAGACGGGAGGCAGGTGCGTTTCTGCCGGACAAGCTCAGGAAGAGGGGCTTAATTAAAGAGCCTGTAACAGCGTCTAAAAGACCTTGGACTGCCCCTGCGCGGGCCCCTCACCCCTTCCTCAGAATCTTTTTAACTCTTTTCACGGCGGCATTGTCCTCACGGCAGCCCAAAGCAATGAGGCCGGGGCTGTGACTTCCCTTGTGGACAAAAGGCCAGGCCGAGGTGCTGCGGGGCGACAGGCCCCTCTGCGGTGACTCGGAAACTGAAATGGCTCTCAGGGCTGGGGCCTCAGCTGCTGCCTGCTGGCCCCTCTAATTGTCACCAGGTCCCAGCCTTCTGGTCACTGTCCGCCCTGCCATCTATGCCGACTGTGTTCCCTCCAGGCTCACGCTGGCAGGATTTCCCTTTTGTTTCACTGGAGATCTTACGTCTGTGCACCTACAGACGGTTGGGGGGGGGGGTCTGTCCATCTGCTTGTGTGGGTCTGCGGGGCCGTCTGCTCCAGGGAGCACCACCTGGATGACAGGTTCCCCCCAGGTCCTCTGCCAATGCGGGCATCCACGTGGGGTCTCGTGGGAAGTATGGGATGCAGTGCCGGAGGAGTCTGGGGTCAGCCTGCTCCTGTGAGGGGTGCGTGCGGAGCTTGAGGGTCCAGGAGGTGAGGGAATTTGAGGCCCAGCCAGAACGTGAGCTGAGGAATGCTGATTCCCAGTGTATGAAATGGGAGAGAGGACCTGAGGCTTCTGAGGGGTGGGCCCTCCTGACCTCCCGACCAGAAGAGCAGAGACCTGGGAGCTGGAGGGGCAGGGACGCCCCAGCGGGAGGAGGCCTGACATCAGAGCAGCCGCGGGAGAGGCGGAGGCCCGGCTGCCCTGCACCCGAGGATGGGGACGATGCCGGACCTCAAAATCCTCTAGAGAGTGAAGCACGGAGAGAAGGGCCTCTGTCTCCCCAGAGGAGGATCTCGAAGCAGGTCCAGGAACCCGGTGGGCTTGGTTGGGGTGAAAAACGCACACTTCCTTCTGGGCAATGTCACCGAGGCCCCTGCTGGATGCTCCTTCCATATCGCACTAACGACTTCAGGATCAGCTATGACACAGCCTCTGTTTCGAGCCGAAATCCAGAGGGGATATGATGTATCAAAGGCTGCAGAAGTAATTCATGGCAGCGCTCAGACCACATAGCAGTCTCCTTATTTAAAGTGTTGCAAATATTTCGAATAAGCATGTTTCTAGCATTTTGGAACTTTTCTGTCTTTAATCTGGAATGCACTCAGTTTAGAAAAATATTAAGGGCAATGCATACACTGATATCCACCCACAAGACAAGTAATAATTCCTATTTCTTTATTAAGCTCCAGTGGTGAGGCGTGTGTTTTTCTGAAACTGCATCCTACACTTAGACCCAGAAGGTGGGAACTGTTGCTTCGGTTCTGCAGGTAAGAAAAGTCTCAGCAAGGAGCCTGTCGTAGCAAAGCAGGCGGCAGAGATGGCGCTCAAGCAGACAGGGAGTCAGGGTGGGCACCCTGTCTGCCTGACTCCGCAGCTGGTGCCACTCACATCCCCAGCACCAAGGGCTCCCTGAGGGATGGGGCTTGTGTTTAACAAAAGCGAAACCCCACAGAATCATTCAATAGATTTTGCTTTCTTAATCTAAGGAAGGAAGGGGGAAAGTGGAGGATGTGGGAAATGTACGAACAAAACGGGGGAATGTTATTAAACCAAGCTTTCTTTCGGCCCCAACACAAATCCTTCAGCAGGATTCCCCGGTCGGCGGGTCCTGTTGAAGTGGGGAGGAGGGGCTGCTTCCTGGGTCAGTGCACAGCCCTGGCGGCCAGACCGATTCGAGTCCCCCCGCACGGATGGGGACGCCTACACGCACACACTCTCACTCACACACTCACACTCACACACACACACACACACACACAGACACACGCTCTTACACCAGGGTTGACTGGGCTGTTAGTCCAGACATCAATTGAATCTGACCTCGTAGGAGCATCAAAGGGTGAGCACGGGACAACCTGATTTCCAAGAAGAAATAAAAGTCTGTTGTATTTGTGCTTCCTGCCTTTCCCAACCGTCCCCGTGTTCACTTCCACTCAGGACCTCCTATCTATGCAGATAAATGGAGTCAGAGGAAAACTTCCATCTAAGGCTGTATTATCTGGAATCCCCTACATGGTTCCCTGGAAGCATTTTCACTCATGACCACCCCCCAGCTCCCACCAAAAATACACAAGGCAAGTGGAGTTCTTTCAAAACAGGCTGTCAGGGTGGATTTACATGTGTGCACACATGCACACGCATACCTGCACACATGCACACAAACGCACAGGGTGGCAGGTCTCCTAGTTTGCCCCACGAATAAATATCAATGTTTCCCATGGTGGTTTGATAGGAGATAAGGCTTTGCATTAATTATAAAATGCAGTGTATCTGCAAATCAACAATATTTCAATAAAAGGCGGTGTAAATTTGCATATGCTGATAAGCACTGCTTTTCTGAGCAGCAGTGGCAATGCTGAATTTTTCACTCCCTCGTTCAGCCTTTGTTGAACAGCGGCTCTCTGCTTGTAGCCACTGACGTTCCATCGTGCATTCCTGCTGTTGCACGTGTAGGTGTGATATGTGATCTTCTCTTTTGAGGATTTTGGCACTAAAAGAATCACTCTGTTGGGAAAATGTGGGGGAAGAAAATTCTGTTTCCTCTAGAGTCAACCCATTTGGAAGCAGGAGCCAAGTTCCCGCAAGACCCAATGTTGTCTTTAGCTCAAATGTCCTTTGTGAGATAAAGCTCCAAGGATGGAAATGAGCTGCCTCTGTCCTGAGAATCTTCCCAAGCGCATTCTTTTAAAGGGATTGTCCAGGCCGCGCTGGGACCACGACAATGCAGACACGCACGGCTGGCTCAATAGAGAGGCTTACAAAACCTGCTGCTGGCCTTCTGAGGGAGACCCTCTTCTTGGGGGCTCAGGGCCGGGGAGATACAGGCCAGGAGCCCAGGACCATTCAGAGCAGCACAGGGACCGTGCTTTTCCAGATGAAGACCCGAGAGCGTTGAAAATGCAGAGAATTTACAAACTGTGTTTGTCCGAGGGATGGGGGAACGGGGAGGAAGAGGGCGGTTACCTTCCCCCCAGTATCTCTTCTTGGGAGGCCACCCTAGAGAGCCCTTCCTCTAGACACTGGGGTGGTGCTCGTTACCCATAACCCTTTATTCCTGGAAAATAAAAACCAGGCAGGTAGCAAATCTCAAGATGAAAAAGAAAATTAGCTGAATAGGCAAAGAGCCGGCAGGGGGTGGGGTGGGGGAAGGGGATGGGGCGGCTGCACGAGTGTCCCCCACCAGCCCCGGGTGCGGTCCCTCTCTCTGCTTTGAGCAACCTGGCCATCCCTCGGAGAGCTGAGTCGACTAGAGACCACCTTTTGTGACAGTGGTGCTATCATCACTGTGGCTGTGATTTATGCACAGAAACCCTGCAACACAGGCTGACTGCGTTACAGCTCACAACGCAGGGCTTCGAGAGCGCACGCCTCTCTGGGTTTCCCACTTTTCTCAACATTAAGATCGGGTCTGGGAAAACCTGGTGCACGTGGTATTTGATCTGAAAAGAATAAAACATTTCCACATGTTTCTGTGTAGTTTTGAAGCAGAGAGAGCAACGCCACCACATTACATCGAGTTGAGTCAAGAAGCAAAGCCAACGTGATTCCTTCAAAAAAAAAAAAAGCAAGCAGAAAGGGTTTTTCCCTGAGACATTCATGGGGACGCTGGGCAGTCAACTTCATCTGAATAAAAGCACACTGAGTCAGCGCCACGGGCACAGGGGACATCACCACACAGGGTGACACATGCTGGGAGGGGACTTGGGGTTGCTGTGCACTTCTCACTCAGACAGCATCTCGCCCTGTGGATGGACCTGGGATGTGGCTTCCCTCGACCCGTTTAGGACCATCTCCGCAGACAAGATGGGAGGTGCTGGGAAGGACACCTGGGCTCCTGCCAACCCGCTGGACCTGCAGGCTCACGCCTCCCCCCCTTGGCCGCAGATAATTCCCCACCCTCCTTCAGCTGCGCCAGGAGGAGACAGACAGGGAGGTGTGGGGAAAGCACACATGGCAACAAAGCCCTTTTGACAGAGCAGAGACGTTGCAGAGAATGGGAGCTCCTATTCAGAGCATCACCGTGCAGGGACCTTCACGGGCTCTTGGCGATCTGGAAGACTTTTTCAATGTATACACTCTCCATGTGGGGCTGATTCATTCCCTGGCTAGCCACCTCTCTCCCCCACTCCCAGCTCTCTCCAGATACGTGGTTCTTATGAAAAATCTATGCCAGCATCTGGGGAACACGGGGACCTACTGGTAGCCAGCTCTGTGAGCAGAGGGCCTGGAGGCGTCACCCTCCGCTCCCCTCTGCAGCCCCCGCATCTGCACACCTGTCCTCTGGATCCTTAACAAAAAGCTTTGCCTTCTGGGTGGCCGGGGAGACAGCACTTGGGAAGACCCTGGGATTCGCTGAGCAAGGGCACAGCTCTCCTTCCCCTCCTGGGGGCGCAGTTAGAGAGCCCAGGCCTGACTCCTGGCACAGCCTCTGCCCTCCGGGCTGAGCCTGCTGTCGGCCACGTCAGGGCGGGGGCGGCAGGGCAGGGAGGGGTGTGTGCGTGTGTGTCTAAAGAATATTATTTCACACTGAAATCCTCGGGAACAGTTACCAGCCGTGAAGTGTCTGTTCCCAACTAGGACTGACTTGAGCATCAGTAAAATGTTAATGTAGCTGGGTCTGCCCTCCTCTTTCACACAATCCCTGACGCACACACACACGCACGCACACACACCCACGGGCACACACAGGCACACACCTAGGCGCTAAAACTAACCTACGACCCCAGGAAAAGCTGACCTTGAGGAGTGTAATTTCCAATTCAAATTAAAGCTCAACCCAGGAGGCTGTGCCAGCGGCCCCCTCAGCATGTCCTCAGGCCTTAGACGGCCACGGACACTCACGTCACTGTCTTTGGACTTGGATAAGATGCCCTAAGAACAGCAGCTTGGGAGACAAAAGTGGTTCGGCTGACCTGGGTCTGCACTGCAGGCTTCATGGGTTTTGGTCACACCCGTACCTCTCAGTGCAGACCGCCTGGGAGGTGACATGCATACTATTCTCTGTTAAGCACCCAGAGGGCAGGCGTGCTGGACGGGGGTTGCCAAAGGGGCCGAAGGGGGCAGTGTCATCAAAATTTGGTGGAAAAACCCATCTGGGCTGAGTGAGTGGAGGTCATGTGGGCGGCAGGACCTGGACACTGGGTCCATCTCCACCAGCACCTGGGGGGCTGGGTATCCACACTTCCCTTCTTTACAGCATCTTCCCTCCCAAAGCCCCACAGGGAGAGCACCCTCAGGACACTCCCTGCGTCTCCCTCTTTCTCTGATTTGGCTCCGTCCAGGAAAGAAAGGACTCTCAGGACATAGACAGCCAACACAGAGACACTGGCCAAATTACTGAAATGAAAACAGTCCTGTCGAAGGATAACGGATACAGTACGGGTCTCTTTTTAACGTCAATACACACCTACAAAGTGTACGTCTGCGGAACACGCAGGAACAAGAGACGTCAGCACAGAGGGACAGTCTGCCTCCTGGCGGTGTGGTCATTAGTTAATTCTGTTTGGCTTGCCACAATTTTTTTTTCCCCTAAACAAAGGCAAGGAATTGTTACTGCTTCCACGATCATCAGAGTATTAACTTCAAGAAAGCAGACGATCTGAACGAAAGCAAATACATCGCTTCAAGTTCCACTCAAGCGACATGGTTCTCAGGGGTTCCTTACCTTCATATCTTATTTAATTTAATTTTTAACCTGATCCCTCTTTTGGACTGGAAAGGTCCCTGTGGTCTGGACTGCTAGACAACTCCCAGTATTCGTACCCCTCTCCTCTCTCGTCATAGCAGGACCCCCAATACTTAGCTGGGCGTGTGGCCAATCGGAACAAGACTGCATCCCCCAGCCCTCCGCCTCCCCTCCGTGGCTGGGGGTTCTGGGCAACAGGGTGCGAGCAGAAGCGATGGGTGCCACGTGTGTCAGAAGAGGTAGGTCAGTAAGACCGTTCGGTTTTCTCTGAAATTCAAGGGGAACACTTTATCATTTAAACAAGTCTGCACTGCCACAGTGTCGGTTCCCAGCCTGCACCACACCAGCCCTGACTCAGAGCCACACCATCATCAGATCTGGCTTCCAGTCGTTGGGGGAGCAGGGGGCAGAGGGCATTTGGGCCTTTTGGTCAATCACTTCCTGCATCTTGGGGCCAGATGGGCAAACCTAATCTCTTACAAACTCCAAAGGGCTCTAGTCTCTGAGACTCCTGCAGTTGGCTGCCATTGTCCAGGAATTCCTTTGCTTCCAGGTTACTACTCAGGAATCTTCGTTGTTGGGTCAGCCTCCCATAGAATACCCATCTCTGCTTCCCCAGTGCCACCCCCCAAAGCCCCTACAAACCGTGTGAGACTGAAGGGTGTGCTCTCCAAAGCTCTGGGAGCTCGTCTCTGAGTGGATTTCCCCACTCAGGCTCCAGGCAAGTGAATCTGTTTCTGCATTTGCCTCCGCCTCAAGCCTCCTCTTCCAAAGCCTTTGCACACGTGTGCAAGGAAACCCCGAGTAATAGTGGCCTCTCTGCTGTCAGCGGCGCTGAGAGGCCGGCTCCTGGGCGCCCACGCTGGCTTCTCTGGAACATCTCTTTGCTGCAGAGATTGGTCCCTGCCTGCCGCAGCTAGTGAGTGGTGTCAAGGCCTCCTGCCTCGCTTTGTTTCCTCCCCTCTCCCTCCCTTTGACATCCCCACTACTTGAGGATATTTACAGAGTTTAAACCCAGTTGTGCTGGACACCCCCAGCTTTGCTCCCGCCACGCCCACCCTACTGAGGCCCAAGCCATCCCTCCGTTGTCACAGCTCCCTGCCCGGAGCCTTGATGTCGTGTTTCTGCTCTCAGAAAAACACAGACTCCACCTCCCCCTGGGTATTTAGAAGGGTGACCTGTGCTGTTTCTCTGACTGGCAGCATGCTCAAAGCCTGCTTTAAATTATCCAGGCATCCTCACCGCACAGTCATTGAAGAGGAAGTCTCCCCAGGTCCACAAACACCTGGTACCCAAACAAACACCAGCACCTGTGAGACTCCATCAGCTGACACGTCTCTTGGCCTCAGAGGCTGACCATTGATTCAGCTTCGCAGTGGGATGCCAGGTAAAGCTCAAATGTCTCTATTTTTAGCCCAGGAGCGTCAGCCTTAGAAAACACCATGGGGCTTCTGCTCAGCAAAAGAAACAATCAACAGAGTGAAAGGCAGGCTATGGAATGGGGAAACATGTGTAAGTCAGCGATCTTATAAAGGGTTCACATCCAAAATATATTAGGAATTACTACACATCAATATCCAAAAAAAAAGAAAAATAAATCACACAAGAAATCCAATTAAAAATGGGCAAAGGACCTGAATGGACATTTATCAGGAGAAGATACATAAATGGCCAGCAAGTACGTGAAATTCTCCACATCACTAATCGTCAAAGAAATGCACATCGAAGCCCCAGTGAGAGACGACCTCACACCTGTCAGGATGGCAGTCATCAAAAAGGCACAAGATGAACGTTGGTGAGGGTGTGGAGGAGGAGGAGCCCGGCGCGCTGCGGGTGGAAATGGAAACCGGTGCAGCCACTGTGGGACACAACACGGCAGCTCCTCAGAAAACTAAAACTTCAGCTGCCTTGTGGTCCAGCAACCTCTCTTCTGTGTGCAGACCCAAACAAAATGAAGTCAGATCTCAAGAGAGACCCGCACCCCCGCGTTCACTGCAGCATTATTCACAACAGCCAAGACATGGAGATGCCCTGAGTGTTCATCAAGGAATGCGTGGTTAAAGACGAGGTCATATAAATGCTCAGCCTTTAAAAAGAAGGAAACTCTGTCACAAGACAACCTGGATGAAACTGGAGAAAATTATGCTAAATGAAATAAACCAGATTCAGAAAGACAACCTCTGCCTGGTCTCACCTACGTGCGGACCCTGAGAGAGTCAGACTCACAGAAGCAGAGAGCAGAACGGCAGCTGCCAACAGCGGGGCAGGGGAGCGGAAATGCGACGTTGGTCACAGGGTCTCATGTCCCGCCTGGTGACTCTAGTTAACAATACCGTGCTGTGTCCTTGACACTTGGTAAGAGGTTAGGGGTGAAGTGCCCCTCCTCCACACGCACAAAAAATGCGACTTTGTGGAGCAAGGTACATAATGAGCTTGACTGTGGTGCTTAGCTCATAATGTAAGTGTAAATCGCAGCATCAGGCTGTACACCTTCTGTGTGAAAATAGACAGTTTTTATTTGTCAATGATACCTCCATAAAGCTGCAAAAATAAAAAGCCCAAAACTCTGATTTTGGTGAAGCAATCACTTCCATTCTGGCAAGGGGGTCACAACCTGGAGCGCCCTCGGCACCTGTCCTTTGTCCCTGCCCCCAGCATTCTGCAGCCCCTGTGCCGGTCCCACTCCGAAGACAGCTGCCGGCTCCCTGCCGAGACAGATCGTAACATCGCCCCCTGCATCCCTGCTTCTCGGAGGAAATTCATTTCACCAGCAAACTCTATAGAACTTTAGATCCCAACAGAACTAGCATATGCTGTTATTTCTCCAAATGAAATAAAACCTGATCCAAATTTCTCTTCAACCTGCTGGCTGCAAATTAATCATGTTTTGAGCCATTCCTCCTGGACTTGAGCAAAATCCCAGAAGGTTCTATACAGTTCAAACATTCAAGGACGTGCTCTCTGTTCATCAGCCCCACGTGTGCCCCAGATAAGCTCTCTGGTCACCCCCGGTGCTCCCTTTGCGGTGGGCCGTGTCTGAGCTGAGTCTGGGGGTGTTCTGCCTCTTTCCCCACGGCAGTGGCTCTGTGTTGAGTATCCTCCCAGTCCTTAACGTCTCTGATGGAACTGGGGTCCCAGGGACTCACGGGACGGCAGTCACAATGACGTCAACAACAGGGAGTCATCCCACCCTTCGCCCCAAGACACCCTCTGCCCTGGCCTGGCCTGAAAACCCCACCTCTCTGCAGCTTCCTCCGCCGGCCCAGCCAGCACGGCTCCTCTCAGGAGACCAAGGCTCTCAAAGTCAGCCGCCTGGCCTCTTCTGCCTTTGCCCCTATGGCACGATACTGTTAGCATCTTGTAGGCAACAGCCCAGAGGCAAGCGAGCACACGGTCTTGGCTATTTCCTCAGGAAGGAAAAGTGCGCGCCTCGGCCAGGGCGACGCCAGGGGGAGGAGTCGGTCAGCGCGGGGCGTGGGGGGAGCCAGGCTGGCCATCTCTTGTCTGGTTGTTCCCCTGTGAGTAGGTGGCACACGCTTAGTTCTCGTTTTGGCTTCTCACAAACTTTCTCTTCCTTCTGGAGTCTCCCGGTCAGTAAGGTTGCAGGATGAATGAGGTCTGACTCTCCGGAGCTTGCTGGTCACGGGGGAGAGAGCCCACTCTGCATCCTCGCGCTGGGGCCGAATGCCTGATACATCTAGACATCAGCCAAGTTCAGGACAGCGAGGTCCTAGAGCTTAGCCTCAGTTCTTGCCACCAAGTCACTTCGCGCCGCGGGCGAGAACCGCGCCCAGCAGCGTGTCTAAGCTTTCTCTTTGCCAGCTCATGTCTCTTTGCGCTGGTGAAGACCAGCAGACACCCTGAGGACACTATGGGGTGCAGTAAGGATGGTCAAGCCGCGCCAACACGGCTTGGGGTAGCCAGGCAGCCACCGCGCTGCTGAGGGAGGCCTGGGAGTCATCCCCTCCCAAGACTAGACCCCTTGAGCAGAAACCGGAGTCATGCATCAGATCCAAAGGAGGCAGCGGAAGTGTCTTCGTATGTGGCAGCCCGCAGGCTCCCTGATGTGCCAGGGCAGGCCGGCCGCTAACCGTGTTTACTTGCCATCCGCAGTAAGCTCCATACGGATCATGCCGCCCACGTCGTTTTTCCAAGGTCCTCGTTAGCACAGGACCACGGGATCACAATCAGTGGAGTGACGGAGAAAGGGCAGAGAGGGGCGCTGCTGAGGGGACCCACACGTGTCCACTGGCCCAGCGGGGAGACCCTCTGTGTGTCCACCGCACCGGCTGTAATGAAATCCACGCGCCAGGCTGTGCTCAGGCCCTGCAGAGTGTAGACAGGAAACTGGGCACCGTCCCCCTCTGGCCGCCCTCCTCTCTGGCCGTGCACGCCGCCCCCTCACACACCAAGCTGAGGCCCACGATGCCTGGCTGGAATGGAATCCACCAGGCAGGACCCCCGTGCACATGTGAAGGTTCTGGAAGGAGCGGCTCCCCCGGGACACGTGCACGGACGGCTCACCGGTTCAGCAGGCGCACGCGTTCTGTGCACCTACCCAGCCCCGAGCGCTGCGTGGGGCATTAACACTCAAGGTCAGCTGAGACCCGTCCCCAGTCCGAGGACGTTACCATCGGGGACAAAGACATCAGAGACCAGGGGACATTCTAGTCCAACTCGTTCACTTTGTCAGTGACTCTATTTTTTATTTTGTGATTATCTTGTTTTAAATGGAGGTGCTGGGGATTGAACCCAGGACCTCATGCATGCTAAGCACATGCTCTACCGCTGAGCTACACCCACCAGCCAAGTGATTATCTTTTTTTAAGTTCTGCTGTTGGAATGTGGGCCATGTTCCTTTATTTTCCCCTTTAAAACGTGTTCCGAATGATCAGAGGTGCATTTGGATGCTTCCTTCATCTGTAGGTCCTTGGACGTGAGTTCTCCTTTTACTGACTCTGTTCAGCCTCACAGTGATGAGTTCCCGCAGGTGCTGTGAGCACGTCTTCCCCCGGAGTCCCGGAAGCGCCCGGGGCTGTGCCGGCACCTCTCGGGGGGCGGTGATCCTTTCTGCCGGGCAGAGGCCGTGGGGGTGGTAGTTAGCTCCAGATCAGCTTTTACATCCAATTCCTTCTCAAATTTTTCAAATAGTGCAGACTATGTGAATCGAGGCCCCACACACCAGGCGTGCCTGGGGTCCAGAGCCGGCGCGAGGCACTGCTCTGCCTTCCCAGATGCAGAAAGTCAAGCGTCACTCATTTCTAGGCAGACACGGTCGCTCCGTCCCAGCTCCAGGCTTTGCAAAGCTGCTCCCCGATTCTCATCGCTCACAGCATCCGCACGCTCCCCGAGCATGTGCGGGCAGCTGTCAGGCCTCAGGCCCTAAGATGTCCTTCTGGCCCCGACAGCTTCATGAGGTGCTTGGCTGTGATCCCTGCTTGTACCCTCTTTAAACTGCCCTTCTTCTCCGACATCTGCAAATATGCCTTTCCACGCTTCTTAGGCACACCTGTGGCGTTTTCAAAATTATTCAGCTTTCCTTTGCATCTGGAGCGCAGATTGGTGGATGAGAGAGAGTGGGTTTTACACCGCCCCGTCCATCTTCACACAAATCCACCCCCGCTTTACAACAGGGGACCTGCACCCCAGAGAGAAAGGACACTGATGGCTGCAGGGCCAGCGAGAATCCGATTTAACCCCATTACTCCCTGACGCAAAGCAGAGCGGACCTGCGGTAGCCTCGAAGTAGTGACCGAATGATGTGACTGGAGCACGGGAGTTGGCATCTGAAACTCGGGTTTGAGGCCCCGTTTGTCACTCACTGTACGACCTCGGGCCCTCATCTCCTGGGCTTCAGCCTTCTAAGCCGCCCCAGGGACCTCAGAACTTGTGCCGCCGGGAGGGGGGTTTGGCAGCGGCAGGAACGGGGCAGAGCGCCGGGCGCTAGAATTACACACAATAAAGGTTGGTCCGGCCCTGCCTTCGGGCACAAGGGCTGCAGTGGTTTGTTTTCGGGCCTGAAACTGAGCCGGCGGGGCCTTCAGGGCGGCTGTCCCTTCAGGAAGCAGAAGAGGGGGAACGGGACTGGAGACTGGGTCAGACCTCGCGGCCCCTCCACTCCCGACCGCACTGTGCTGGGGGCCCCCGTGCCCCCACCTGAAGGAGCAGCAGCCGCTCAAGCTTTGGAAAGTCCGCTTCACAAAGTCACATGGCTCAGAGCAAACGCACGTGTCTGGGAACAGGACGGACCGGCTCCCTCCGGCAGTCGCGGCAAAGATCAGGGGCTTCGGCAAAAGCGCTGACCTCCCCGCGCCGGACGCGACGTCACACCGGGTGCCTCAGCCCGGAGGACGCCGTGCGACCCGTGCACGGTTCCAGCCCCTAGACGGAGCAGCGTGGCAGCGTGAGCCCTCTTCCAGAACGGTGTCAAAGAGCAGGGGTTCCTTCTGAGCCAAACAGAGGGGCTGGGTGGCTCAGATCACCATCATTTTTCTGACTTTTTTGGGGTTGTTCTCATTTTGAATCTAAATGGGCTGAGGCCTCAACCTCCCCAGAGGCCAAAATAATACCTTCCCCCAAATGCACTCGGCAGGCATAACCTCAATGCCTGTAACACAGAAAACCTGCTCGCAGAAGGGAGGTGGTCGGGCCCCGCGACGGTTTCTTCCCTTCAGAGGCCACGCGGAGTCCTCGGGGGGCACGTGAGGTAGTGATTAGAGCCAGGCCACCCCTTGGTCACAGCGTCTCAGTTCCACCCCCCGGCGGAGCCGCTCAGACGGTCAGGTCTTTGCTTCCCTTGTACGTGACGTGAAGGTAATGAGAGTTACCCCATGTGTGCGCACGAGGTCACGCATGGGAAGGGCTTAAAAGAGCATTTGGCATCAGCAGATGCTCCAAAGATTGCACCTGGTAGTACTGCTGTGGTTATAAAATAGTTCAGTAGGAAGCCGTACCGTGGTGAGGACATCACAATGATGCAGATCAAAGGGTCGTCACAATTCACGGCACTTCCCAGCTGCCATCTGGAAAAGGAGAGAGGATGGAGCCTAACGCGACCCTGGGCTTTTCCTGAGACTCGGCGACACCACTTTGATGCACTTACCTCCGGGACTCTTCAGCAGGATGCCCCTCTATGCTCAAGGAGAGGCCTCAGGTGATTTAGGTCCCAGCCCTGGACACCTGGTTACGGGGTCCGCAGATGTTTGCCAGACAAGGGCTGCCTCTGTGCTGGCCCCAGACGGCACTGTTATTGAAGTAGAGTTGATTTACAAGGTTGTGTTAGTTCCTGGTGTACAGCACAGTGATTCAGTTAGATATATATATTCCTTTCATATTCTTTTTCATTATAGGTTGTTTGAAGCTATTGAATATAGTTCCCTGTGCAAGTAGGACCTTGTTTATCTATTCTGTATATAGTAGTTTGTATCTGCTAATCCCAAACTCCTAATTTATCCATCCCCAACCCTTTCCCCTTTGATAACTATAAATTTGTTTCCTATGCTTATGAATCCATTTCTTTTTTGTAAATAAATCCATTTGTGGTATATATACATGATGGAGTACTACTCAGCCATAAAAAGAATGAAATAATGCCATTTGCAGCAACATGGATGGACCTACAGATGATCATACTAAGTGAAGTAAGTCAGACAGAGAAAGACAAATATCATATCATATCACTTATATGTGGAATCTAAAAAAATGACACAAATAGATGGTATTTTTATGACCGACTCAGTCTCACTTATGAACTGGTCCACGTGCACCTGCAGCCTAGGTAGGTGGCAGAGGTCTCTGACAGCAGGCTGAGTCTCACAGCGAAGCATCCAAATGTGGGGGCGTGGCCCTGACGGGCCCGCCTGCCAGTCGGGTGTCGGGTGAGTTACAGACGGAGCGAGGGTGGCTTAGGGAACCCCCGTAGCCCAGAGCCAGCAAGCCCTTCAGCTTCCCCAATACGGCTGCTTTTGCCCAGATATCTTTCGTCTGGACCTTGCTTCAAACTTCCTGAGCCAGAAACTCAGAGGTTAAAACTGACTGATGAATATTTGACACAAAGAAACCTGGCGGGGGCTCCAGGTGGAGAAGCAGGAACGCACACAAACCCCACCATTGTGTCCACGGGAAACCAAAGTCGGGTCCAGTAACTGGCCGGGCGCAGGCTCACGGGGGCAGAGGCAGACTGGAATCTGAGCGTTTCGACTCCTGGTCTTGAGTGGTTTCCATAACACAGGCTGACCCCAAACCCGGGAGCACAGGGCAAGTCTTCAGGTGGGAGCGGAGGGTGGAGAGACTGAGAGGCCCAGGGCGGGCTCTGCTTCTCAGTGGTGGGAGGGGAGGGGAGCGGCCGCGTGGAGGTGGCTGGGGGCAGGCAGGTTCCCTGGGGGTAGCCTCCCCCAGAGCTGAGGGCACGACCTGCCCCCTGGTTCACCGCTGCCTGGCAGCCTGGGGATATGGGCACAGAACTGGCCAACAGCCAGGCCATTTCCTGGCTCCCTATTCTCCTGGGCTCTTAAGGACAGAAAGGGACCTTCACATATTCGAATTCCCTCCTCCCAGGGTGAGGAGGAGGCTCAGAACAGGGAGGAAACCTGCCCAAGTTCACTCAGCCCGTGAGGCCCCACAAAACAGCCAGCACGTCCCCACCCGGCCCTGGCACATCTGCAGTCACCACGCACTGGTAAGGGACAATGACCCCGCCAGCCCCACGGGGTCCTCCCCAGGGCAGTGCCTCCTGCAGCAACCCAGGGCCCCCTCTGAGTGGGTAGCAGACTACTAGGCAACCCAGACACGCTGACTCAGATGAAGCCAGGGGGCCCGGCTCAGAAGGTGATGACCCTGCACCCCAAAGTCCTACAAACCCTGAGATAAGACCTCAAAACTCAGGGATAGAAAGTGTATCACATCAGAAAGGCCAATCTGAATGCAGCATCTGTTCTGTCCTGGAAGATTTATCCACGGGGCACTCACGTCACCAGCCAGCGTGCCCTGTGCTGGGAACAGCTCAGCAAGACAAAGAGGTCCCGCTTGGAGGAAGTGGGCTGGGACAGGGATGGAAGAGCCCAGACAGCCGGGCACGGATCTGGGATCCCTGTGCCCCAGACGGGGCACGTGCCAAGGTGCGAAGGGAGCAGGTGCTGGAGAAGGACACTCCACAGCGCCCAGAGCAGGGGCCGAGTCTCATCGCCATGGAGACAGCGTCCCGATACTTACAGGGAAGCTGGTGTCAGGACGTTTCTGAAATTCTTCTGTCCTGAAGGTGGACGCCTCACCAGACCCGATCCTGAGGCTGCGATGGTTAAACTCCTTCCTCACATAACCTCTAACAATGAAGCCTCAACAGATATCAAGTAAGGAAAAACTGGACCAGTGGTTGCCAGGGGCTGGGGGCTCAGAATAAACTGCCAGAGCCCAGGGGACTTTTAGGGCAGGGAAGCACTCTGTGATACTATAATGGTGGATTCATGTCACCGTGTTTGTCCAAACCCGTAGAATGAGCACCACCAAGAGTGAACCCTCAGGTTCACGTGGACTTTGGGTGATAATGACGTGTCAGTGTGGGTTCACCCGCTGTCACAAAGGTCCCACTCTGGTGGGGAGTCTGATAGCAGGGGGGGACCGTGCCCGTGTGAGGAGGGGAATCTCTGATCTCCCCCTGCTCTCAAATAATAGAGTCTTTGGAAAAAAATTAAAATTACTGGAGCATTTGTTTTGAAAAATGTTGTCTGTAAAACCTCTGATATTATGGAGATTTTGAGGCAGAAAGGGCCAGGATTGTTGAGAAGTCAGAGCAGAGGTTTGAGTCTTGAGCTGGTCCCTCAGCCCGACAAGCACGGGGAAGTACCTCCTCTCTCCCGGCCTCCAGCCAAGCCTAGCAGAGGCCAGGAGAGCAGATCACTCGGGCCTGCCGGTGGCGAGGTTGCAGTGTCCACGGAACATGTGCCTTCCCTCCCGAGGGCCCGGGCAGCATCGGGGTAGGAGGCGCGGGGCAGACAGCGGGCACGTCTGTGCCTTTTGTGGCTGTGGCTGTCGGAGGCCAGGACCCCGCTCCCCAGCACCACAGGGCCTGCAGACAGGAAGTGCCCCTGTGCTCCAGGAGGGGTGTGTTTCTAGCTTCCTAGCAGCCATTCCACAACTATCCACAGAAACCCAGCAAGACAGGTTCCCTTGCTTTCATTTTTCAGATGAGAAAAGGAAGACTTCAAAAAGCTGAGAGACCTACCAGGCGAAACCCACCCAGACGCGGGAGAGGAGGGAGGGAGGCCGTGCTGGTTCGTCTGCCTCAGACCACACCGCCCGCCTGGCATCGTACGCACCCTCCGACAGGGCCCGGAGCACCAGGCTTTGCCCCAAGTTGCTGCCGCCCCTGCCCACTTGCATCCTCCGGGAAGAGAGGATCTCCAAGGAGCCAGTCTCCCGTCCCTGGGCTGTCCCTGGGGCCGGGCAGCAGTTGCCCCCCGAGGAGGGCACCGTGCCATCAGCAAGATAAACTCCCAGCTGGGCCTTTGGATCCACAGTTCACTCACTTATTCATTCAACAGTCGCTTTCTGCTTGCTAGATGCCACGTACGTGCAGGCACTGGGGGTTTAGCAGCAGGTGAAACACAGGAGCGTGCCTGCCCTCGGGAGCACACAGCCTAAAAGGGGACATGGGCTATAGCCAAGTAAAGGGCAGAGAATACTGTGAGTCAGGCACGGGCTGTGGTCAAACGTTAAGGGCGGCCCGGGGTGGAGCGTGTGCGGAGGGACACACGAGTTACTATTCTGAACACGGTGCCCAGGAGGCCAGTGTATACAGTGACACTGAGCAGAGGCTGAAAGGACAATGGTGGCAAGGAAGGGACGACGCAAGCATCCGGGGGACGAGCATTTCCCACAGAGGACATCACAGGTACAGGGCCTGAGCTGGGGCACCTGGTGCACACGGACGACCAGAGGTCAGCAGGAAACTGAGTTCTCTTAGAGAGGACGTGACCTGCTGGCTAGTTTATACTAAGGAGTAAACGTCTGACATCAGGGGATCTTTGATGTCATTGTTTTTAATGGCAGCAGGGCTGGGCGAGGAGAGGTTGCCCACCAGAGCCAGAGGGGGTAGAGAGTAAATGAGGGGAACTGATGCATGAATGGAAAAGTGTGTTTCTTTGAGCACAAGCATCTTGATTTCATCCAGTAATCTTGGCGACGCACAGAAACAAAGGGCACAAGCCCTCCCTGCAGGGTCTCTTTCCTCCGTGAAGAGGAAGCTGGCCAACCAACTACCATGCCATGAAATGGCCAGGGTCGGACCTGGAACCGGGCCGCACAGGGGCCGGAGGGTGCGGGGAGGCTGGGGGACCCGCCCCCGGAGCTCACACCCAGCTAAGGCGGGCAGACGGTCTTCCCTGCGCGCCCGACCGGAGGAGGGCCACCGGGGCTTCTCTCAAGGCTGGCAGCCCTGTGGGCACGGGGGGGTGAGGGGAGGCCCCTGGCCACGCGCACAGCTCTCCCGGGACGGCCTGCGGCTCCCCCGCCGCCTCCCCTCGCCTGGCTGAGAGATGCCGACGGGCCGCCTGTGCGAGGAGCAGCAGCCTTCAGTCAGGGCTGGTAGCCGCTCCCCTCGCCCCCCCCGGGGAGCAGGCTTTTCTTGCAAAAAGGGAAGGCACAGCCTCACGCTAATCCAGCCGTCGGCGGTGCTCCCCGAGGCTCTACCCGGGAACTGCTGGCACTGGCCCGGCCCCGCAGCCAGCACAGGGAGGGCACGGCCGGTCCGCTGGGTGGGCAGGTTCAGCGCCTTGCCCTGCCAGGGGGACGGACACAGCTTTCTCACAAAAGTGTCCTCTGGCAGCTGGAAGCGGGCTTTCGGAGAACTGGACCATTCAGGGCACAGTCCCTCAGTACCCACTGTGCTGGGACAGCCAAATTCCCCAACAAGGACAAAAATGGGTCCTGGACTCCAGATGGAGGTCACTGCCAGGGCAAAGCTGCTGCCAAACCCCTGCCCGTCGGCCGGGGGGAGGGAAGCAGGGCAGGAACTGAGGGCCAGGTCGGCCTGTGGGACTCACCACGTGTGGCTCCCGCCACGGGCACAAGCGACAAGTGCAGAAGGAGCTTCAGCCCGACTTCTGAGCTGACGTTCCCCGAGGCTGGGGTGGGGGAGCGGTCAGGGTCTGTCTGTAGCTCTGGGCCTGCCTGCACCCCTGCCAACCTGCTCCGTGACCAAAGGGACCCATGAGGTCTCGCGTGCCCACCGCGGAGGACGCGTCCAGGCGGGGGGGGGAGGTGGCCCGCAGCGCTTCCTGCGGGAGCCGGGTCACGCTGACTGAGGTGCCCCTCACGGGGGGTGTCGGGGCAAAAGGATAGGTATCTCCACACAAAACCACACAGCCAATGCCAAGGGATACCCAGAGTCCGGGAGCCCAGGCGGGCGTCTCTTCTGTCCTCTGTTGGACGCCCAGCCTGTCACAGGTCTGCTGACCCTCTGAGCCCCACTCTGCTGGAGGGCCCGTACCACGCTTTCAGCCAGAAAGTCCACTGGGTGCTGGCTGGCGGCCGGGACGTGTGCGTGGCGTGGGTCAGACGCGATCAGCTCAGTGAACCAGGCCTGTGGTGGCCTTTGGTTTCCAGCTTTACACTCACTCATTTAACTACCAGCCACCGTCTTCACTAACAAGGCAAACGAGAAGTGAAACTTTGGGGGAAAAGTTAGTGTTTATCTCTGTGCATATTACTCCTGTTTCGTTTTTTGTCTCTGGTTTTTTGGGAACATTTTAAAACTCTGTACTTCTGTTAAGTACCCAGGCATCGCTTAGACTCTTAGAGACAATTTTCAAAAGTACAGATGCTAGGGGATCCAGCAGATGGGAAAAGCCACCTGCCCGCTCCCCATCGCGCCTCCACTGCTGCCCAAGATGACTCCATCCCTCCCGCGGTGTTTTAGGTCCAGGTGGCCTCACCCCTCACCCACAACGGCCGAGGAACCGCCTGTTGAAGCAGCCTCGTTCCTTAGGTCAGGGCCAAGAGCTGCTCCTCCGTTGCAGCCTCTCCCGATTGGTTCCCCTGTGCAGAATGGGGCGTTCCTTCTCTGTGCTCCCGAAATACTGCTCCGATGTCTGTCCTCTACTCCCGGGTGCACATCCCGGGTCCCCCTTTGATGATAAGTGCTTGTAGAGGGTCGCCATGCCTTGTTCCATGCCAAGTGCCCCAGCTTCTAGCAGAGTTCTGTGAGTGGCAAACGGGTGGAGGGGCCTTGCCTTCAAGAAGCTTTTGGTCTTCCTAGAGCCTAAGTCCAGGAGGTGAGCTCAGTTTGGGGGCGCGGGGCGGTTCTGAGGACCGCCACCAGGGGGAGCGCCAGCCCCGGTCCCTGCCCCGCTACCTAATTTCAGATGAGACTGGGGGCCTTGGCTGGACCAGGGTTTGAGCTGAAAGGCAGAGCAAGGATGTGACCTTTAGACCGGAATGAAAGCGGTCCTTCTCCAGGGTCGGGAACAACGACAGGAACTCTCTGGAGTCACAGGGCTCTCCGCCCCACACACGTGCACCTGGTCAGTCTCTTCCCCACGGCCTCTTGCTTCCAAGAAAAGCAGCGCAGAGGAGAGGAGCTGTTCTGCCGGGACTGATGGGGGGCCCGGGCGCGGGGGGCGCGGGGCGCGGGGGCCTACCAGACCCGCTCTGTCCGCGGGGCTGCGGCGCGCGTCCTGGGGCGGGCGGGCTTGGGCGGGGCTGGAAGCTGGCCTTCCAGCCCCGAGGACAGAGCCCCCCCCCCCCCCCGGTGGGACACGGGCTCATGTCGGAGCCTGGGCTGAAACGAGGGCCCCCGATGGCTCTGTCCCTTGAGAAAGTCTCTCGTCTCTCTAAACGTCAGGTCCGTCAACTGTGAGTGGGGAAAGTGAAAGGCCATGCTACCTTCCCGGGTTCTTGGGACACTTTGAAATCCGTGTAAAAAGGGCACTGGGACGCGCAGTAAGAACCAGCACCGCCGCCGCTGCTTCCGCTACCACCGCGCCCAGGGCGGGTCCTGCTGCCGCCGGACCCCGGCTTCCCCAGCCCCCCCCCCCCTCTGAGCAGCTCCCCTCGTCCCCCGACACAGAGCGGGGAGAAAACGAAGACCAAGTCTCCCCGCTTCCCCTAAATCCTCCCCCTCCTCTCGGAGAACGCCCCCGCCCCTCCCCCCACCCCTCCCCACCCCCACCCTCAGGATGCCCAGGGCAGGATGGGGACGCCGGATGACGGCGGCGGCGACAGCCGAGCGGACCAGCCCCGCGTCCTGACGACGACGAACGTGCTCACACCACGCGGGGACTTGGGTCAGCAGCGAACCTCGCAGCTGCCGGCCTTCCCACTGTGTCTCCCCAGCTCTGCGTTTATCTGCTGATGGTATCACGACCGTGGGGCCCACACGTGGACAGATACTGTTGGGTTTGTCTCACCGGAAATGGACTCAGAGATGACTGGGGAAACGAGGCCGGCTCAGCGTCCAGTCCTGGTCACGTTCCCGGAAGGGGCGGGGAGCCCAGGTCTCGGCCCCCGGCCTTTCCCGCCTGCAGGCCGTGCTCTCCCTGTTGGAGGAGCGGTGGGAATTCAGGCGAACGGAAGACGCTTAGAGAAGCCCGCCTCTTCCCTGTGTGTCCACGAGGCCTGAGGGATGAATTTCAGGCCAGGGGTGCCCACGCCCACCCATAAAAGAAATACCAGGGGACCCAGTGCCACCCCGTCCAAGGCCTCCGCGTGTCCCCGGACACACACGCCTTTCTCGAGAGCGGCCAGCATGGCAGTCCCAGCCGTGTGTTTGAAGACATCCTCATGACAGGTTGGTCTTCCCTTCTCTCCCAGACCAGCAGCGATGCCCTGGGATTACTTCAGAAATAAATTGCCCGTTTGTTCATTGTAGACTCGGGGGCTCCTGGGGCAACACTCCACCGTTCCCAGGTAGACCTCACACCACAGGCCGGGCAAGACGTCCCCTCCCCTCCTGAAGGAGGAGGAGGGCCCTGAGGCAGCTGGTCCGTGTGAACGAGCCATGCACGCCGAGCGCCCCGGGGCCGGGAGTGGTCACGTCTTGAGGAAAGCAGAAGCTCTGAGTCCTCGGAGCCTGGCTCCATCTACCACGTGCTGTCTGTGGTCCTGGGCGCTTGCCCCCCGCCACGTGCCCCATGTTTCCCCGTCTGCACGTGGAGAGCCCTGAGTGTCCCTGTCCAAGACGAGCCTGCAGGTGCCGGTGAACGAGCCCAGCGCAGCGCACGTCCTCGGTGTCCAGAATGTGGCCCTTACGATGACTTCACATTATCCTCAGACCGATGCCAGCCAGGAAGAGTCTCGCAGATTTTGCAGAAAGGAGGCGCAGAGAAACGAGGGCTCAGGCATCGCTGAAGAAGCACAGTCGTTCGGTGATAGGCGCCCGGTCTTTCACGGTTCCCGCTTGTCTCTTGGGAAAAAGCACATTTCATATCTCAGAAAACAGCACCTTTAAAAAGGATGTTCTGCAGGAGACCTATGACAGGGGAAGCCTCACTTTTTAGCCACAATTTGTTTTTCAATATTATCATTTCATGATCATCTAATTAAGCAGACTGGTTCATTACAAGCCACACTAAGGTGCTAATTTGATCCCCACCAGTGACTTTTTTTCCCCAAGCTTGTTTACCTGGGAAGCCATGTGTAACTAAAGGAAATCCCCACAGGTGAGCAGGAGGGGATGGGGCGTGTCTTCTGCCTAATATTTCTCCAAACCGGAGTCCAGAATCTCCAGGCCCCAGAGGTTTAATTACCATGTGCAGCCTGCTGTTTTGGGGTGGGGGTGGGCGCTGGGGACCCTCCCGCCCTCTCTGAGGCAGGGGCCAGCGGTGGGGTCCACCGACGGCACAGGGACAAAGAGGGACCAATGCATCTGGCCGGGGGTCTGCATTCAATTTGGAACTTGAAATGGAACGTTCACCTTTTCCAGCAAATTCTGTGTGTTCGAAGGATCTAACGTTCCCTCCAGCCCTCCTGGCCAAGAAGGAAGAGGACTCACAGGGCTTGCTTTGTCACAGAGTGTGAGCGAGAAGCCCTTTGGAACCTAGCAATTGGTTTTTGTTTGATGACCAGCTCCTGCCACAAAAGGGGACCCACCCCGTCCCCAGCATTCAATTAACCCTATGTGAGACAGGCAGGGAATTAAGAAGGTTGGCTCAGGCCCCATTCAGAAGGTTCCGAGGGGGGCTTTGTCAGAGGATTCTTCCAAACAAAGGTTGCCAAACTAAGTAGCTTTTTTTTTGTCGCTTAGCTCTGCCCTATTGTTACCACGAAAGCGACCTTTTCCACTTAATTGGGGCTTTAGAATTCCACCTCCATTGTGTGTGTCTGTAAGAAGCACACTGCCGAGGGGCTGTGTGAGTTTATGAATATAAGCATTTCTGCATTGGGTGATTCCAAGGCCGTTTGTGTATTTGGGTCCCCTGACGTGGGTTACTGTAGAAAAAATCATCATCCTGAGACACTCAGGGCAACCATCGGTTGTTTCCGTATATCGAGTCCCTGTTACGCGTTAGGCATCGTAATCCACGCTTTGGGTGTTTTGTTTCTAGTGTCACAATTAACTGGGTTACAGGCCAGAACGGGATGGTTCCCGCAGAAGAGAAGCCGAGGCTGGCGGCGAGCACTCGGCCTCCCGACTCCGCTGGGCCCCGAGACATCATTTATCACACTTTCTATCTCTGCTTATTTATCAGGCCTCCTGCTTTAGATCTCCAGTGAGATGGGCAACCTGGGACAGACCAGGGGTTACGACGGGCGTCTGTTTGCACACACGGAGAAAACACAGACGGCCGCGGGGTCAGATGGGAAGCGCTGACGGGCGCACCGGCGCTGGTGCCGTGCAGCGGGGCGCGGTGAGGCCTGAGGAAAATCGGAGATGAAGCTCCCCTCAAAGACACTTCCACTCAAATTCTACTTTCTAATCACTAAGCCAACCCGAGGAAAGAGTTCTGGGTCTGGGCCTGGGGACGGGGCCCTCCAGGGGAGACCTCTGCACTCTGTGGATGGCACCCAGCAGGTGTCGCAAAGTGGGGACCCTCAGACCTCCTCCCACAGCTGGCATGGTGTGGCGCCCGGGGCTCTCAGGGTCAGAAGACTCCAAGTTCAGCTCCCACATCTGGCTCCCCGTGCAGCTCGGGACTGGGGGTCTCCAGTGGTTGGCTTCAGGCAGGGCGGGCGCTCCTGCAGCCCTGGACCTGGGCCGCCTCACCCCTTTGGGCCGGTGGCCTCACCTGTGGCTACCTGACTGCGTCACCTCTGTGCCAAAGGGACCAAGGTTCCTGGGGACCAATCTCCTATGTTCAGGTCCAGGGTGACAGGAGCCTTAGTCTCCCGTCACACGAATGGTGCGCACATGTAATTCCCAAACCGAGGGCACAAAGTCCTTAACTCAGTCAGTCAGGCACTGTGCCACTCAGGGACTCCCAAACATCAGTTTTGTAAATGTTATGCCAAAAACAACAATAAAAATACCATCTAGATACAGGGCACCAAAGAAGATCTGCTCACACTCCCCTGTTTGCACAGATGAGCACAGACATCTTGTACCTAAAACATCACACAAACAGGTGAGTAACTGATAAGCCTATTGAGAAACTGAAATAAGAAAACAAAAAAAGTGGCCTGTTTTTGCAGAACAAGTTCAACTATCCAGAAAGGTTCCATCAGGAAAGCCTGGGTGTCCGCTCTGTCAAGGGAATCAGGGCTTTGTCCAGGATGGGAGAGGGTGTCTGTGAACCCCCTGCCCCTTGCTGGGTTCCCTTTAGCGGCCTGGACAGGGTCATTAAGCCTGCGAGGCCCATGTGGGTCAATCAAGTATCTGAACAGTGAGATTGGATCTGGGCATCCTACACCACTGTGGGGAGTGGAGTATTTGTGCTGCCGCTGAAATACTTCAAACGGCTGGGAGTTAGACTGCGAGCAATCTCACCCACCAGTAAAACAGCCAAGGCCGCAGATAAACAGACAAAACCGCTTTGCATCAACTGAAGCAGAAGCTGCGAGGGCCCTGTTCCAGACACCGCGTACCGGGTCTCCCTAGACGGCTCCAGGCCCGCACTGCGATCCAGCGTGCCCCGTGTGCGCATGTCGTAACCAGCTTCATCGTGCACATCCCTAGTTCTCTCCAGATCAGAAGAAAAACGTCACACTGAGAAACCTTGCTATTATGATAAGGAAATGCACCAAGGGAGGAAGAAGCAAGAACTGACAGTTGACTGGGGAAAAAAACAAATGATGAAACGTTGAGAACTACCTGAAACGAACATGAAAATTCAAGAGACATGGTAGCTTAAGGCTACTTAAAGGAGCAGAAAACCCTCCTGCAGAGCCCTGAAGAGACCACTGCACTCCAACACAGTGTGTGGTGTTTGCTCTTCTTAAGGAGAAAGAAAATGATAGAATTAATTTTAAAGAATTTCTATATAAAATGGTCAAAATTAAAAAATAAATAAATAAACGCTCAGCTTTCTGGGGAACTCAATTCCCATCCTGATCTGTTATTTCCCAACGGTCTTGGATGCCTGACACTTCTCTCGTTTGGCCATTAAATCTCCTTTTATTATAAAACTATAAAAACTGTGTAAGAGCAGGCGTAGATGGAGGCCGGCTTTCCACCTCTCACAGCCCTGGACCAGACCTCAGAGATGCAGCCTCTGAGGTCCCTTCCCAGTGTCCATCCTGTCCCGGTGATAAGAATGAACTCAGCTGGCATCCACTGTCAGCTTTTTGGCCCCTCTATTTGGGGAGGCTGCTGAAGAGGAGAGATGGCAGGCCTCCCATCTAAGACCATTTAGAGCAGGAGGGCAGGGGATCCGAAATGACAACACAGGTGTCATTCTGCAGAGGAGGGCCGGTGGCCCCAGCTCTGCTGGCAGGGCACCCCCACCTGCACATGGGTAGCCACTGTGAGCTGCTCTCCACGGGGATGCCCTGCACCAGGAAGCCCGGGGCCCCCTCAGGCGCGAAGGGACAGAACTCCTCTGTACAAGACGACAGAGAGCGTGCGTGAGGAAGCACAGTGTGAAGACAGGCTGTCTGAGGGAGCGCTGGAGTACCTGCCTCTGAACTTCTCCCTCTTTCTCACCTTTCCTTCTGAACAAAGTAGAAACTGGGGGAAACAGACAAGGTGCCAAGCTTCCGTGTGCTAAAACCTCGGTGATGCCCCTCCGTTCCCACTCCCCCTGGACACACCGACATCCCCAGCCCATCCCCATCCAGCCATTCAGGAGTCCCCTGGACTCCAAAAGGCATCAGCCCCGCCACCTCTCCCCCAAGTCCAGGGCCCATCATTTCCTACCAGGTCCTCCTCAATAACCTTCTAAGCCATATCCCCACCGCCATCCCTGCCCCCCAAATCCATCCTTCCCCACAAGCCAGTGGGATTTCTCAAAACACCAATCAGTGTCACAATCCAGTTGTCACAATCCAGTTATAAAGCTTCCCAGCATCACCCTGTACACTCTTCACAAACACAGATTCTAGACTGACCTTGCCTCTCCCTGACCTCCGCCTGGACCACAGCCCCCCCCTTCCCTCGCCTCGGCCATGCTGGCTGGCCTCTCTTGCTCCTCACATGAGCCCTGAACAGTCTACCCCAGGACCTTTGCACTCACTCTCCCCTTGGCATGGGTCCCTCCTGCTCCTGATGCTTCACCTTGTTCCCAGCTCAAACAGGTGCTTACATCCCAAGTTGCCTATCTTGACAACTTAAGTCCAAAATCAGTGTGCCCCAGGCCTCATCAGAGATTTCTGTTTAAATTCCCTGCTTCGTATTCCTCGCTATCTGATAGTGCTCCCTTCCCTTTGTTTCTTTGTCTAACCTTCTGTCCAGCCTCCACTGCAGAGCATCTGATCTCCCCGAGGGCACAGCCACTCTCCTCTCACAGCTTGTCCTCAGCAGATGCACAATAAATGTCTGCTAAATGAATGAACACAGGGAGGCAGAACACAAACACACTACTATATATAGAAGATATAACAGCAAGGACCTACTGCATAGCACCGGGAGCCATAGTCAGTGTCTTATAACATGAATCTAAAAATATATGTATGTGTATGTATATGAATAACTGAGCTGTTCTGCTGTACACCTGAAACTAGCATTGTAACTCAACCACGCTTTAATAAAAAATAAAATAAAAAAAGGCATAAAAGGCATCTTAGAAAATAAATGGGGAGGCAGAAGCACCACCTGGAACTTTCACCCACACACACCATCCTATAAAGAAAAATATGTGTTTTCAAAATATTCTCCACCCTCACAGAGTTTAGAAGACTTCATTCTGCTGCCCCTTTAGAAATGACCTTCTACCTGCCGTGCAGGTCAGGGCCCCGTAGGACTCTCTCTTTAGCACTTCAGGCAGTGCCTACAATAGACGGAAATCCTGCTTAGCTAAGATGTGCCTCTCTTTAAACAGTACCCATCAGTTCTTGCCATCAAAAAAGAGAAAAATGGAACACTTCAGCACCCCTGGTAGATAATTGAGGATACAGACATTAGGTAAGTGAGAGGGGAGAGAACCAGGATTGAAGCACCTGGAATCTCATCTTTGTCCTGCTGTCAATCCTGGAAAATTACTTCCCTTCTCTGGCCCTTAGCTTCCTCACCTCCAGAAAGAAGGGCCTGATTCTCGGACAAGGCAGAAAGAATTGAGATGAGCCTGTGTGCTCATTTCTGGGAAGGCCATGCTGTCGTCAAAGTATATTTTAAAGAAAATACAAATGATAAAAGAAAATGATTACTGTACAAGTCAGGACTCCAAAATATAAATGTTTCAAATTAGGTAGAAAACTTTTCAATTGTTTGGGGAAAATACTGAATAATGAGAGGTGTTATCTATACGCTGGAGGACCATGCATGGTTCTTATTTTCATCATTCCTCTTTCTTTATTCTCTAAGTTGTAATCAATACGTGTATAATATTTCCACATCTCCTTCCCCCCCCCCAAAACTAATAAACCTAAAATGATGGAAGCTAACCAGGTAATCGCTAAGCTCCCTGCTTGTCCGGGCGGCCTGTGCCTGCCAGCTCGGAGCCCATGTGGCTGTGGATGGCTCTGCCACTGCTTCTTGGGGTTGGGGGTGGGGAGGAATCCAGACCCAGGAGTGGCCCTTGAAAACACTGCATTCCCTTGACCCCAGGGCTGCATTTAGGAATGGGAGTGGGACCCAAACGAGACCAAACAAAGGATGCTAGGATTTTGCTTGAATGCTGGGGAAAGAGGTTTTCTGTTATCGCTGAGCTTACTAATTAGAACTGTCATCCCCGCTCACCCCACAGGGAGTGTTGGCTTGTGAATCAAATCAACTAAAAAAAAGAAAAGAAAAGAAAAAAAGCAGACCTGAGAGACAGAAAAAAAAAAATAAACAAACAAACATAAATACCCAGAGGTGTCTGTGGACCTCACTGAGCCCCTGGATCCCGCTGGGAACAGAAGCAAAATCATACCATGATTCTCCCTGGTTCCCTCACCCAATAAATGTCCTTTCTCATCTAAACCAGTCTGAGACGTGCACGCGGACTCTGACTGCTAGGCCCTGCTTGTCACTCACGCGCTCTAACTTGCCCTTCCCACGCAGCCCTGTGCAGAGTGCGGCAGGGTGGCACCAGGGTGGCACCAGGGGCCAGGGCGCCCACTCGTGTTTCTTCTCCTGGGCACCCAGGTCCCACAGGGGTAGCCTCCTCATGTTCCACACCAGCCGGCCTTGGATTTTGATCCTGGGACAAAGCTGGAGCCTTACGGGCTCCTCTGTGCAGATTTTCCGCGGGGCGATCACAGTGCCCCCTCACGTGAGAGTGAAGCGCTGCAGGAACTGCACATTGGAAAACAGGCAGCTGCTCCCCCCAGGTGCTGGGCCACCGCTGCCTGCCCTGCTGTTGTGTCTTGGCTTCAGCCTTTAGCTCAGTGCTTTGGTCCCCACTCCCGTCTAGTGCAGAGCCAGGCTGGCAGTCCTGGAGCCTGGAGGGAGGCTCTCGGTGCCTTCGACCTGACGAACCTCCCCTCCTGTGCTGAGCTCTGGGCACCTGTCACACTCAGCCTCCTGAGTGTGGGACCTGCACCCCAAGTCCTGGTGTCTGGATGCTACATTTCAGCTTTGGTTCCCTGATTTTTCAGTTGGTTTCCACTCCTGGAGGACCACAGAACTCTTGGGGGCCCCCGCAGCCTTCCCCAGAGGTGCACACTCTCTCTTTCTACCTGCACTTGGGTGAGGTTCTCCCTGCTGAGGGCCAGACTCTGGGTGTGGCAGCATCTGAGGCCACAGCCCCTGGCCTCCAGGGCATGGATGGGTGGGGGATGCAAGTAATTACCATGCAATTCTGTAGTAGAAACAAGACAGGGCGCTTTAGGGCAAGAAGGGAATTGCCAAGATCAGCCCCAGAAAGCTTTTTGCAGGAAACTGCAGCTAAGCTCGGTCTTAATGCATATAGGCAGCTGGAGGGGGTGCTCTAGGCTGAGGGTCCAGCCGCTGATGACAACACCAGAGAGCCAGCAGGAAACACGAGCACTGAGCAGGTACTGCGGGAGGCGGACAACAGAGTCAGGAGCCGAGCCCTGAAGGCACAGGGGAGCAGGGGCGGACAGGACGGAGGCTGGGGCCAGCCTGCTGGGTCGTCGGAGGGAGCCCGAACACAGCCCCAAGGGAGCAAGGAGACATCACAGCGACTCAGTGAGGAAAGCAGCCGTCCTGTGTGCCTTTTCAAGAGTTCAGTTAGAGGCGCCATTTGGATGAATTTGCTGGTGATTAAAACCAGAACATTTGCTGGATTCTGAGCCCTGTTTGCCACGGGGCTTCCTAAGGAAAGAGCCCACCCAGGGGATCGGACATCTTGGAGGCTGACCCCAGTGTGGGTCTGGCTCAAGGTCACCATACCCCTGGGCCACTGGGACTGGGTTTCCTCCAGACAGTTCCCCAAATGCCCTCATCCCAGAGCTCCAGACTTTCCACCATTTGCTCTCCATCCCAACGACTTCTCACTGGGGTCTCATGTCACCAGCGCCCGGGCCACATGGGCCACGGCACCCACTCCGTTCCTGCATCAACCTCACGGCTGCTCAGAGCTCAGCTCACGCACTCATCACAGCACACCATTGTCCTCTTGTCACTTTGCAAATGGTCCGAAAGGCTAACTGATGTCCGCAAGATGCCCACAGGCCTTTCCGTGTTTACACCCGTATTCTGTGTTATGTCCTCTGCTCACTGCGAGTGGATGGGTAATTTTAAGGCGTGCTGGTCACCAGATCCTGTGTCAGCGGCTCAGCACGCAACGGTAAACAGGACTCGATTATGACCCCAACCAGCTCAAACCTGTCGCAGCAAATATTTAATCATCTTTTTCCATGAAGAACTGACATGCCAAGAGGTTTTACGATTTTTTTTTCTAAGACTTCACAGCTTCCTGGTTAGAACTCAGCACCCCAGACCCCCTGGCATATTCCGTCGCCACCACCCCGGTATTCATCCGGGGGCAGTGTAAGCAGTCACCTCTGGGGACATGCTGATCTGACTCTGGTCTGCTGCTGGCACATCTGGGAGCCTGAGCTGGAATTCCCCCACAGCCAGAGTCTAGAGGAAACCGGCTCCCCGGTTTTAGAGGGGCTTTCTGACCCAAGCACACCAGCAGCCTAGTTCAGCCTTTTTAAAAAGGAATTAGAGAAGAGGCGAAAGGCGTTTGCAATCAATCTGCCTGATAGCAGTGTCTAGTCCCAGCAGACCGACTCGCGCGCCTACGCGGCAGAGGCAGGACCACGCAGAGCAGCTAATCCTGCAGCCTCGTCTCACCTGAGCAGGGCGCAGCCTGGGCTCCCTTTGTCCCAGCATCAGGGCTTCCGGCTGGGAGAGTTCCACGTTCCATCGTGGCTGGTCTGGGAATCACCAATGCAGCTCCCAGTCTCCTTTCGCAAGGCAGTCGTCAAAGCATCCTCCAGGCTGCAGAATGAAACGTGCATTTGGAAGCCCTCTCCAGGGCTGCCTGGGGTGCCTGGCACCGCCTGGCACGACCAGCCACGTCCGAGCTCCAGCCAGACTGCTGACCTGGCACTGGCGCTGTGTGATATAACTCGCTCGCGCAGGGAGGCATTAACCGTCTCGTCCCCAAGCTCACAGCCCTCACGTCTCTGAAGGATGCACACGCCTGCGATACCACCGTTCTGACACCCCGAGCTTCCCTCTGCCGGGGCTCCAGACATTCAGGGGTTCACAACCCACCCCCTGAGAAAGATGCCAGCCCAAAATTCTTCATTTTCAGCAAAGAAATGATTAATCCCAAGGCTTCTGTTAAAGTCCTTCTCTTTTATTAGTTAAGCCAATTAGAATATGTGCTCAGCGTTTAGATACTGGTAAAGAAGCAAGTGTTTTCCTGGGAATGCCTATCAGTCGAAGCCATTTTATTCTTAAAAGAAATCCAGCAACCACTCCTTCCTTCCTTCCTGTAAAATGCCCTGTTCGCATTCGCTTTATATGCATTTAAACTCCATGCGGAAAGGATAAGGTTGACTGGAAGACACGGATATTTTAACAATGTAACCAGGTGGGAAATTAATAATGCACATTAGAATGGGGATTGTGTTGTTGGCGGAACGTGGGAGACACAGAAGAAGGCATAGGATGGGGACCACTGTGCAGACTTATGCAGGTGACTTGGCCCTTAGGTTCCACTCTGCTCCCAGGCTTCCAAGAATTTAGGCTAGTTGGTACCAAAGTATCCTCACGGTCACCCTTTTAATAGCTTTCTTTTCTTGAGCCAAGAAAAGGTACCTACTCACAGCTTCCATAGGCAGCATGGCCATCAGCTGGGTAGGCGCTGGCACCACCGAAGACTCACAGATTTCCACCCATCACCTTGCCCCCTCCTGAGCTCTGTAGCTCAAACAGGTCCCGGAAGAGACAGAAGCCTTGGCACCCTCATCTCCAAGACGGAAAAGCCATCATCCGCCACCTGGGCTGACACAGTGGCTGCCGGGATCAAAGGAGCTGAGATGTCACAGCCACCTAGCGCTGTGCCGGGTCTGGGGGTGGCGCTCAGTGAGCTGTCTTTGTTGCTCTGGTCTACGGCCCCGGCTCGCCCATGGCTGTCTTATGAACTCTCCCTCTTGCTGTGATGTGTACACTTGAAGTCACAGTCTTGTTGAGACGAGACCCCACGGATGCTTCAAGATAAAGCCGCCTCCCTGTGCTCCCTGGGCAGGGTCTTATTTTAGCAAAACAGGCAAACAAACAAGTAAACAAAGCCTTGAGCATTTACCATGTGCTGAGGATTCTGTAAGGTTCCTTTTCTATGTTATCCACTGAGTCTCAGGGCACTAGGGAAACTGTTTCCTTTCAATACTCATTTAAAATAGTCCCAATCATGATACATGACGTAGAAAAATCATGTAATCTGCCCAAAGTGATAGATCTAATTAGTTTTAAATCAGGATAGGAACCCAGGAGGTCTGACTGAGATGCTCCCTAAACTCACTCACCACGTGAGTTACCAGAGGAGGAGGAGGAGCTCAGCCAGGAAGCAGGAACGGAGATGAGGCTGTGCACAGGGGAGAGGGAGAGACTGGCTGTCTTCTCTTCAGGCTTTCTTTTTCCATGGATAACAGTGAGTTCCAACTTTTTACTGCTGCATGACCTTATAGAAAACTACACACATATACATATGTGTAAGCAGACACCGCACTGAACAATAATCACTGTACATAGTAACAGCAGAGCAGTAAGAGCCACGGCCCTGAATCCAGCAGGACAGTCTTCAGCCTCCAGCCCTTTGGGGGGCACTTCCTTGCTTTGTTGGTGAAGCCAACACTCCACCAGCTGCAGAGGAGGAATGTGAACAGGGCCCAGCTGCCAGAGCACAGGGCAGGGCGAAGAAGGATGGATTTAGAGCGGAGAGGCAACCCCGTGATCACCAGCTCGCGACCCGGAGGAAGACGTCAGGGGAGGAGAAAGGCAGAGACAGGAAGTCATGACCACTGCCAACCTCAGAAGCTCTGTGTTTTAGCAAAAAGAAAGGAAAGAAGGGAGGTAGGGAGGGACAGGGTAGGAAGGAAGGAAGGTAGGGAGGAAGGGAGGAAGAAGACACCGTCCTTTCACTATCTTGTCAATCATTAAATCAAAAATTTGCACTATCAAGTCCATTATGCCGGTCGCAGCACTGAAGACCTTTTATAGATATTGGAAGATGACTTAATGGCCAACTTGAGTGTTTATTTTCCAATAAAAGGGACCTCAACTTCCTTCCAGTTAGTTCCTACTCGTTCTGGGTGTTTTGACGTGTGTGCCTCCAGGCTCAGTGCTTCCGTGTGACTCTGCACAAGCTGTTCCGCTGCCAGTGTAACTGTTTCAATGAGTCCAGGTCAGCTGACAGCACCCACCCCATCCCACGTGCTCTGTTGTTGTGGGGAAGCCACCCTGAGATTAGCACTCATTTCCACGTCTAGTTTTCCGTGGTGCCTTTAGGGACAAAGGTTGTCTTCTTCATCTGTAGGTCCCTGAATTCTAGTTTCAGGTTTCCTAAACTCTGCAATATTGAAATATGTGACTGAAATCTTCTCTTTTTTTGGTGGAGGGGGGGTTGTCCCGTGCCCCATAGGATGTCCAGCAGCAGCCCTGGCCCCAAACACACTGTGGCTGCGGCACTGAGCGGCTGAGGCCACTGGAGACGTCTCCAGACACGGCAAGATGGTGCCTCAGGGCGAAGTCGGCCCCGCCAGGGAGACACGGCTCCAGTCTGATTACTGGGTCGCAGCTAATATTTTAATAAGTGATTGTTGAACAAATATTAAATTACAATAGAATCTATTAAATGTAACATGAGGTGCAGCCATTTGACAATTCATAGCTACCAATTTATTTCCCTATGAAAGTGCTCACTTCAAATTCAATCATTCATTTAAGTAGTAAATCAAATCAATACACTGAAATCTGTTAAACTGTATGTTAACTATCTGTTGAATAATTTCCTAGCCTTGCGTGTGGAGTTGCAAGAAAAAGGTCTGTTCTCGCTGAGGCTAGCTGACAAAAAGTCGCTCAAACACACACCCCCACAAATACAACACACATGCCCAGGTACCAAAGACAACCGTCACTCCATGCCCTGATTAATTCCTTTCTCAGGTAACAGCCGTCGCTGCTCTGCTGTGACTTGTGCACGGATTATGAAGCAATATAAAACCCAGCTCCTGCCCTCAGGCCACAGTAGGATGAGAAAATACAGCAAACGGGTAAATGCCATAAAATACTATGTATTTGTGCAATAAATATCTAGGCCAAGTGCTACATGCTGATAACATGATATTGAGCAAAGCCATGTCATCTCATGCCGCTAACCGTCTAGAAAGGATGAGACACAAAATGAGAAGTAAGTAAGAACATTAACAGTGGCAGTAAGGAAGACCATGGGAACCCGAGGTGGGTGTTCCTGTCTTAGGTTGGGGTGAGGGGTGATGATTTCAAAAGACGCCCATAAATCATTTGGCACCCCACTTCTAAAACGTGGAGATTAATTCACCCCCTCTTGAATATGGGTAGCCATTAGTGGTTCACCTCTAATAGAATGTGGCAGGAGGGACACCATGTGACTCGGGAGACTAGGCCATCCAAAGCAGGACAGTCTGCTCGTCCCTCTCTACCTGGGGACCCTGCCTGGGAGCCCAGTCACCATGCTTAAGGGAGTTCAGGTGACAGGGCCAGGTATTGTGCAGGGATCCAGATGGAAAGACCCACTTGGCGCTGTGGTCAGTGGCCACATTAGCCACCTGACCCATGAGTGGGTGAGCTTTTCAGTGACTCCAGCCCTCAGGGTGCCCCGTCTGAGGCCCAGTGGAACAAAGAAGCTTCACCCCCAGGTCCCGTCCAAATTGCAGATTTGTGAGTAAAATGAATATTATTGTTGGAAGCCACTTAGCTTCAGGGTGGTTTGTTACACAGCCAGAGTGCCCTTAGCAATGTCACGTGGATTTGATAAAACTCCGCACATTTATTGTGGTTGTGCAGTCTACCTTGAGTAGAGGCAAGATTCCATGAAGTGAGAAGAAGAGTTCTTCCCTAAAAGACGAATACATGTTCCAGTAAGTGTCCGCCAGGCAGAGGGATTTCATGCACAGAGAGCAGTGTGAGCACCAGAAGGAAGAGGCAAACTGGCCTGTACACTCTGTGTGCTGGGCCCGGCTGACCACTGAGGGCAGGCCTGGAATGGAAGAATGAGAAAAAACTAGATTTGGATATGGAAAGCCTTTAAAACATTATTATTACAGAAAAAAAATGAACATCACTTAAAAGTCACCATTTTAACAATTTTACAGTGCCCGATTCAGTGGCATTGAACCCATTCGCAATGTTGTGTGACCATCACCACTGTCTAGCTCCAGAACATCTCTACCACCCCAAAGCCCGCACAGCAGTGAGCAGTCACCCCATTTCCTTCTCCTCCCCCCGCTCGTAGTCCCTGGCAACCACGAATCTGTTTTCTGTCTCTATGAATTTCTCCTACTCTGAACATTCCATTTAAATGGAATCACAGAACACGTGGCCTTTTAAGTCTGGCTTCTTCCCCTTGGTTCATTTCCATGGCAGCACATGTCAGGACTTCATGTGTTTTTATGGCTGAATAGTATTCCATTGTAGGTTTCTGTCACATTTTATCTAGTTATCAATTGATGGTCATTTGTATTGTTACCACATTTTGGCTGTTGTGAGCATTCCTGTACAGTCTTTGTTTGAATAGCTGTTCTCAATTCTTTTGAGTGTATCCATAGGAGCGGAATTGCTGGGTCCTATGAATTCGATGTTTCACTTATTGAAGAAATGCCGGGCTCTTTCCCACAGCTGGCGTGTCTGCATTCCCACCAGCAATGCATGAGGGTTCCACTATCTCTCCATCCTCATCAACACTTATTTCCTTATTATTATTATTATTATTATTATTAGAGTCATCCTAGGGGATGTAAAGAGGTACCCCATTCTGGTTTTGACGTGCATTCCCCCACTGAGGACTGATGCTGAGTATTTTGGGACTTGCTCGCTGGCCATTCGTATATCTTCCTTGGAGAAACTTCTATCTAATGGAAAACCTTCTGCGTCATGCCCTGTTGTTAGGACTTTATCCTGAAAACAGCGGGAAGCTGTTCACCATGGGAGCATGGCGGTCAGATATAAACTTCAGAGAAATCAAAGTGACTCTGAGAAGGAAGAATACTTGTGGGGAATGAGAATGGAAAACAAGGGGGGCCAGTCAGAAGGCCCATTTGCAACAATCCAAGCAGAGATTCCAGAAGGCGCAAAGAGCTAAGTAGTTAAGCTAATTACAGCATTATTGTAATTCCTAGTTTCTTCTTGGTTCGAGTATTTCCTAAGTTGGTGATTTATTCCATGGGGTAGTTTCCAGGAAATGATGGGGAGGGATGTGGGGAGTCTAAACAAGAAGGGAAGCCCCACCTTCCAGGCTCCAACCTGCAAACAATCAGAGCTGAGCCTCAGTTTTTACGTTTCCAGTCAAATAATACGTGAATTACATGGTTTAGAATGAATAAAAAATGTCACAGCTAAAATCAAACGTCACGTAGTATAATTGCAGAAACATAATCATTCCCTGTACAAATTTTAGGAACCAGTGACGGGGGTGGCGTCTCACATTGCGTGTTTACATGACTCATTGCTGACTCTGCGTAAATAAACCAGGAGAAATTAATGTGCTGTTGTTCCGGAAAAACAGAACTTTATCCTCACTACGGGATGAAGGTTACAAGTGACAGCTCATTCCCTGTATATTACTCTTTCAAGCGTCCTACTTTTTGAGACTCCTATGCTAATTTCAATCATTTCTATGTTCATCATTTTACAAAATACTATGATTTACTTATTCTAATTATTAATAATAAATGTTTATAGAGGAATTTTTAAATCTTAAAGTCATCAAAAAGCCTACCAGTCAGAGAGAGAGCCACTACTAACATTCTCATGTATTTGCTTCAAAATAAGCGGACAGCCAGAGATGCATAGAAATAGAAATCTATAGATTTTTTTTAAATGCAGAGATGTAGATATTAACCTATGGGACTTTTGCATCTCCCTCTTTATTTTCCTGTTTCTATTTTCGTTTTTTAAAAACAATTTTATCTCTACAATTGCTAATTTTGCTTACAGTCTTTGGCAACATTAATAAAATCATAAATTTTATCTGAAAGTGAGGTGGGAAGCCCCATAAAAAGACCAGCAGGACCCCCAAGCAGGGCCACTGCTCTCCTGCCAGCACCACCCGGTTCCCCGGCCCAGAGACACTACCTCACTTTTCGCCTCTGAAACGGCTTACTTACACCTAAAATTCTATTGGTTCCCTGAGCTCCTGATTGGTTATTTCCTTCACTCCTGATTGGTTCATTTCCTTAACTTCTGATTGGTCCATTGGTAGTACTTCATTTGCTTGGAGCTCACTCCTGATTGGTTATTTCTCTCACTCCTGATTGGTCCACTTCCCTCACTCTTGATTGGTTATTTCTCTCCCTCCTGATTGGTCCATTTCTACAAAGTTTGTTCTTAATTAGTCAACTTTCCTTATACCTTATTTACATATGATGTGGCAAAGTGTCAACTGGTAGCCTATAAAAGCCGGTGTAAACCGACAGACGGGGTCCAGAGCTTGGAGTGTTAACTTCTCTGGGCCTGCTGGTGCAATAAACCTGAGTTCTCCAACTCTCCAAGTACTGCTTGGTCTCTTGCCTGGATCCAGGTTGCTATCATAACTGAGCTGTAACACATTTTTCTGCAACGAAAGGACAGGCAAAATAGAGCAGGAAATTCACAAAAGGCAATAACAAAACAGGAACCTTGATGGATATTCAGTATATTTGTAAACAAAACAAAGTGACAGTGTCTTAAAAAATATAGTAGCGTCAATAGAAAAACAGAGGAAGCTCCTGGAAGACCTCATTCCTCTGTGGCTTGTCTTTTGGTTGCAGGCACGGACACTGAGTCAAGCTCACTGAGCTGTAGGAGAGAAGAACAGCCCTGGACGATTATGTCCTCCCAGGCTTGGTGACCACCTAGGGAATTTAACTGGGCTGGAGACGGAGGAGGAGTGCAAGCTTAAAGTGCCTTTATGGAGGAGGAGGGAAGAAAAAGCGTGTATTTTCTTATGTGCTAGTGTATCTGATTGTGTGATCAAAGCACTGGAGGGCGCTGGGTAACCCCCGCATGGTCTTTTCCCTAGAGTCTCTTTCCAAACATCCAGTCAGCTTAGAGGACACAGGACCCACAAAGTGATTGTGCAGCTTGATTTAGCCAAGAAATCCTTTCGTCAAAGGATACCTAAGCAGAGACTCCCTCTGTATAAAGCAGGCAGAGGTGACAAGGTGTAAGTTCCCCAGAGGCCACTGGCTCCTACACAGCCACCCCGCTGAGCCTGTGTGCATCCCCAGCCTCTGGGCGGACGCAGTGGGCCAGCTCTGGCGACCAGAGAACGGCCGTAAGTCTGTGCACTGCCCCCTCAACACTGCCCTGAGTCCAGGGCCGCGGAAACGTCTTTGGGGACCAGCTGATGGCGCCAGGCCTACAGGTCTTCCTCTTGTCCAGCCCCAGGTCACAGTCGCAGAGCCACGCAGGAGGCGGGCAGCGCGCACACCTCCCCCTCCCTCCTGGCCCTCACCTCCCTGGCCTCCCTCCTCCCGTGACTCTGCGACGAGACTGGGGACAGGGGAGCACCGGGCCCCCGCAGTCAGCGCTGCTGTCGTCTGGAGGGCAGGAGGGCATGACGGTCGTCAGCCTCAGTCCGCCTGGCGAGTTATTTTCTCCTTCAGATCAGACGTCCTGGGAGAAGCCGTTTTATAAGTAAGCTGCACTGATGTGTGTCTCAGTACCGTTTAAGTAGAACCACCCACGTGCCGCTGAAACCCCAGTGGTGTAGCAGACTGGTCACACGGCCTCTGACTTGCTGCTTGAACTGTGTGGACCCTGGTTTCCTTACCTATGAAACAAAAATGACACCACCCACCACACAGGGCTGTTAAAGGACTCAACGTGCCAGCCTCCGGACCAGGGGACAGCAGAGAACAGATGCGCTGGGCAAACACCAGGGGCCCTGCCCCACGCTTCTTTCCCTGATCTGAATCGGTTTCCTTGCTGAAAACACGGAAAATAACTGCCCCGCTGTCTTGCGAACGCTGTTGCAGCTCACTCACTCATCCCTCTCAAGGCGGCAGAATGGTTCCCTGCCTTGAATGGACCTCAGCGGCCCTGCCCGTGAGCTTCGTCAGGTATGACTCAGGACTCAGCGCGGACGGTAAAGACCTTTAATTGGGGGATGGGAGCACAGTGCATGCCACCCCGGGGCTCTGGACCCCGTTTCCCCTCCGCCATCACTTCTTACTGGAATCCATTAGGACAAGGCATTAAGAAACTCAAACAGGCAGCAACAGTGTGTCATTCGGGTAACTCTCCCTCTGACAGAGACTGATGGTTTCTGCGGGGCTGAGGTCATCATTGGGAAGACACGACCAGCTGACCTGGCACTTCGGGGAAACCGTGGAGATGGCGATTGGGCTGCAGAAAGAGTCCTGAGTGCTTTCTAGGTTTCCCCCGCCGTGACCTCAGAGGCAGAGGCTCCTGCGGTGGGAGGCACCTTCTGCCCACACGAGAGAGGGCCAGGCGGATTCGGGGTCTGGGCAGCCCGAGGCGGGCAGCTCGCCGGCTGGCGAGTGGGCTCGGAAGCCGAGCTCTGCCCTTGAACTGACCTGCCTTTTCTCCAGCCCCCCTCATTCCTCATCCTGTCACTGCCCGCCCTTCGATCGCCCGCCACCAGCATCCAAGCATGTCCCTTAGCTCGGGGTAGCCTTTCAGAGGACACAGGCTGTGCTTCTACCTCCAGGGTCCCCCAGCAGATTCGGGAAGATGAAGGAGGCCCGCGAATGTCTAATGTGGAAATTTACCACGCAGCACAGCAAGGAAGGCGAGCTGGGGCAGGGGGGTCCCAAACAGCTGATTTGCATCTTCAGTGAGAGGCTTTTCCTCCCAGCTGCCCCCCACCTGAAGTCAGACGCTGATGAAAAGCACCGAGCACAGATCACCTGGCCCGCATGGCACAGACGGTGCTGGCGTCGGCTGCACCGTGGCACCTTAGCAGCAGCCTGTGAGGTGTGTGCATCGCAGAGGAGTAAACCGAGACCCGAAAAGCGGGAATAAACTGCCCGATGGCACGCAGCTATTAAGTGAAAGGGCAAGGACCGAAACCCGGGTTATCTGCCCTGGAAACCGAGCCCTGAGCCCGGGCGCTTGCAGTCACGGACGGCATTGCACGTTCTGCGCGTGGCCTGTTTACAAACGAAATTGCTTTCAGTTTGCTCGTTAGTTCATAACCGCTGACCTCATGTAGATGGCTCATTTCCTGCTCTGAGTTAGAAATGAGGAGACATTGCAGCAACCAGTTATTCCTCATGTTTACTAGTCTATCGTGGTCCTTGCAAATTTTCAATTACCCAAATCAATTCATTCCTTTAACTGCACAAGCCAGTGTCAAAAGGAACGAGGTTATGGGTACACATGTCTTGTGCCACGTGCTGTAAAATTGCTACCATCCTTCGCTGTTTTAGAGACGGGCTCTCAAAGTGGGGCTGCTTCCTTGTAACTTTGAAGACATTACTTTGAATCTCCTTAGGCTTAAGGATCTTTCATGTGGCGTCAAGGATTTGAATTCCACCCAGGAAGAAAGCACACCTGTCCACACCCGCGGTGAGCGGCGCTCCCTGCAGAATGAGGAGCCCACGGCGGTCACAAAGCGCCTCCTGACCGGTGGGTGAATCCCGACCAGAGCGAGATGCTTGGCTGCTGCCTTGTGGAATGATGGCTTCACTCTTCTTTCCGAAAACTCACAAGGTCCCATTCATTCAAGTCTTCCTTCAGCCCTGATCAAGAGCTGCCATGTGTTTATTCTGTGCGAGGCCTGTCTATGCTTAAGTTGCATGGCCACTGTGCTCGGGGGAGGCTGGTGAGCTTAGCCCCGGGTCCCCCCAGGGGCGCTGGTGCCGGGGACGGGGAGCAGGCCCATGGCAGAAGGCCTGGCAGCGCAGCACCGCTGGGGCGGGCGGACTCTGAGATCGGGTCAAGAGCTCGAGAAGCGTTCTGGAAGGGGAGGCCGGGGAGCCTTGGAGAGGGCGTCCGGCATCCGTGCCCCCGGAAATCAGAAAGGCGGAGACTTCCGGTGTTTGGGAGGTCACGGGCAGCTGTGTCGATGTTAGGGAAGAGAAGAGAGTGCGGGCTCTTCAAATGGTGAAGAGAAGAGTGCTACAGCCCCAGCTCCGGGGTGTCAGAGGCAGGACGCACGTGGCACTAAGCAGACAAAGAGTAACCAGGTTTGAGGAAGAAGCAGTGTGCGTGCTTCACCCTTCCCAGGAGTTTGGGTAGAACTGTGTCCCCCAGAGAGATATGTGACATCCTGACCTCCCAGCACTGAGGAGTGTGATCTTATTTGGAAGTAGGGTCTTTGCAGATGGAATTAAGCTGAGATAAAGCCATTAGGGTAGGCCCTCAGCCAGTATGACCCCTGCCCTGACAGGAGGAGGGAAGGCCGGGCCCAGCCACACGGAGAAGGCTGCGTGCGGTGGTGGGGGCAGGACTGGAGCAGCGCAGCTGCAGCCCGAGGGCTGGTAAGGATTTCCAGAGCGGCCAGAGGTGGGGACAGGCAGGAAAGGAGGCCCCCGTGTGTGCCAGGCCTGCCGCTGATAAGGTCCCACGGGCTGAGTGACCTCAGTGACGGAGTCAGGTTGTCTCCCAGCTCTGGAGGGTGGAGGTCTGAGAGCAAGGTGTCGGAGGGCCCACGCTCCCTCCGAAGGCTCCAGGGGAGGGTCTGCTCCATGCCGCTCTCCCAGCTGCTGGGAGTCGGCTTGCATCCTTCTGTGTTTCCTACGTGTAGACACATTACTCCCGCCTCTGCCTTCAGGCCACAGGCTGTTCTCCTGGGGCTGTGTCCATGACGCCCCCTCATAAGGACACCGGTCTCACGGGCACAGGGCCACCCTCCTCTAGTTGACCCCATCGTAACTAGCGCTGCAATGAACCCGTCTCCAAATAAAGTCACCTTCTGAGGTTTCTGAGGTCCTGGGTGTTAGGACCTCAACGGGTGAATTTGGGGGGAACATAATTTGACCCGTACCTTTCTTTAAAGGTTTCGGGGGGAACTAACTTTGGACTCTGGCTTCCAAAACTGGTTGTATCAGGCCACCCAGTTGTAACTGTTACAACACCCGAGAAAACTGATGCAGCTGCTGAAATAAAAGGGGGGATAAAATGAGAGCTCAGATAGGAGGTGTATTTTTAGAGGAAGGACTATTTCAGAGAAGTTGGGCAAGTGGACGGAGGGCATCTGGACGCGCGGGAGGCGGAGGCGGGGCGGGGCGCGGGGAGCGGGGGCGGTTGGTGGACGGGGGTGTGGGTGGCGTCGGGGCGGGGTGGAGGGCGAGGCGGTGCTTGTAAGTCTGTTTTACTCACGTGGTCCGTCACTTTGGCCGCAGACGGGAGACAGGGTGGGACGATGGTGACGTGGGGAGGGGCCTCCGGATCTTTGGAGGCTGGGCTGGGGCTGTTTCCACAGGGAGCAGAGTCTCTTGCAAGAAATGAGAGCAGTCTTTTTACTTTCTTTCTTTCTTTATCCTCCCCGACCAACCCTCCATCCCCAATCTGGACGCGGAACAGATCTCAGCTAGAAACTGAAAGCAGTATTCCGAAGTGGAGTGGACCAAGGGAAGCTTCCAACTCTGTGTTGAATTATTTATTCAGTGTATGGGCTCACTTGCCATCTGGCATGTTTCTCTCTCATCAGGGTTAGAAAAGGTTTAAACCCCTTTCCTGGGCACCCCAGGAGGAGACCCCCCCCCCACTGTTCCACTCCCTGTCCTCCCCAGCCTGACCTTGAGCTGTCCCCAAGCTCAGGGTCACCACCCCCAGCCCTGGGGCTGCCCCCTGCCCTGGGCCAGCTCCTGGACTGGGTCTTCGGCCTCGCCAGCACCAGCTCCCCCAGCCCAGGACCGTCTGCCAAGCTGATGGCTCAGTCATGGGGAGACCCTGAGTGTTGTTTTTTTTCTATTTTTTAATTATTTTAGTCACACTGCACGTGCTTTGATTCATGTTACAAATAACGCTCGGATGACCCATCGGTCAGAGACATTTTTCCATCATTTCATTAGCTTTTGAGATACATCAAGCCAAGTCACGTTTTTAGAAGATGTCGCTTCGGTGTACATTTCAGCTAAAATCACTACCCGGTTTCAGTTTCAGAGGCGGGTTTTGCAAATTAATATGGTTCAGTTCAGCTTTGGGTTCACAATTCGGGTCAGGTCACGACCCTGAAAGCATTCCTAGATAAGGTGGCTGATATTAATTTCTTATGATAATAATGCTGAAGACAGACATGAAAATAACCCTTTGTCTGTGACCCCAAGGTCCTTGCAAAAATACAAAGGAAAGATCCCTGTGTGGTTTTCTTAAACCAGCACAAGGTTGGAGCGTCTGTGGTGCGAGCTCTGCGGGGCCTGAGGGTAGAGCTTCCAAAGCAAGCAGGGCCAGGGCCCTTCAGGGGTGACACTCTTAAAACTTCCTTTTGGAGAAGGTGGGCATTTAATATTCAAGTCGCTCACGGGCGAACGGCGACTTAGGTGCCGGCGGGTGGTATTCTGCCAGGCAGGAGTCCTGGGAACTTGAAACCCATCGCTGTTTTGCTGAAACACACTTTGATCAACAATGGACTTTTTTTCATTGTCTTTGCTCTTAGGGTAGCGTTTACTCGCCAGTGTGTGGAGCTCTCCCTAAAAACTACGCCCACCTACAGGAGACGGCAGGGCCTGCCCCATCCCGGCCCCTCCTGGGGCCACTTGCAGGCTGTGCCGTGTTCCAGGAGGAGAGCAGAACAACCAAAGCTGCTAGAACGGGAGGTGGTCCTGTACCTGAACGTCGCAAAGAGCAAATGCCGAGGGCCCCGTGAGAAGGTGTGCTTTATACACAGGGGGTGCTACTCATCCGCTTAAAAAGGTGGAATCTTGTCATTTGCAATGACAAGGATGGACCTGGGGGTATTATGCTAAGTGAAGTAAATCAGATAGAAGATAAATACCACATAATTCCACTCATATGTGGGATATTAAAAACAAAGAATAGATAGACAAAACCAAACAAGACCGAACACAAAGATACAGAGGACAGAGTAGTGGTCACCAGAGGGGAGGGGGCAGGGAAGGGTGAATCGGGACGAAGGGGGCCACTTGTGGGGTGACAAATGGAAACTAAGCTTTTGGAGGTGAGCACATGCGGGGCTAACAGAAGCAGAGGTGCAATGTACACATGAAACACACAATGTTATAAACCGACGCGACCTCAATAAAAAATAAGGTTTGAAAAAGTCCTCACACATGTGAACTTATTTACGAAACAGAAATAGACTCACAGGCATAGAAGACAATCTCACGGTTACCGGCGGGGAGAGGAAGCGGGAAGGGATAAACTGGGAGCTCGACATTTGCAGATGCTGACCGCCACATATGAAACAGAGAAACAACCAGTTTCTTCTGTGCAGCACGGGAAGCTGTACTGAGTGTCTCGTAGTAACCTATAATGGAGAAGAATATGAAAAAAATCTGTAAATATGTGTATGACTGACAATTATTGTCCACCAGAAATTGACAAGCACTGTAACCTGACCGAGCTTCAATCGTCAATCAGTAAAATATATTAATAAAAAGAGCCCGTAAATTTTTCTTTTTTTTCTTTTCCTTTACATTTGTCTAAACCACAGAGCCACTCTGATGCCACTTCCAGAACTGCTCCTCACACGTGGCTGAGCCCCAGGGAACCCTCCGCCGCACCCCCACCCCCAGGCAGGGCTTCCGGGCCTCGGGCCCCAGCCAGTCTTTCTTCTTTTCCCCTTGGCTCCCTCTCTCCATTTTTCTACTTCTTGTCACAGTCTCAAAAAACAAAGCAGAAGAAAACAAAAACGATAGCAAAACCCTGGTGCCAGGAGTCGGGGTTTGAGTCTGTGATGAGATGATAGACCCCCCCCCCCACACACACACATTAATACACATTCACACAGATGGTGGTCCCCGCAGTGACCGCTCGGACGGTCAGCACAGCACCTCCGGCCTCAGCCTCTCCGCACCTCCCCCCTGGAGGGCTCTGACTGGGTCGCACAGCCCTGTTGTCACGCTGGCTGCTGAACACAGCTGTGGATAATCCCCCAGCCCCCGCCAGGGCTGCCTGGAAAACCCCTGTAATTTTAAACAGGCCTTGTCTCCCAGCCGTCCCTTGCCCTGAACCCTGGCAAGGTGGGGCGGGTGACTCATCCAGGCCCCGGCCCCAGGCTTGGCGCTTGTCTCCACGGGCAGCCCTGCCCGGAAACAGCTGGGACCACAGTGGGGGCTCCCATGGGGAGGGCTCTCAGCTCTGAGTTCCAGCAACTGGGAGGGAGGGAGGGAGGGACGGAGGCTTTTCCTTGGGACGTGCCAGGCTAAATCAATCCTTTCCCTTTCAGCTTAGAGATAAAAACCTTAAGTGTCATTCCGGCACTCAGCACCCAGGAATGTCCCCGCACAGCTGACAGCCCTCGACTGCCATTTAGGACGCATGAGATGCCGGCTGACAGACCCACCCCCGGGGCTCAGTGCATGCCGAGAAAGTCCTGGAAACGAATGAATGAAATAGCCAGAGTCCCAGCATGCAGCCCTCACCCTGGGACATGGCACCCTAACGCAGCAGAGCCAGTTCTGTGGGTGACAGTGACCCCTCATATTTACATAGGGCTTTTTAGTTTACAAAGCGCTTTCAAGGCCATCAGTGCATGTGACCCTGGGGACAGCCCCAGGAGGCAGCAGGGCTGCTATTTTTAGTGTCTCCCACTCTGTTGACATCATTCTTCCGCTTACGTACCCCCTCCGAACTGCTTATCACTGTTCTGTAACGACTGGCTCACACTGCGTTACAGTGGAAAGAACACAGGTCCTGAAACCAGACTTGCCCGTGACGTCTGGCTTGGTCACGTACCGGACAGCCCGGCCTTAGGTCTGGTGCCTCCTCTCTCTGAGGAAGCTATTGACCTCTCCTGGTTGTGGTCCGAGTTAACTGATGAGATGCACCTGGAAGCACCGAGCCCAGGGTCTAGAACGAGGTCGGTACTCCTCTGATACCGGATTCTCACCTCCCCCTGTAGGATGCCGGTGACTGGAAGGCTGGCCCCAGGCTCATTTATTTTTTTATCCCCACAGCTTAGCACAGGGTTTGGTACATGGGTGCATTATTTAAAAACAAGGCATAGAAAACAAACTTCTGGTTACTGACAGAGAAAGGGGGGAGAGGGACAAATTGGGAGTTTGGGATTAGCAGATACTAACTACTGTATATAGAAGAGATAAACAACAAGGACCTACTGTAGAGCACAGGGAACTGCATTCAATAACTTGCAATCATTTATAATGAAAAAGAATATGAAAAAGAATACATACATGTATAACTGTGCTATACGCCAGAAACTAACACAACAATGTAAATCAACTGCACATCAATTAAATAAATAATAAATAAATAAACACAAGAAAGAACACAAGTGCTGAGTGAATGCACAAACCCTATTTTTTAAGCGCATAAACAGAAGCCCAAAGTGGCCAACTGTTCTGTCCAGGAGGGGACTGGATTTCTGATTCCTCTATGGGCTGTTCTTCCTCCTACCCCATGCTCTCAAAGATCTGTTGTTCAGTGGGGGGAGGGTACAGCTCAAGTGGCAGAGCACATGCTTAGCACACACAAGGTCCTGGGTGCAATCCCCAGTACCTCCTCTAAAATAAATAAATAAATAAACGGAATTACTTCCCCAACCAAAAATAAATAAATAAATAAAGATCCGTTGTTCAGTCATCTCATTAGCTAATTAAATTTCTTCTCCAAACACAGTCTTTGTTCAGACACCTTACCGTGTCTCCTGGTTTTTTCCCAATGACATCAACCTCTCGAGGAAATTAACGAGGCTCTTCTGCGCAAAATGGCTGGGACACCCTGGGTGGCAGCATCCACTGGGCCTAAGCTACCGTGAGCTAACTAGCCCTGCCGCCGATTTGCAGAGCAACCACCTCGCGAGGAAGGTTTCCTGAGAATTGTCTACAGAGGGAGTGTAACATAGAGTTGATTCAAAAAAGATCTCAGCTAGGTTGTCTCTAGGTAAGTGGATGCCAAACTGATGCTTTCAGGTTCAAACCTAATTATGTTAACCTTCAGTTTAAAACCTCTGGTGTCTTCCTCCATCACTTTGGTTCAAGGCAGAGTCCTCCACCTGGTCTCTGAGTCCCTGAGCAGCTCCTGCACCAGGATACTTCCCTCACCTCTCTCCTTCCCACTTCCTCCTCAGGTCCACTGGGCCCCATCTGGCTTTTTAACGTCACAACTTTCCCTATCCCTCGGGCTGAGCTCTTTCATCTCTCCAGAAGCCCATCCCCTCCTTTCTCTCCTTAAATTATCTTATTCTTCAGATTTAGGTTCAAATACCACCTCCTCCAAGAAGCCTTCCCTGACTGCCCAGTCTGCCTCAGCTCAAGCTCTTTGATTGCATGATGCATGGAATCACATTCTTGTCCTGCCAACTTCTTATATTCACCCTTATGTGTATATTTTTCACTGCGGTTGTTTGAGTGACATTTGTGTTCCTCCTCCAAACTGTATACTCCATGAGAACAAAGGTGAGGCCCATGTGTCTCCTTTGGTCTCCTCAGTGCCCATCACATAGTGCCTGGCTCAGGGCATGCACTCAGTTTTTGTTCAGCAGAAATTTGTCAGTAAGAAGAATGTTGATGTGAATGACTCAGAGGGCTGTTCCCTACGAGATCATCCATCCATCCATCCATCCATCCGGGCAGTGAGGGGGAGAAGTACCATCAGGCTCATCGTGTTTGCGGGGCTCCTTGAAGCCAAAGAACTTTCATAGAGTAATCGTCTCAGACCTAGAAGAGACTGCAGATATCATCCAGCCCCAGACTCCCTCTCTTCACAAACCCACTAGGGCATGTGTTCTGCTGGACGAATGGTTTTCCAGGCTTTGCTTGGGCTCATTCTGCACAAGAGATCTCCATCAATAGGTGCTGGGATTACATCACCTGGAAGAGTCCTTTAAGGACTGTGTAAGGACAAATAAAGAGTAAAATTACCCAGAAGGAATGAATCTGTATTTTAGAACAAGCTATTTTAAAGCTAATAAAGAAGCAAAAATGTAGGCAAGACATGATGGAAATAAACCGTTCTAACTGGGGAGCCTTGGTACTGACTCTCAGTCCCTCTCTGCTGGGGACTGACTCTGTCCTTGAGCCTGGGTCATCTGCACAAACGCCTCTCTCTCCCGGTTTGCTTCAGAAACCTCCGTTGCCCCAGATGTCTCCCCACTCCCCACCATCTGTCGCTACAAGACAAGCTGAACTGATCATCTCTTGCTTTTGGTACAGCCACTCTAACCACCGAGATGCCTCAACATCTCTGTCGCTTGCTTCAAATTGCGTACTTAAAACATAAAATATTTTTGCTTAAATGACGAAGCGTTCACCATGTGCGCGTCTATGACTTTTGCAGAACTCCTGCGTTTCATTAATTTCCATATGTCTAGGATCCAGTGCGGGGACACTATTGAGTTTCACTGAATCATTCTCTTTCTGGGTTTAATTTCTGCAGTTAGACACAGAAATAGGGTAAATCTATGTGTCTCCTGGGCACAGCGTTGTAATGGAAGTAACCTTCCTCCGGGGAGTCTCCATAGCTGTTTGCGAATGTCCAGTATCACCAGAGTCTTCACAGACAATGATTTCCAGGCTGAATGCAGCCTACAGCGTATTCTTAATTTCCATATGCCCTTTTCTCTATTTTTTTTTCCTTATTCTTTGCTACACAAGTCCCTTGACAGTGTCCCCGTGTTACAAATGCCCCCAGGCCTTGAGTGAATTCGCTGTCTGTTTAATGCCTACTCCATATGGGATAGATTAACACAAAAAGCTTTAGCCTTGTACGACACTCAGATGCTTTCATGTAGTGGCCGTGAGGATGGGGGTGGGACATGAACACACAAGTACCAAGAACAGAAATCCATTGAGTTCCCCCAGACCAGACGTCTGCGTTCTCCAGGGCTCTCAGCAGCCAATAAATTTGACTTGAACTTTTTTATTTCATGCATTCTGCTGTTAAAGCAAACCCTTCTTTCTAAACTAAGTATAATTGCAAGATACTATCCCGCGTGCCAAAAACGTCAACTGTAAGTTGCAAACATGGACACATTTAAACAGAACCATATGTTTAGATTGAAAGAAAAAAATCAGAAACGAACCAATCATTCTACCCTTCGCTTAAGCGATAAATGGCCAGGAAGCAATCATGTCAGACAAGAATCAGGTACCAATGATCGTTTCGCAAAACAGCGTTCGTATATTCTCATTAGAAAATGTTATCCATGTCCTACGGGCATTATCAGCCGTATAAAAATCTAACGCTTTGAAAACAGAGGCTTGATTCGAGGGACGTTTATTCAACATCTAATTAATTTATTTCATTCCGCACCAAGGTCACTGGATTGAGAGTTAAGACAGTTTGGTTTTGTTCATGGTCTGTCAGCTAGCCTTGGGACACAACTACCCTTGTGACCTTGGGCGGTGGTCTCCTATGTCACTCAGAAAAAATATTCACAGTCTTGACCAGGTCACACATCATCTGTACCTATCACCCCCATCGTTAATTTTCCCTCCGTGGGCTGATGCAGGGGTCAGAAATCTCTTAGGGGCTAGGATGGTGATTAAACTCAAGCTCCACATAAGAGAAAACTGAGGTTCAGGGATTTTAAGTAACTTATCAAAGAGATAGAGGTAAGAAATTACAGGGTAAAGAATATAAGATTTATTTTTTTAACACTCTGATTTTCCCTTGGGCCATGGGATAATCTTTTCTTTATTTTAATAAGTTCACTCTGCTTCCATTGGCTCATGTGTACCAAGAGAAGTTGGAACTATAGCTCTATACTTCAAGCTGGAGTGTGTGTTAAGAGAGAGAGACATGAACCATTTTTAGGTCGTCAGATAAACTTTAGGAAAAATAGTTACACACACGTGTGTGTGCCCATGTGTGTTCTGAAAACATAAAACTAGCTTATTCAACCTAAGGTTTAATAGATATTGTTGCTTAAAAGGAGACTAAATTTGTTTAATATTCAAAGTGAACTGATTTTAAGTAATATTTAGGAATAATTGTTCTGTATATGGGAAATAAAGATGTGGCATATATATATATATATGTATATATAGTCAATACCCAAATCCTTGAAAATTGTAAAATAATGAAGTGGATAATGCCAAATTGTTCTTCTAGCACTAATCATTCAGAATCAGTGATTTTCTTTAATCAGAAAGAAAACATATGTATACACACACACACATTTAAGTAAGCCCAAATGTAGAATGGCTGAATGACGGAAATATAGGAAATTACTTATATGAAATCATCAAAATAATAATACAATGGGAATTCACACTGAGTCTTGGAGAATTTCCAGCATCTATTCTCTGGAACAGACTCATCACTGTGAGCATCTCTCCCCATGTGAGTGTCTCCAAGCCGCACATCCAGCTGTCACACAACAGGCTTCAGCCCGCAGCACAGTTAGTCACTGTGTAACTCAGGTCCTGAAGTCCACTGACTGCATGTCTGGAATGAACTTGGGGGGGCCTGAGGGATGCTTGAAGGTGGCAACTGTACGAGGCATATTTTTCACTGAGGATTAGCTGCTTCTTAGGCATGAAGTTTGCGATAAAGAAAGGTGGCAGGAAAGTTACTGACGAATATACTACCTTTTCAGGAAAAAGTGGCTTTCTAATCTCTTTTAAAGTACCCACATAAATAATGTTAACTCCGTTTAGTGAAGCGTGCAAACTGATCTCGGTGCAGCTCATAAAAAATAGTTGCTTGAGAGTATTTCCATTCTCTATTAATAATTGGCTGGAAATATCCTCTCTAGATAGGATGAGCAGAGGAAGAGAGGGTTTGCATAAACATGATGGTCCAGCCACTCGGCCTACAGCAGGAGCCTCTTCCCCTTCCCCCGGGTTCATTTCCTTCATTCATTTCTATCACCACCACCATCATTGTCTACCTATCTATCTATCTATCTATCTTCCCATCTACACATACATACAAAATCACTAAGTAATTTGTAGGACCCAGCACAAAATGAAAATGTTGAGCCTTTTTAAAAAAAATTACTGAGACTTTCAAAATACGACAGCAAAGCATTAACCAACCCGCGGTGGGCCCCTGCGGAGCACGGGGCCTGGGGGGACGGCACGGGTTGTAAGCTCCTGAATCAGGCTCTGTACATAAACGTGTATTTTATGACCCTCATTGTTCTCGTAAAATCCCATAAGCTCAAAAACCTTCGCTTCATGTGTTTGGGTAGCATTTTATCCTACACGTGTGAATAAAAGACTGAGTCAAAGCATCCTGTGAAAAAGGCAGTCAGAGGGGCTCCTCACATACAAAGCCCTCTTCTGAGTCCAGGCCATAGCAGGGAAAAATACTTGAATGTCCAGAGGTCCACATTGCATTTTTATTCTGCCACAGAACCATGCAGATTGCTTGTGGTACAGGATGATAAATGCATTCTCTGAGTTGTTTGCCAGACTGCCTTCGTATTGGCCAGTCAGAGCTTCTGCTGAGTCGGTTTGCCTCCAAACTGTCATCGGTAACTTGGGAACTTTCCGTTTTTCTGGAGCACAAGTGGAAACTTCCATGGAAAATGGTTGGGAGCTTAAACCCATGGACACACAACCAGGCAGCCTTGGTGGTTCTGCTGCGTCCTCTTGGGGTGCTTTTGACCTTCTCTGAGCCCAGCCACGTTGACATCAGCATTCCAGAACTTGCCTGCTCCGGCCACCCCAGACCTACAGGACCTGCTCCGGAGTTCTGGCTCCTGCTTCAGCCCCTTGTCAGAATGCCTCCGCCCTTCTCAATGAGAAGTCATCTCAGCTCTGGTCTGGGTCCTGGCCTCTGACTCAGCTCTGCCCTTCCTCTGCAGACAAGCACTTCCCTGCATGGCAGGCTGCCTCTCTTGAGCAAAATGTATTTGGTTCTCTTCAACTAATTACCTTACGTGCTCATAAAGTCCCAAGGTAAAGAATCATCTTCAAGATGGTTAGGAAAGGGTGGGGGGTAGACAAATGGGTGAAGAGGATCAAAAGGTACAAACTTCCAGCTATAAAATAAATGAGTCCTGGGGACGCAGTGTACAGCCTGGTGACGACAGTGATTGATATTGTCCTGCATACTTGAAAGTTGCTGAGTGAATCAATCTTAAAAGTTCTCATCACACGAAAAATGCATTTGTAAATAAGACGGTGACAGGTTGGTGACGGGCAGCAATGAGACTTTCGTGGTGATCGTTTGGAAGTGTATACAAACAGCAAGTCATTACATTGACACCTGAAGCTGACGCAACATTACATGTCAATTACACCTCAGTAAAAAAGAAGAAAACAAACAAATAAAAAGATAGGAAAGGAAGCTCAGTGAGGAGGCCAGTTACTTATCACCCTGGGCTCAGAGGAGACCCACCCGGGAGGGGAACACTTTCCAGAGCCCCACCTACGTGGGGCAAGCCAGCCCTGCCCCACATCACGGGGAGCGGATGAGAAGGAGACCTCAGGGACCACCTAGGAATCTAACCTCTTGACTTCACGTGTGAGGAACTGAGGCTCGAGGAGATTATCCCTATCTTTACAACGGAGAGGCCAGAAAGAACCGCCCACGGGATGTATTCATAAACGTCTTCGCCTGGCCCGTAGGACACGTCCATAAAGTCTCAGCCTGACCTTCAGAGAGTCTTATAATTTCCTCTCAACCTTCCTTTCTGACATTCCTTAGCCATGTTGAACCAATTACGGGTTTTAATCACAGAAAGCACATTACCTTCTTTTCATATGCATTTATGCTCTCCTTTGTCCAATGCTGTTTCATCCCCTCTGTTTCCTCCCGTGTCTGGTCAATGCATTTCCTATTTGCCAGTACACATTTCTGGGAATTCTTTTGCCTTGTCACTTCAGTCCTGATTATCTTCTGTTATTAAGTTGTATCTAAACTTGCTTTACATACATTGACTGTGAGTTCTGTAATGTGCTGCCTGTCGGGCTGGGTCTTGGGTGTACAGAGAGAAACAGGGCACACTCTTTATTTTTATTTTTTTTTATTGAGTTATAGTCAGTTTACAGTGTTGTGTCAAATTCCAGCATAGAGCACAATTTTTCAGTTATACATGAACATACATATATTCATTGTCGCATTCTTTTTCACTGTGAGCTACCACAAGATCTTGCATATATTTCCCTGTGCTACACAGTGTAATCTTGTTTATCTATTCTGCATATGCCTGTCATTATCTACAGATTTCGGACTCCCATTCTGTCCCTTCCCACCCACCTCCGCCCTGGCAACCATGAGTTAGTACTCTATGTATATGAGTCTGTTTCTGTTTTATATTTAAGTTCATTTGTTTTCTTCTTTTCTTTTTTTTAAGATTCTACATATGAGTGATCTCATATGGCATTTTTCTTTCTCTTTCTGGATTACTTCACTTAGAATGACATTCTCCAGGGACATCCATGTTGCTGCAAATGGTGTTATGTTGTCATTTTTATGGCTGAATAATATTCCATTTTATAAATACACTACAACTTCTTTATCCAGTCATCTGTCAATGGACATTTAGGCTGTTTGCATGACTTGGCTATTGCAAATATTTCTGCTATGAACATTGGGGTGCAGGTGTCATTTTGAATTAGGGTTCCTTCTGCATACTCTTGTCTTCAAGGAATTCACTGTGTAGGAAATTGGTCTAATTTAAAGGATCTTAAACACAGTGGTGTGTGGGGTGTAATGACCTGGCATGTGCCACGGAGAACAGAGAAGAGGTGTCTAACCAAGGCTCAGGATGTCCTTGAGGGCCTTCTGGAGCAGCCTGGGCCTCAGTGGAGGTTCCACAAGCCCCTAGAAATTCTCTAGGTCAGAAAGTTTGAGTTAAAGTATCAGGAAATAAAAAGAAGAACCCCTAACACAGTTACACATTTCATTTATTAATTTGGGAAATTTATTAATATCCCAAGAGGTCATTCTAATACTTGCACAATTCTTTGGGGTTTAACCGTAGAGAGAGCTCTATTCCTCCTCGTACGTGATTACAGTTCTTGCTTCCCACAACAAGAAAGAGAACTTCAGAAGAGCGTGTGCTCCCCCAGGTAACAAATGGGCAAAGTAACTTGAAAGGAAAAAAAAAAAAGTTGTGTTGCCGCATCCAAGCAAGAAATTCCGAGTGTTCTCCAAGTTCACTGAATTCCACGCTCGTGAACCAGCGTGCTGCTCTCTCAAAGAAAAGCAATGCAGAATTAGGAAATATAACATGATCGTGATCCTCGTAGACCATCTATACCAATTTCTTCACTTTTACTAGCCTGTGAGGTCAAGGAAAAAGGAGTGCTTTTTCACAAGAGACAGAACCACGAGCCCAGAGCTAGAAGCAGCCTGTTGTCCTAGCACCCACGATGATTCTTTATTTCTCTTCCTGAAATGACACTTTCAAGGTGGAATGCAGGAGCATTGCTACCTAATGGTAGAAAAGCCCTACGAAGGCCGAAAACGATGGACGTGCCAGGAACTTACGGGAGAACCAGAAGCAGCCCCTGTAGGCGTTTGTGACCAGGGCAAGAAATGATTGATAAAGGTCTACTATGGTCTTTCCATCCATTTAAGGAGGGAGAAAGGATTACTGTGAAAATTATGATACAAAAAAAAAATACCTGGGCAGTGTGTAGTGACCTCACTATGTCTAGGTTTGCCAAGCAACCAGAGCGAAAATGTGACAAATCTGGTTTGTTGGTGACGTGCACATGGGCTCTAGAACCAGCGTTGCGCTCCGTGTGGGAGCAGGTGAGAGGTTCAGCCGGCGCCCGAGTCTGAAGGAAGCACTGACGCTGTCTGGATGGCTGCCTCGCTGGTGTGCTTCAGTCATGAGAGCGGTGGATTTTCTGAAATGAAGTAGAAATGCCATAATAATTCAGCTGGTAGCGTTTTTATAAGGCTTTGGAAGGCACTCTCAGGGACTGCAATTTCTCCTCTTCTAAAATCCCTTAAAGGTTATCTTTTCATCAATAGAATACGCATACTTCATTTTAAAAGGTCTCCAATGCCCACAGAAGGATTGAAATAATACGAGCCCGGAAAAATGCGCCTTAAAAACCATGGTGACATTTCTTGGCAAACAGTTGACAGATTCCCACATTTGGCTCCCCTCTGATGGCAAGTTAGTTTACAGTGTTTAACGTGGTTCACCTTTGAGGAGGTTGTCACGATGATGTAGCTCTATTGCCTTTTAATTATTTTAATCATTAAAACATCCACTGATATGTTCTCATTCTGTGGGAGTCGAAGCTTGTAAACACAGAAAGGGAAAGCAATTTGAAGCTAACCGAGGAAGAGTGGTGAACCGGTTGGCTAATTGAACAAGCCCTCACTGAGCCCCTACCGTGTGCCGGGCTCTGTGCTCAGAGCTGGGGAGACGGAAAGCGGAATTAGCCGTGGTTAATGCCCTCCAGAGGATGGAGACGCATGTAACTCACCGTAAGCCATGTGACAAGCGATCCAACAGTGCTATAAACAAAGCGTTTTGAAGATGCAGAAGAAGAGAGCCGTCCATTCTGCCTGGCAGGGCTGGCAAAGCACACCAGTTCCAAGTGCTTTTGATGGAAAACAGCCAAAAATAAACCCAAATTGGCTTAAAGAACAAGGGAACGTTTACAGAATAGTGATGCTAATACTTGGTCAGGGGTAGGGCTGGGCTGAGGGACTCAGCTGACTTCACCAGCCTCTACTCGTCTCAGTCTCGGTCGGGTCCATCCTGCAGGCGGGAGGCTTGGCTTCGTTTTCAGGTCACGAGTCGGGGTGACACGGCAGCGTCAACTGCGATACTGCGTTTCTTCCAAGTTCGTGTGCAGTAGGCACAAAACCTGCACATCTGGCGAAGGTCCAGCAGAGGTCTTCTGTGTCCTGTTGGCTCTGAACTGATTAATGCCCCTGTATTCTTTCGATTGGGCCATTGGAGTGGGCCCATCACAACGCCTGGAGGGGAAGTCAGCTCTATCCAATTCTCATGGGTGAAGAGCCTTGAAAACATAATCTTCCTCCAAAAAAATATATATATTGTTTTAGTAAAAGGAATTTGGATGGATGTTGAGTGGCAGACATCAGCGGTAAATGAGCTGGACGTAAAAGCCTGAAGGTGGGAAATGGTATAGGTGTGCCCAGCCATTGGCCAGGCTGACGGCACTCACAGAGGAATACAGACATAAAAGGGTGAAGATGGGGACGGATTTTCAGGACTCAGTGAGCATTTGGTGAATGAGCGGTGAGGTATCAAAGATGACCTAAGTCCATGCTGCATGATCAATGGCTGTATTACTGTCTATCCGTCTTAACTACTTATTTCTTAGGGTTGATCTGCAGAGTACGCATGTTGTCCCTTCAGAGAACAGTACACATAACTTGGTGGTTTGGGTCTGAGAGAAGATCCTAGCAAGTGTGTGCCCAGGAGAGCTGGAGGGGAAGATAGGAAAATAGGAAAAAAGGTAGGAAGCCCTCTACCTGTTTCTACATGCAAATCCCAAAGCACCCCAAAAGGCGTGCTGCGTTTACCCTTCTATCTGTCCAGTCATCATGAGGTGAGAGTACTGATAAATTAGAAAGGGCGAGCTCAGTGTGTGTGGAGAGCCCTTGCACACAGGATGGGGAACTGTCTGGCCCACATACACTCTGTTCCACTTTCAGACTTTATGACACAGAAACCACCGAAAAATCACGATGGTGCAGCCATCTCTATGGTCAATGCCCACAGGATAAATGACCTTGACTCAATTTATAATTTTGCAGTCCAGTCTAATTGGTCAGAGCAATAGCTGTTAACCTTCTTATTTGAAGGCAAACTGCACTTTGGGTAATTTTGATATAAACCATGGGTAATTAGTATTATGTGGTTAATACAGTATTAGGGAAAGAAAAATATGTATGGTGACAGGCTGAGTTTTAAGTCTGACTCTGTTCTTTTCTGCAAGGGGAGATTTTTATTCTGCCTTCTTGATTCCCAGCATCCACAGGGATCAAACAGGGATGGGTACAGAGAACCGCATGTACTTCTGGCACAATGAAGCATGCTGTTGTGTTGTTGGGAAAAACTCAGACTAGAGAATGCACTTGGTCCTTTGCATGTGCTGTTTCCTTGGCCAAGAATATGATTCTTTCCTCCCCGCATCTTCATGCTTCAACTTTGCCTGCTAATTCTTACTTATGAGAATTGACCTTAGACACGCCAGCTGCAGTTTCTCTGAATCTTCCAGATTGCTCCCTCCCTTCTATGAATGCCACAGCTCCGCATGCCCCCTTCTAACTGTCCTTCCTCCACTGGTCTAATCCCTAGACCTCTAGTCTAGCTCCCTCTTGACTCCATGACGGCGGGAGACAGGTCAATGTTTTGCACAGTTGTATTGTCCCCAGGGACCAGCACAGAGTCTCGCATGTCATAGGCAACCATCAATATGTGTTGAATGAATGCTTGAATGAGTGAGTAATTTAATGGGACCTCTAAGCGGAATGATTTAGGCTCTAGATTAAAAGCCTGCTGAGATGCGGACCTATGGTCAGTTTGATGTTAACTAGACCGACATGAGCAAAAAAAGTCTACATGATCCTTAAAGCGTATGTGGGCGCCGTTATATCCTCCCTGTTTCTGTCAGTCAGCAGCTTGGTTCACTAAGCGGGGAGTCTGATGCAGAGAGAAGAACACCACATACTGAAAATGCAGGCTTGAAATCCACTGGCGCTATTTGTAAGCTATTTCATAGCATCATTCCACCTGCCTGAGCCTGCTTACTCATTTACAGAGGAAGAATGCCGATCATGGCACATGCATGTCTATATATGCAGAATTAAACTGATTTAATTTATCTGTGTTACTTATGTTCTATAATTAAGAGTTAATATGTGACTTCATGTATACACACACACACACATATATGTGTATAAGTCTGGTAAAGGTGTTACGAAAGTTAAGTAAGAAAATAAAGTGCCTTGTAGAACGGAAACAGGCATTTAAACAAAAGTATTAGAACAAAACCAAATCTGCCCTCGAGATGCACGCGGGCACAGTCCAGGCGTAACCAGGAGCGTTCAGGTCAGCCTTGGCCTCTCGCTCGTGCCCCATCCCGCGCCTCAGTAATCAGGGGACTTTGGCCGGTAAAGCGAATCATCTGTGCACAGTATTCTTCCTTTCTGCACAGAGTGGGTGGCCGTGGGCAGTGGCCCTCAGGGAATTCTGTAACAGCAGCAGAGACACATCTTACCGCAGCTCTGTCCCCTCGTTGGTAGACTTGTACGTAGCTTAAGGAAAGTCCATTCGACACCTTCTCATTCCTTACTCTTCAAGCGCTAAAACGTCGTTTTGCTAAATTAATTTCATGTCCAGAAACCTCATGCGTTCGTCATATAGGTCTTTTTAAAGTTTTTGTTCTCGGAGCTGAGGGAGCAGAGCCGTGCCACCCCCACCCCCACCCCCACCCAGACCTGCATACACTTAACAAACCCCTACAGGCTGGAGATGGGCTTGACATTTAGAATTCAGCGTTCACGCTGATGCTAAATGCAGCAGAAGCACCCTGCCCTCCTCCAGTAAATGAACTTTCAATTTACCAATAAGAAAACCACAGTATTGGACTGTGCTAAACTTAACTTTCAAATTGTTGTATAATGAATATTAATTGAATATGTATTGATTTTGTTCTTTTGACTAATGGAGTCATTTCAAAAGAAAAGCGTGTTTCAGTAATTAGGCAGATTAAAAGAGACAACATATATTTCTTGTTTAATCAGTCCAATAATTGAGTTCCACTAGTTTAAATTCACATCTACTCCCTATTTAATCAAATTGAAATGCTATGTTTGTCCTAAAACTAAAAAATTGCACGGATAGGACACTCAACCCAGAGAATCACATTTCAGAAATCACCATGCGTAAAGGCGTGTTATTCTTACTCAAAGTTCGTCAGGGGTAGGTTTTCCTTGAAAGTATTGTAGGTCCTGAGGTTGTTTCTGGAACCACACCAGTGACAGCAGCATCGCTGTGTCTCTGAGATAACACAGGGATATCACACTGCAGGCCTGATGGCACCATGGGCCCCAGCATGTGAATAAAGTGACCACAGCAACGTAAACAATGGCCCAACACAGAGGCGTGCTAACAGCTGTAGAACAGAGCTCACTGTGGTCCCGTGGATCAAAACAACGGCACAGCTGGGACAGAAACCTGATTTATGCCATTTTCACTCAGAAGGACCTAAGAGGGATTTAAAACTCATAGACTGAGGGAACGGGAGAGATTCCATGAGCTTTCAGAGACAAAATTCTTTCATGCATAGAGAAAGCCGTGACCCAGAATATCCAACATGATACTGAAGAAGAACAAAGTTAAAAAACTGACATTACTTGACTTCAAGACTTACTATAAAGCTACAGTCGTCAGGACAGAACGGTATTGCTGGAATAATAGATGAATAGAGCAACGGGATGGAACAGAGAGTCCAGGAATAGACTCACATAAATATAGTCAACCGGTCTTTGACAAAGGAGCAAAGGCAATACAATGGAGCAAAGACAGTCCATTTAACAAATGATAATGTAACAACTAGACATTCACAGGCCAAAAAAAAAAAAAAAAGAATATAGACACAGACTTTACACTCTCTGCAAAAATTAACTCAGAATGAATCACAGACCCAAATCTAAAACACAGAACTATAAAAATCCTAGAAGATAACACAGGAGAAAACCTACATGACCTTGGGTCAGGCAATGACTTTTTAGGTACAATACCAAAGGCATGATCCATGAACGAAGTAACTGGTAAGTTGAACTTCATTAAAATGAAAAGCTTCTGTTCTGCAGAAGACAATACCAAGAGAATCAGCAGACAAGCCACCAACTGGGAGCAGGTATTTGCAAAAGACACACTTAATAAAGGACTGTTATATAAAATACACAAAGTACTCTCAAAATTCAAAAGGCAAAAAAGAAACAACCTGATTAAAACAATGGGCCAAAGACCTCAAGAGCCACACAGATGGCAATAAGTGTGAGGACTGAAGGCAGCATCACGAGTCATCAGGAACATGCAAATTAAAACCATGAGACCCCACCGCATGTTTATCAGAATGGCCACGAACCAGAAGACTGACAGCACCAAACGCTGGCGAGGATGTGGAGCAACAGGAAGTCTCTCTTATTGCTGGTGGGGATTCTGTACAGCCGCTCTGGAGGCAGCTTGGTTGCTTCTTACAAAATTAAACGTACCCATCGCGTGATCCAGTAATCATACTGCAACAGTTGTGGTCCTTGGTACTTACCCGAAGGAAATGAAAACTTATATCTGTCCTCACAGAAATCTTCACTTGACTGTTCACAGCCACATTCTTCATAATTGCTGAAACATGTCAAAACTTGGAAGCAACCAAGGTCTAGTAAGTGAGTGGATAAACTACCCAGACAATGGGATATTATTTAGCACTAAAAAGCAATGAGCGATCAAGCCATAAAGAGACAGGAAGAAACTTTAATGAGTCTTACCAAGTGAAAGAAGCCAATCTGAAAAGACTTCAGACTTTGATTCCAGTTATACGGAAAAGGCAAAACTATGGCGAAAGTAAAAAGATCAGTGGATGAGAGGGGCAAGGGAGGGTGAGGGACGGGTGAATAGTTAGGGCACAGTGGATTTTAGGGCCATGAAACTACCCTGCAGGATGCAGTAACGTTGGACACATGTCATACACCAGCCCAAACCCACAGTTACGACATCAGGAGTGAACCCTTGGACTTTGAATTATATGATGTGTCAATGTAGGTTCCTCACTGTAACAAATGTGCCATTTGGGGGGGGGGGGTTGTGATAATGAGGGAGGCCATGCCTGTGCAGGGGCAGGGGGAATCTTAGAAGCCTCTGTACCTTCCCCCCATTTTTGCCATGAACCTAAGACTGCTATTAAAAACAAGTCTACTAAAAAAAACAAACAGGCAAGCAAACGGACAAACTGTAGCACGTGCTGTCAAGAAGCCAGAGGAAAGACCGAGGTGAAGAAGTAATGACGTCCCTGGATGCAGCCCCACCTGAACCCCTCAGGAACAGCCTTGGCCCATTTGTTTGCCCCAAGAGCAGAGCCTTTCTGGAAGCAGTCCCACCCCCGTGCGGTCCCAGAAAACCAGCACAGCTGAGCCTGCATGGAACAGGCTGGCCCAAGCTAATTAGCTAAAAACAGGGATGACTGCTGTTGTTTTAAGCCGCTGGATTTGGGGGCGATCTGTTACACAGGAGTACATAGCAGGAGCAGGGACTCAAGACAGAGGACCCTGATTTCAAAGCAGCCAGCAATTCACTGCCGGATCTTGGAAAGTGGTTTACTTGCTTTGACTTTCAGCTGAATTTTGCACAGAGCCGCAGAGCCCTTCGGCCCTCCGAAATAACTTCGGATCACTGAAATAGCCTCCAAACGTTTTCCTTACAAATGCAAGCCTGCCTCTCAGAGATGCTCCTGCCTAAAATACTTGCCTCTTCTCTGTGGATATAGATAAGCACACGCATAAAGGAAGAAATGCGGGAACAGATTTCTCACCCAGGAAACCCAGAGCTTTACATAGTAAGAAACGTTTTGCTTCCTGCTTCAAATGCTTCCTGGGGGACTCACGCAGGCCGTGCGTGTGTGCATTCAACTCAACTGTTCTTAAACTTGCTCTGTTGTGCCGAGTGACAGATTGGCATCTGGAGTTGCCTTCCTGAGAGAGCCCCCACTTCCCTGAAGTCCCATATGTGCGAAGTCTGGCTCGGTGCTCCCACAGACTCCACGCCGTCTGGGGAGACCAAGGCTGGGTCTGCACTCGCAGTCACTGGGTTTGTCCTAAGGGACACAACTCCATTCAGGAAGCAGGGAAGCTACTGTGACAACTGACTGGGAGGGAGGAACGAGACATTTAGGTGAGAGATTAGTCCCTTGAAGTTTTCAGTACCAAGGTCTACTCTGATGATCTCCAAGGGAAGGCAGAACCAAAGGCATAGAAGTCCTCAGTTACCAATTTATGAGTTTACCTTGAAATCAAGTCATTCTCAGATTTTCTTACAGGGACTATTTGTCCGGCCATTGACCTTGAAACATCTTGCCGTGAGGGGCCATTTGGAACCCTGCATGATTTGAGCTACAATCCTAAATGCATGGGTGCCTTCCACTGGAAGAACCTAACGGCGTAAGCCTTTACCTTCTCAAAGTGGTGGCGTGGCAAGTATCTTTACTGCTGAGGATTCAGAGATCTGGTTCTGAAGACAACCGTCCTTCAGCAAAAATAAAGCTGATTGTTGCGTTATTCCAGGAGCGCCATGTGACCAAAAACTGTTCTCATCACAGGAGAAGCCAACCGCAGCCCCCATGGAAAGCCCCCTCCTTCAGCCTAGCGCAGAGGACTGGCAGCCGCTCTGTGACAACCTAGTCACGCCCTCCGCTGGGCCGGTGTTAAGAAGACAGCACTTGGCACGCACAAGGCCAGGTCCATGAATGGCAAACCTCCCCAAAGGGAAGACAGACCGCGCCCTGGGGCGCGGGGTCTCCTCCGCCTTTGGCAGAAGGAGCCCCCAGTGGCCTTGCCCCTCCCCTTTTCCGTCTCTCTGCACCCCAGGCTGGGCTCCACCTCTTCTGAAGGTTTGTATGCAAAACACATTCTAGGCACTGTGTGTTAGCACAGAATTACTTTAAGAAAATAGAACCCAATTTCCCAAAGTGCAGCACAGGTTTCTTTTCTAACAGCCACTTAGTCTGACAGAAGCCCCAGAAACACGTCCGGTTCCTCACACAGCTTTACGCGGAGATAAAGCTGCACACGAAAGTGCGCATTTTGCCCGTTTTCCATAATGAACAGGTATTGTTTTTAAGGTCAGAGGAAGGAAAGCATTGCTTTAAAATACCATATTTGGAGTCAACAAAGATGTAAAAGACATTAGTGACATTCTGGGGGTGGGGTTGATCACGTACATATATTTAATCTAGTTTATTTTAAACTGCAGCTCTGAGGTAGTGGCATTTGCCTTTCTTCTTCTTCTTCTTCTTCTTTTTTTTTTAATGAAGAGACTGAAGTAGTTTTTTCAAACAGCTGCTGTGTGTGGAGCTAGGACTCAGGTCAGCCCTGGCCCCTCAGTGCAGCCTCCCCACGTCCCCGCCGCCCCACAGCTCTGTCCCCGCTTCTCAAACCTGCGTGTGCGTAGGAATGGCCAGCGTCTTGTTAAATCAGACTCTGATTCAGTGGCTCTCGATCTGGGGTGAGACCTGAGAATCGGCTTGTCCCCCGAGTTCCCAGGCAGCGCGGCTGGTCTCAAACCACGCTCCGTTTGCACGGTACTACCTGTGTTACTAAATCAGACTTTTCAGAAATTTAAGTGTCTCTTAATTCTTAGTTTTCTGCTTGTAATTTCTGAACCTCCAGAATAGCCTCTATAATTTCAGGGAGCAATTACAGTACCCGTTTTATCATTTAGGAAACTGAGATTTCTCCAGTGAAAGTGGTTTCTCCAAGTTCCCACAACCAGTACGAGTGGATAAAACACAGAGTCAAATACAACTCTTGAATTCCCTAGGTTCAAGTTATTTGCTACAAATGACCACAGGTCTACCAGACAGAGCTACCCTGAGAATTAACTGAGACAGCGCAAATAAAGAACAGAAAAGTCTCAGAACGCTCCCCACCCCATAGGAAGCAGTTAATAAATGTTTGTACTTATCGTGGGTGTTGTAATAAACCAGAGACAGTGGACTAGAGGCAGTGCAGTTGCCACTGTCCGAGTTGTAGAGAATGATGAAACGTAACGTGTGGGAAGAACTCAGTATGTCACTGACAAATGCACACTGTACACAAGTGCATGGTGCGATGTCACCGCCCGGACACAGAAGCAGCCTTGGGTTCCATGAGAGGAAGCACGTCGCTCTGGACCCCGGTCAGGAGCCAAGTCAGAAAGGTGTTGCGTGTTGACAGAGTGGACACGCGAACTTGTTTCCTGTGGCCCCACGGGGTTCAGCCTACCGTATTTACCTGTCAAATAATGTAAAGAAGCCTCATGGAAACCAGTCCAGTTAGCTGAACTACAAAACGAATAAACACCCACTGGCATAAATGCAGTCAACAGAGAGGAGACTAAACACAGTTACAACCAGTGTTCATTTTGATTCGTTTGGTCAATGATGTTTATACTTTCCCATTTTAGGGAAAATTGTTAATGGTCTAGATTATCCAACACAGACTGCTGTGGAAGCAGAGTGCTGTTCCCTGTCACTGAGCACTGTCTGGGAGCCCTCGTACTGCAGGGAGATGGGATATCAGGATGGGTTTTGGAAACGAATGCCCAGAAGGATCCTCTTACGTCTAAGATCCCTAAGACACACTTTTTATTAGAACTAACAGCAAAAGGTAATCCTGCAGATCCGAAAGCTAAGCAAACATAGCGAGACCTTGTCCGCAGGGGTCTGAAAGGGAACAGGAGACGTTTGGGAAGGTCCTTGGGGGTAGCTGGGCCCTGGGCAGGGATTCTGAGGACGGGAAATACTACAACACGTAGGAAGGGTTTTATGGTGGCTGTCAATAACTCAGGCCCTGAATCTGAAAGTTTGTTTGTAGGTAACGTCTCCATTGTCGTGATTAATTTTGAATGAAAACAGAAATTAGAGCTAGTCGGAATTGTGTTTTCAAGCAGGATCACTTCTGTCGGTGGTCATCACAGGCAGTTATCAAGCGAGGCATGAGTTAATGACCTATCATTCTTGTATATTTTGCGGTACTTTTTCAAATCCTTCTTGTGTAACAGAGAAGCGAGGGAAACTGTCTAGCTTTCAGTTTCCCAAAATATTGGGGATAAAATTGACTCTTACTTTTAATAATTAACAGCCAAGCACTCCCTTATAGAGATCTTTGCATTTTTTTGTAAGTTTTGAATGAATATCTGTCATGTGCCTAAAAGGACATGTTTAAATGGTTGTTAAAGTTCTCTGCTTTCAATTAAAAAAAAAGAACAAAAAGAACAAAAAAAAGGACATAAGTATGATTACCACTATATTCCATGTTCGTTAGTACTAAACAGCCTTAGTAAGAACATGCAGTAAAAACGTCCCCTTCCTAATGTTTGTGAAGTCAATGCCTTGAACAGCAGCCAAAGGCTTTTTAAGCAATACAAAGCCATTTAGTATTCACGGCATGCGCTTGTTTTCACAAGGAAAAATAAGAAACGATATTTTAAGTCCACAGAGTAGAATACCTTTTACATACTCAATATGCAGTTCTCTCAAGTTTATGCCTCCACCCCACCAAACACTAAATTTAATAGGCTGCAATGTGGTGAAACAGATTCTTGGATCTGACTCATTCTGATCGCTTTTGAAAACTAGGCATTCAAAAATAGATTATGGGTAAAACTTGATTTTCACCTTGCATTATAGAATTACGAAAAAGAAGACAAGGGTTTTTGGTTGTTTCTTGGAATTTCATTTTTTTTTAAGCACTAGATAAAACATTTGGGATCTGCTACACCGGCCTTTCAGGAAGATTCTTGTTTTTTGACAATTCTGAAAGTGTGGACTGTGTCCATTTCACATGTGTGACTCCCTTTGGCTAATTCACAATTCCTTGTTGATGACTGACTTTGTTACTTGCATCCTGATTGTGTAGCTTAGTATATTGCTGACGTACTTTTAAACATCCCTGAACACGGGGTAGGGTTTGTAACGCAGTTATAAAGCCAATTATTGCAAGTTCAGTGACTTGAAGCACGCAACGCAGAGGCCAGTGGTGGTACGTTACCAAATGTGGCCCTTAGGGGGCTGGCCAAGACAATCTCTCTCTCGCCCTTCCCCTGTGCCCACCTGTTCTCTGACTGTTCCTTCTCACACTTGCCTCTTTTCCTTACACATACTACTTTTTCATTCCCCTGTTCATATGTCTCCTCTTTCACATCTCAGCTCCAGGGTTGTCTCCAGGAATCCCAGGAACCAGCTTCCATCCTACCACACCATCCCTGAACTGGTGGTGTCCTGTGTCTCTGCCTGCAAGGTCTGTGCCTTCTGGGACTTCATTGTAGGGAACGCGCTGAAATCACCAGTTACTAGACTCCCCCCCGCCCCGCCCCCACTGCTCTGTGAGCAGCTGGAGGACAGGTGCGAGGCTAATGCTTACCCCCAGGGACTGCTAGCTACACATTTGGAGTTTTGTTTTAAAATAAGAAGACTTAGAAACTCTTTGGCCATGTGTCGTCACTTGCAAAATTATCACTTTGGCCTGTATTCTACTAGGTTGTTATAAGGATGAAATGAATAACATTTTTTTTGAGATCTCATTTAAAAATTCCTTTAATAACCGATTTGCTGTCTTCACAAGCTCTTTGATGTGAATTGAAGACATTTTTGATAATGTCTTGTTTATAATTCACAATTCTTTAAGAACCAAGACTAACATAAATGTTCAAGCTTTATTTCATTAGTCTTGGGCATTTTTTTGTCTGAAGAAAAGGAGATATATATATATATATATATATATATATATATATACACAAAGCTAAGAAATAAGTGACATGCCTGTGGACCCACAAGCTTCCTGTAGAAGAGGAGGTAGGAGGGCCCACCCAAGCCCCTCCCTCCCCAAACTCTCGCTCCACCCCCAGTGTCTACAACCTTCCATGCACCGGGCGGCATGTCGCCGCAAGGTCCCCCTTCCCCGTGCCTGGTTGTTGTTCAGCTGGATTGGTACTGTTTGGCGAAAACAAGCTCTCCTTTTACTTAGCAATCCGGACAACTCACATAGCGTAGTTTTGGAATTGCTCTTCGTAGTGAGGAAAAGATAGTGAAGTAAGTTGATAACGTGTGTAGGTGTACGTGTGTGTGTATCAAATGAGAAAGGGCTTCTGCAAGGAAAATGGGATCTTTGGCTGATACCATCATGATAAATTTTCCTAACAAATGTTAGAAACGATTTGTTTTCTTTCAAGTTATTCCTTGTTCTTATAAAAAAAAAAAATAAGGACAGCATGGATGCACAAGAGCTTCAGGCAGAAAATGAGCCAATTGTGAAGATGCCTGAAGATCCATAAACTGCAAGACAAGTGAAGCCAATCACGGATGCCGGATGCTGGCCACTAACTGGACGGCAGGCGAGGTTCTGGGCCGGAGTATTTGGACACACTGTAGAGGGTCAAGGTTTCAGTGTCTGACACTATATCAAGCAAAGGAATAACTCCACGTGTGTTCTGAGATTAATCCGGCCCCAGGAATTTGTTTTTGTTTGGTTTTGGTAAAATGGCCCCTTTAACAAAAAAGACTCAACTTTATTGAGACATAATTTGCATAATTTACATAGCACGCACGTTTTCAGTGTATAGTTTGATGAGTTTTGACAAATACATACTTGTGCATTGACGATCGCTCCAAAAAAGATACAAAACACTTCCGTCACTCAGGAAGTTCCCTCTTGCTCCTCTGTAGTCAGCCCGCCCCGTCCTCGTGACGTCGGTGATCAGATTTCTGTCACACTCACTGTTACAATAGGTTGATTTTGCCTTTTTTAGCATTTCATATTAATGGAATCATAATACACATTCTCTTATTTCTGGCCTCTTCCACTCGATCTGTTTTAGAGATACATCTCTATTGTAGCATGTGTCCATTTTTTTTCCGTTTTGCATTGCTGAGTTGACGACTACACCACAGACAGTCTATTAGCCTGTTGGTGGGTCAGTTTCTTTCTGTTTTTCAATTACTGTGAGTAATGTTGGTGTGGGCACATATGTACTAGTCTTTTTGTGAACATGTGTTTGCAGTTATCTCAGGTAAGTGCTTGGTGGTGGAATTACTGGGTTATATGTTAAGTATGGCAGACAGAACTCTGAAGACTGCCCCCAGACTCCCTGCCTCCTGGACTGCATGCCCCTGTAATCCCTTCCTCTGAGTGGCGGCAGGACCTGGGAATGACAGATGTCATTTTCATGATTGGGTCACAAAGATGCAAGAATTTGAAGCTGTAATTAAAACTTCGAATCAGTTGGCTTTAAGTCAATTAACAGGGAGATCTCCCGGGTGGGCCTAACCTAATCTGGCAAGCCTTTTAAAAGAGGCTCTGGGGTAAAAAACTGGCCTCCTGGCCTCGAAGAAGCAAGACACCATGACCTGTACCGCTGCAAGGAAATTAACTCCTTGCAACAGCCACGTGAGCTTGGGAGTGGACCCAGAGCCTCAGACGAGACCTCAGCCCCAGGTGACACCTTGACTGAAGCCTTCCAAGTGGTGGACCAGGGTGAAGCATTGCCTGGACTCCTAGTGCGTGGAAACTGTGAGATAATAAATGTGAGTCAGTTTAAGTTGCTAAATTAGCAGTAATTTGTCACACAGAAGCAAAAACAAACAAACAAATAAGCAAATATAATAAGTACATTCATCATTTTATAAATACTGCTCAACTTTTCTCAAATACGGTTGACCATTTTGCAGTGCCAAGTTCAGCATATCGGAGTTCAAGTTTTTCCATATGCTCAGCAGGACTTGATACAGGTGTCTTTTCATTTTATCCATTCAAGTGTGTACTAGCCTGGCCCTGTGGCTTTCATCTGCTTTTCCCTCTTTTTTTTTTTTTTTTTTTTTGTCTTCTCTTAACAATGTCTTATAGTCATTTTTGTAGAGGTCTTAAACATCTTTCATAAAATGTATTCCTAAGTATGACGGAGGCTATTGTAAATGGTGTTTTATGTTTCCTTTTCCCCTTGTTTGAGTTTTGGTTATTAACCATTATCTTGCAAGCTTGATAAATCCATTGTTTGCCCTAGAAAATTCCTTAGAAGTCCCCCAAAGACAATCATGCCATCTGCGAAATAATTGTGCCTTTATTTCTTTTTCTTGCCTTATTACAATTGCTGTGGCTCACAGGAAGCAGTGAGAGTTAATGCCCAAAGCTTGCACCCAGTCTCTGAAGGAATGTATCTAGTCTTTTACCAGTGAGTGCGATAGTACATGTGTTCTTGTAGATGCTCGTTTTTTCAGCTGGGTGAAGTTCTCTTCTCTTCACACTTGGCTGATCATTTTCTTTTCATGAATGGATAGACTCTAGACTTGTAATGCTGCATGTAGATACATTTATGGAAGACTTTCACCATTCAGTGAGGTCAGAAATAACAGTCCATCTCACAACTATTTGAAGGTATCAATCCGAAGAACATTGTGCTTTTAAAAATGGCCTGTGGCATCCCAAACTCACTTATGTTGTACTAGCTACTAATTCAGTAAGGTGCTCCTTTTATGTGGATCTAATAACATGAACAATGAGTTCGAACAATTATGGTACTTATTTAAGGATGAGAATTTGGTATGTTTCTAGAGAGTTCCCCTACTTCTATTTTCTCAACACATTAATCCGTACCACACATCAATTAAACAAACAAACAAACAAACAAAAAAACAGTCCTTTGTCCATCCAGGCCCTTCAGCCAAGCTTGTGGTTTGTAAGGTAAACAAGGAAGTTACCAGTGCTTACAAGTGCAGACGGGATGTTCTGCAGCCTCAGGTCACCTGGGAGGCAAGGTACTAGTTGACATGTCATATATTTTTTCATACAATAATTACATAAATTAAGTATCTTCATATGACTTTCTACATAGAGTACTGGTCCCACATGATAAATTACAAGAGCTGCAGGTGAAGGAGCTACTTGCCAGACAGGACTACACCATGAGCTCACTGCTTAGAAGAATTCACAAACCGGGCTCAGATGGAGGCGCTTCACCCGTAAGAGAATTCACTGGTCTCAACTGATTCTGTTAGAGAAAACTGAGCCTCCATTCCTTAATTTGGTTCATTTCTGACAATGATTGTCTTAGACTCTTCCAGGCTCAGAGAGCACCCGAGTTTGCACCACACCAGGGCGGTCACGGCAGAAGAAGTGACGTCCTGGGTCTGTGCCTGAGGAGGACACATCTGGGACAGAAAAGTCTGCCTCGGCCCCAGACCCGCCAGCCTTTCTCTTGGGCATGGACCACTTTTTGCTCAATGCGATTAAATTAGAACTGTGTAAGTCCTTTATCCTCAGTCCTGAGAAATTCCAAGGAGCAGAACTGGAGACAACTGGTCCGGCAGGTCACCCGTCCTGGAAGACAGCCAGCCAACAAGCACAGTGGGATCCCTACTCCAAGAGGCTGGGGCTCTGGACAAAGAGATGTAGGTATCACCTACAGCAGGGATGTTGGTGAAGCACCCTGCAGCCTTGTTCATTCCAACCCTGGTCTGCACTTACAGGGCGATCTGATTCGGCAGGCACTTTGGGTGAATAAAGATAGACCTAGACCACGGACTTTTTAAAAATAGTTTTTAGCAGCAAAGGTTCAATTTTTTTATTCATTTTTGATTGATTCAGTCTCTCTCTCTCCCTCTCTCTCTCTCTCTCTCTCTATATATATATATATACACACACATATCATTGTCAGAAATGAACCAAATATATTATATATATATATAAATATATATACACACATATATTATATATATATATATATACACACACACACACACATACATATATATATATATAATTTTTTAGGTTATTTTCCTTCATAAACTATTACAAGATACTGAGGACAGTTCCCTGTTATATAGTAGGTCCTTGTTGTTTATCTATTTTATATACAGTAGTGTGTATCTGCTAATCCCAAACTCCGAATTTATCCCTCCCCCATTTCCACTTTGGTGACCATAAGTTCATTTTCTATGGCTGTGAGTCTATTTCTGTTTTGTAAATAAGTTCATTTGCATCAATTTTTTGATTCCACATATAAGTGATACCATTGGTATTCCTCTTTCTCTAGCTGACGTACTTCACTTAATAGGATAATCTCTGGGTCCATCTACATTGCTGCAAATGGTGCTATTTCATTCATTTTTGTGGCTGAGTAATATTCCATTGTGTGTGTGTGTGTGTGTGTGTGTGTATACACGTATCTCTTTACAATATTCTCTCTGTAACCTTGGGCAAGTTATCTAACGCCTCTGTGCCTCAAGTTGCTAATGCATAAAATAGAGATTAATATATTTTCCAGGATGAAATGTTGAGTGTTGGACATACCATATGGACTCACAAATATCACATGGAAATAAAATATCAGCCATTAGAATCATCTACGTGGTCACCCTTCCTGATCTAACCCTAATAGCCACCATATTGTTAGTAGATTTATTTTTCTAATAAGGAAATTAAGCAGCTTATTCAGAATCACTAGGGTTATTATGCAGTGGAGGCAGATTTCCCAGTCTCAGATTCTTTCTCCCACAGCCCGCTGGGGAGAGGAGAAAGGGTGACCTCAGGAAAAGACAGGTGGCCAGCCAGCAGCGGATTCACATGGTGCAGAGCTGGCTTTGCACCGAGGGTCAGTTGCACTCAGGGCCCTTTGCGAAGCACCGACTAGCACGCTAGCCTTGAGTCCTGGACTTGTGCCCCTTTCCCACTGGGCCCGGCCTGGCAGAGACGGTCTTGAGATACAACGAGAATGTCCCTAGCTCTCCAGTCACATGCATTTAGTAAATCACCCAGGATACTTGAGTGAGATACCCCATAACGTCCTGCTTGTAGGACAAAGCTCTGTCCCGTCAGGCCCTGGCTGACGTCAGGACACCCAAGCCATGGAGATGTAACGTGTGAGGGAATTCTTGCCTCGAAGATGTGGCTGAGATAGTCGGCCTTCATAGGAATCACCAGACTCAGGGCTGATCCGAAACACAGCACAGAATGTGGCCGCAGAGGGACCTCTCCTGGGACCTTCACTCCGACCGCTGTTCAGGGCTGTGCACGAGAATGTGTGATGGGCAGGGTCGGGGGTGGGGGGGATTGCTGGTAGCTCACTTTTTAGCAGATCTAACAAAAAGCAGCTCTCAAGTATGATGGGCCAAACTCTTACGTTTGGGGACTGGCAGGTTGGGATGTCTCAAACATCCTGCTCCCCCCAACATGTGTGTTCAAACCAGTCAGATGACATGGAAACCGCGTGAGGGATGAGAAAATGCTTCGGCCCAAGCGACCTCTAGAGAGCCTGTGGTCCAGCGTCCCTGAGGTGAAGATGAGGGCGTGGCCCCGGGTGAGAGGGTGATGTGTCTGAAGCGAAGTGAAGGTGGTTTTACCAACCAGGACTCCAAATCCAGCAAGGTTCTATTGCTTCGCTTTGTTAACGATGCTGCAGGAAATTGGAAACCATCTGTGTTACTAAAATTTGTGAACAAGTTGACAGAGAAACAGGTTGTCCAACTGCTCCACAGATAAGGTGCGAAAAGATGGATGTGGGTAAGAAGCAGTGGACTTCAGGGGGGAAGAAAGATGACCCATCCTGTATTAAGAATTGTCCGACATCTGGGCTTCCCTTTCCTTAACCTGGACAAACCACTGCCCCTCTCCATGCTCAATTTTCCAGGGGTGGGAGGGATAAACCAGGAGTGTGAGATTAGCAGAGAAACATTGCTATATATAAAATTGATAAACAGCAAGGACCTGCTGTAGAGCACAGGGAACTGTCTCCAATGCCCTGTAATAACATATAATGGAAAAGAATCTGAAAAAAAAAAAATGTGTTTGTACCTGAATCTCTTTGCTGCACACCTGAAACTAACGTTATAAATCAACTACACTCCAATAAAAATTAAAATTAAAATTAAAATTAAAAATGTAAAAAAATGCAATGAACTAAAGGGAGTCATAACTGTACAGCCTCTAACATCCCCTCCCTGTTTAAAAAGGCTCCCGTCTCTAGTGAGATGACAGGGGACGTAGAAGAAACCAAGAACAGAAGAAGGGAAGACACACGGAGGGGACAGAAGCAGGTGCTTGTCGCCAGCACCCACCCGGGTCGTGTTTCCCTCTTTCTCTGAAGCCAAGAGACCCTCCGAGGACATGAACGGCGGCAGCCGCGCCCGGGGATTTCCCAGGGGTCACAAGCCGTGAAGGGACACATAGCTTCCCACTTCCAGCAGGTGGCTTCGAGGGCAGGCCCCGGAAGGACTGGGCGATACGGACACGGGAACGCAGCTGCACCCTTCCTAGAAGGAAGCGGCAGGGCCTGCGGCGGCAGCTGTGCCCTGGGCCCGTCCTTCCTGCATCCCTCTGCGTGGTCCCGTGGCCTTGGGAGCGGTCGGCACTCCTGGGCGGGGGCACAGGTGCCTCTGGCTGTGACCTGGCAAGAGGTCTTGGGAGTGAGTGTCACTCAGTATTTATAGCTGCCCCACAGTTATTTGCTGTCTCCTTGGGCTGGACAAAGAGTTTCCACCGCAAGACAATTCCGGTGCGTAGCATTCCCACCTGAGCCCCCAGCAGAGGCCGGAGCAGACTGCGCCCTGGGTCCGCGCCACCTGCTATCACTGCAGGCACACGCGTCTACACCTCCTTCCCCGCCCCCGGGCCGGTGGGAGGACCAGTGGGAGGACCGGAGGGCTCTCCGGCCCCTGGCAGAGCCGGCCCTGCCCAACACCCACACACACCCACGGCGTGGCGAGGGCATGCGTCAGCATCAGGACCTCCAGGAGAAACTGCCGTCATGTCTGTGTCTCACCCCCATCTGCCACATGCTGGCCGACCAGAGCAGCCCACCCGCTTGTACAGACAGGGCTGGCCAGCACCGCGTTCCTCTGAAGGCGCGAGCCTGACACCCTCAGAGTCGGCATCTCTGTTGTTCAGAGATGCTGCGTCCAGTCCGAACGCCAGCTGACAGCTGCAGAGAATTACATCACAGCCCAAACCTGTGTCTCAGAAGGAGGTGGGCACTGGATTTCACAGACAGCCTTACAGGGGTCTCTGCCCCACAAGTTCTCCGCACTGAACCAAACCTCCTGTCACAGGAAGATCTGGATTATTGTTCTAAATGCCTAACCTGATAAGCAGCTTCTAGAACTTGGAAACCCACAGCTATTTGGTTCTCCGTTTCCTCATTTCTAAGCTGAAAGAAATTCTAACTAGGTGATTCCAAGGAGCATTTTAGGGTGGAAATCCTATGATTTAATAAAATCAACATGTATACGGCACAGTTATTATAAAAGATAGAGGGGCAATGTTGGTCTTCTTAAAAGAGAGGGTGTTGGATTCTGGATTCTGTCTGTATTCTGTATGTCTGTCTGTCTGTATTCTGGATTCTAAACTGACAGTGTTTGGAGCTGACGGTGACTTTAGTTTTAAGGCTTTCAGCAGGTGTGAAGGACAATTATATGTGACAATTATGTGTGTTTCCGTGTGAGGGACCAAGGGAAGGTTTGGGAAGGGTGTCCACGGCAGGGCACTTGTATCTGAAGAAACGTTCTTGACATTGTCTGTTTGGAGCAGATGCCAAAGGAAACAGTCACCTGGCTTTCGGCGCTGAGGGAGGAGGCACGGGCCCTTCCCTGCAGGACTCCCTGCCTCCTCACGGCCCCTGTCCAGGTGGCGGCACACAGCGATCACAGTAAAGGGTGAGGGAAGGCAAACCTTCAAGAAGCCTGGTGTCCAGGAGCAAGAGGAGGAGCCGAGCATCTGGGGACACTGGTTCAACGACAAACCTTAATAAAAAATGACTCTGTTTATCTAGACAGACACCTGCCTAGTGAGGCTGGCATTCTGGTTGCACCACATCAGCCAGGCATCTGGCTTTGGGGCGCTTTCCACTGTCTGCCCCTCTGTCTGTGTCTGTACGAGGAGGGTCGGGTCCCCCTGGAATCTGCCCCTTGCTCTTCTCTGACTGGTCCAGGGGCAGCAGACTTCCCACAAGCGTTGCCCAGGGCACCCTCCTCGCTGTCCCCCAGGCCGGAGACCTCAGGCTGCTGGACCAGGCGGAGGCGCTGAGCAGCAGCCAGAGCACATGCCCACTGGATTCCAGCTCTTTCCATGCCTGGCCCACACAGGCCCCTTGGCAGGGCACCGAGTCAGGCATCTGCAGCTGCCACCCTGCAGGAGCCCAGGCGAGGACAGCATCCTCCCAGCAGCGAAGCAGATGGCCTCACCACTCCTCCAAAGGGAGTCTCTTTCCCTGCCCCTGAGTGTCCATGGTGTTACAGTCAGTATGCACTTGTATAATTTCCTCATTATTGAAAAGAAATGGACTTTTTTACATTAAGCAAAATTCAGTAAAGTATGATTTTCCAAGGTGAAATAACATTTTATTCCTATAATCAGCTTGATTTTTTTCCCCATTGCTGCTATGGAAACACAATACTTTTGGTGAGAGAAAACGTAGTGCATATTAAAATAAAAAGTAGAATGTCGTAAACTGACTATACTCTGATATATATATATATATATATATATATATAATTTTTTTTAAATGTAGAATGTCATCAGCAATGTAAATCCTCTTCCCTGGATTCCTTATTGATAATGGATTCCAGCATCCACCTGGAAGTGGGAACAGAATCTGTGTTCAAATCTGGCAGCTCTGGAGCCTCACTATTCCAAGTCAGCAAGTATGCCTTTCCACAAGGAAGAAAGCTTATCGTGCCTAGAAGGAGATACTCATTCAACAAACGTGTAGAGACATTATGTAGGTTGGCATGAATGACGGATGAGTTAAGGTTTCAACTGTCAAAGTGCTGTGCTCCCAAAAGGACGACACACATGGGGACAGTGTGGAAGGTGCAAACAGTGTGCTAAGTGTTCTCCAATGAGGAAGGGGCACAAAACGGCGATGGTTCACTGCTGATGGGGGAGCCGAGAGGAACGTGAGCAGGGCCAGCTGCACAGAAGAGGAGATGCTTGACTCTTAACAAGCAGGAATTGGATGGATGAATGAGTACTGAAATACTGTCACTAGACATCACAGAAATTCATAAACATTTGAAATCACTGCTGTTCTCCGTCCTAGACTCAAATGACTTAAGTGAGCAAGACATAGGAAATGTCCAGCCCAGAAACCCCACAGGTCGTGTCAGGATGCAAACAGCTGCACAGAACTCACTCTAACAAATATGAAAAGCAAGCTTTGAAATGATCCAACTAACGTTAAGTAATTTTCTGTGTAACAAAACAAAACACACTATTTAAAGAATAAAACAAAATTCAGGAATCAATAATGTGAAATTCAGTACGTCCAGCATCCAAAAAAAAAAGGATCAGAAATGTTAACAAGCAGGAAAATATGATTTGTCACCAAGAGAAAAAGCAATCAATAGGAAAAGATCCAGAAATGGCCAAGATGGTGGAATCTGAGGACGGGAACATTAAAGCATCAAGGATACAGTGAAGTATCACATAGCCAGCCAGCGGGGAGCCACTGTTAGAGTCTGGGAAGTGAAGGTTCAGAAGCCACATCCACAGCTTTTCTACAGTGCGGCCTCTCACAACACAGATGATACCTTCTACCTTTACTGTCCAGGAGAAACCAGTGTCTACACACGCTCCATCCTCCCCCTGTTTATTCTATTCATAAATTGTGCGGTGACCATTTGGCTTTACAACTGATGTGTTACAGGGTCTTGGACATGAACTCTTGCAGTGGTGAGGACTGATTCCAGGTGCCTTTTGCACTTTTTTGTTGAAAATCCAGAGAATGTTACCACTACAACTAAAAAAAAAGGCAGACTTCATGTAAGTATGGCTTATTTTGTGGATCTCGTCTCAAATATGATAAAAGTGACATCACCAAGATGGTGACATAGGTCATACACAACTTCACTGCCCCACACAAGAGCAACTAACAACTAACAACTAACTAACTACTCACGGACAAGACACCACTGAGAAAATCCTGAACAATAATAAGCCAAGTTAATCTGCATATTAAAATATTTTTATTTTATTCTTTTATGGGAACATTTTCTCCAGTGGTGTCTTTAATTATTTGCTTGCATTGATTTTTCTAGTTTAATTCAAATAACATCATAATTTTAAGATGAGATGTCTCATCTTTTTTTTTCTTGTATATCATCTTCTTTCTCTTCATTTACTTCCCTTTGGTTTTTTTTATTCATTCTTTAATATTTATCATTAAATTATAATTTTTCTCTAGTGTCAACTGGTTTTAAGTGTATCCCAAGCAAACTTTGGTTCTGCTGCTAATTTTTTCCTTTCCCTTTTTTCCTCTTATTCCCTAAATTCAGTTTCTTTTTTATATTTGTACATGACCTTTATATTTATTAATCTATTAATTCACCCAGCAAATATTCATTGCATGCCTTCTACGTGCACGCACTGTTACAGGCACAGGGAGTTAGCAGTCAATAAACAGACAAAAATCCCCGTCTTCATGCAGAGACAGATGTCAAATCAATCAATCAAACTAGACGCATTTGTGTCTGTGCTTGTCATCATCAGATAGGTGTGTCATCCTCAGGTGATAGTAACTATTTTGGAGGAAGACGTCACTGCAAGGGAGGTAGTGAACAAGAAACAAACTCCAGGCAGGAGGATTATGAGATGCAAGGCCTTGAGGCTTACCTGAGCGACCTGGTCTGCTGAGGAATACCAGGGAGTTTGGGGTTCAGGGAACTACCAAATAAAGCCATGTGGGCACGCTAGCGGTGTCCAGGAAAGAAAGAGCTCAGTTCTGACCTTTGCAGAACAGAGGACAAAACATGACCAGAGGCCCTCCAGGGCACGGGGGAGGGAGAGGCTGCTTCACAGACTGAGCTCAGAAAAGCCACTTACCAAATAAAACACCAACAAAAAGCCTCATTGCAAATGCATTATTATGACGATCTTTATTTTGAAAGCTTCACTTCAAGCAATATTGTCAAGCACAGATGCCCAATTCAGTGTGGCTAAGTTTCTATATCTATATTTGCATATACGCCATATGGCAATACTAAAGTATTGCCCATCCCCTCCTGGGTACCACCTTCAACACACGCGCGCGCGCGCGCACACACACACACACACACACACACACACACACGCTGACAGACACATGCACAGAGACAGGCTTTTCTGTTTCACTTCTGACCTGACTCATTCTGACCCTAAGCATTTTAAAAATAGGACACTTAGTATGTTCTAAAAGTCATAAAAGCCAGTCTGGATAAAAGATATTCACAAAGGCAGGCTTCCTGAAGAAATATCATTGAAATCCTTGGCAATTTCTAAGAAAATAAATTAACATCCCACTGAACTCAGAGAACACTCTCATTTAGCTGGGTTTCCCTGAGGATTTTCATGAGCTGCCCTTCCCAGGGGGCAAACCCCTCCCGGGGGAGGCACTGCAGCACCTTGGGAGGTGACAGAAGGGTGTGTCGGGATGCTGGGGACCCAAATGCTCTGTCATCGCTGACCTCTGGCTAACTTACTTGCAACAATCTGGATACAGCAGCCCTTCCGAGGGGGCTCTGGGCCCTCACTGGTGTTTTATGACTCTTAGGCTGAAAGATGGATGCTTACAAAAGCCAGTGAGCTTGTAGCACGCATCAACCCTCTTTACCTGCTTTGTAAACACTGCTTCCACCCGATTCTCCATCTACGTACAGGATGTGCGTATTGTGGTTTGCGGAGGATTCAGGACAATCATTGCAGCACCACTCACACACCTACTCTTGGAACCTCCCTGTAAGCAGTGTGCTTTCCTGCAGGAGGTAGCTGGAATGTCTGTAATCACACATGGGGATTCTGGAATCCAGGCTCTGAGGCATGCTTGCTGCTTCAGGAAGGGTAACCAGGTGGCTTCCTCACCTGGACTCCGTTGATAGTTTATGCTTTTTACTTGATTCACCACTAAGATGCTTGACACGACCTCCAATTACTAAGATCTCAGAAAAACTTCATCCATCATTAAAGAAATTCTTATTTTTATTTATTTATTTATTTATTTATTTTTTACTGAACTAGTTCTAGGGGTTAGGAGCTGAGCTGATCATGTCCCTTTTCACCTTTACTCTGAAAATCCTCGCCTGTCTCCGTGATTATCATTTGGAAGATGCATGTCAGCATTACCTAAGACTTTCTAAGAACACCCATGCCCAGGTGACACCCGAGCCCTATGCCGCTGGGAGGCTCTGCGGGCAGGAGAGCACTGAGAGCTGGCGACGTCTGCTCTGCAGGATGGCCCAGATACCCAGCCCACCGTGCCCAAGCCACCACCCCTCACCATCAGCTCCCCGGAACACCGTCGTCTACAGCCCGCAGGCTTCGCAATCCACTGCTGGAGATCCTCCAGCGTTTCTGAACACGCAGGGGTGACTCTCTGATGACTGGGTGTGCACTGTTCCTCGTGAGAATAGCCCTGTTCTTGTCTTCTTCCTGGAAATCTCCCACACGTCTCTCAAAACCAGCTCCGGTCTCTCTGAGGCGCATTTAGTCAGCTGTGTCTTACCGCGTAGGTACCACATTGGAGACCTGGATGTCTGTTGGCATGTCTGTCCCTCCCCACATCCTGCAGTGCCCACTGCCACCAGCGTGCCTCACATGGGGTCTGTGCGGACAGTCCAGGTGGAAGGTCACTCAGATGAACAGAGTCCCTGCCCATCAGATACCGGAATCAGTGGCTGGAACTTCAGGAGCATAGCCTACAGTGGCAGATTCTCACCATTAGAGCCTTCCGCCAGTGATGGGGGCGCTCAGACATGGTCAGGGTGGTCCCCACGCAGAGCTGTGGAGAGCTGGACCCTCCCCTTCAGGGCTAGAGCAGAATAACCTGGGATGTGGGCTCACTCTGATGAGCAGAGCTGGGTTGAGTTCCACCCCTGAAATTTCTGTCTTTAAGGGGCCCACATGCACAGAGAGTCAAGGAACATGTGTCTCGGGGGTGAATTCACTTCTGGTGACTGTGTAAGAGGTTCCAGAATTCATAAGGGACAATTCATGAGGGACAATGTTTAATGTCCATTTAAACATTAAAGCACCTACATGATCTGAGCTATGTGCTCCCCATTTATCGTTTGCAAAACTGAAGCTCACAAGGAAAAGCAGCTTCCCCGAAACTGGAGAGGTGGGGCTGGGATTCCAACCTTGACGGATCTGAACCCAAAGCCCACGGCCTTTCTAGCTCAAAGGCTGGATGTCCACAGGGAAAACTGATTTCGGAATGAAACAGGAAAGAAGTTGAATCGCAATTCAACTTCTCAATTACAACAGAATGAGTTAGGATGGCTTCAGTGTGCTTAGCTATCCTTGAACCTGAGACCCTGCGGGGGCTGGCACTCACCCAAGGGTGCTCCTCCTCCTGGAGAGGTCACGGCCCGTGGACTCTCCCTGTTCTGCCTCCCAGGCCTCAGAGCCCCAGTTCCCTGTGGGACTCCCATCACTCACTGTTGCCCTGACAACACAACGCCCACCAGCCCTGACGCCTGCACTGCCATCCCCCCTCCCCTTAACGCAGCACGGTCTGTGCTGAGCCGGCTGGGGCTGGGGGCTGCTTGGCCAGGGAGTCAGGACCCCGGCCAAAGCTTCTGGGCTTGAGGAGACAGCACACCTCCTCGAGCCTCAGTTGGCATCTCACCTGGAGAAGCAGCAGCTGAGTCAGAACTGACCACCTCTAAGGACCCCTTCTAGCTCCAGAATCCTGAGGGCACATCTGCCGGGGCATTCGCGGCCCCCTCCCCACCCCCAGCAGAGGGCTCTTCCCCCCGGGGGTCCCTTGCTGCTCACCAGTAGGGCCTGGCCTCCACCTGGGGCTAGGGCGGCAGCCACCTCCCCTGCCTGGACCCCGGAGGGGCCAGTCTCCCAGCTGCCCAGCCTGCACAGTGAGTGGCCGCTTCCTCACGTCTAGTGTAATGTCCTCATTCCTTGGCCCTGATGCAGCCCCAGTTTAGTGTTTCTCTTAGAGGAATTCATCCCACCAAGAGCTGCAGGAAAGGGGAAGTCCAGCCCTCCAGAGGCTCACTAAGTGGCCAGGCGCCTCCCGCCGCTGCGCTGGGAGCGCCTACACTCACCGGTTAAGCCCTGAGACAGCTGGGCTGGCAGCACCGGGGTCCCACGACAGCAACTGTGGCTTACTGGCCTTGCCCCGTGCACATGGAGACAAGAATGACACCCCATCCTGAGCCCCCATCTTCTCAGCCCAGGGACTCTCCTCCAGCTCACTCTGGTCTCTGTCTCCGCTCCTCCCCACTCCTTCCTTCCTCCCCACTCTGTTGCCCCTTTCTCTTCATTCACCTCGAGGGATCTTCTCCCTCTCTTCCTTCCAGTACTGGTTAGGAAACCAACCCTCGTGCATCTGCCTCCGTCCAGCCCCGGCAGCAGGGAGACGTCCCCCTCGGGGCCTGAGCAGCCAGCTCCCCGCCTGGGCTCATCCTTTCACTCCTGCGCTCCCCCCTCCACCCCATGCTTCATCACGGGATGATGCCCTGTCAGCATCTCCCTCTGCATCCCAGTGACAGCAGCAGGAGGGGAGACTATTCTCCTCCCACTGAAAGAGGAGCCAGCAGCCAGAGGGCAGTAAATTCAGGGGCTTCCGATTTGCTAAATGAACTTGGTTCAATACGCACTTGAATGCATTTGTGAATATTAGCAAACAATCTATAGAACTACTCCGGGCCGTGGTGACGACAGGTCAGTCAGTCACACCTTATTCATCTGCCCCCTCTTACCTTTCAAATATCTATAGAGACGCGGCAGTACACAAAGGACCTGACTTTTCAGAAAAAAATTACCCCGAAGAGCAGGGATTGTCTGATTTAAGGGGGAGAAAAAAGATGAATTAGGGGGGATGCTGACTAAAAATAAAACAAGCAGACATACAAGCAGGAGCACACATCTGCAAGAAGAAGGGCATTCCCCCGCACAGCCTCTGCCTCCTTGACTCAGAGAAAGGAGCAAAGGGCAGAACGTGTTTCGGAAGCAGCCAGAGCCCCGGGCCTCGGGCCCCGGCCCCCCGCTTCAGAAAGCGCTGCGCTCGGCCGTGTCTGGGCGCTCAGCTCGGAGGGGCCGGGCGGCTCCCGTCATGTGACTCCACCAGGGCTTAGAGCCCTGCTGTTCCCACAGGAAGCTAACAGAAGGGAAGAGAGAGCTCTTGCTTCTTAAGTCTCGGGATCTGAAAGAGGCATGTGTCAGCCCCACTCAGACTCCCCGGGGAGCCCTGCTCAGTCACCATGGTCACACAGGGCCGCAAGGGGCGCGGGGAAAGGCGTTATCAGCACCCCACACCCAGTGCACAATGGTTGAATGGAATTAAATAAAACAGTGCTCAGAATACGCTTTGAAAACCAGAGATCTCATTTCAAACGTTCAGGCTTCTGTTGCGAAAAATAAGGGTGCCAGGTGTCGGAAACACTGGGCGGTTTTTATTCTTATAACAATTTTCCGCGTCTAAACCATGCTTCACCATTTACAAAGCATCTTCATATATATATATATATTTTATTTTTCATTTACTCATTTGGGGAAATTTGCTCTGCAGATTCCCAAACCGGAGCATTTGTGATTTATTAAACCCACAGGAAGGGACCCAGGTACCTGACTGTACGTAGCACTGAAATCGTGAACGGGCTAAGAGGCAGTAAATCTCCGACGGTGGAATATGAAGAAAAGGAGGAGATGAAAGAATAAAAGAGGGTGAAAATATATCATTATAAAGCCTTGGAATCCATGGAGACCAGAAGGATGTGCTGCTGAGGGCTTTCTGTGAATGGGCATTACTATCGAAACCACACATTAGATGTTAGGATTTTAAACACTGAGGGCAGGGCAAAATGTCATTTTTATTCTTCTTCACAAATAGGGAAAGGTTTTTTAAGGTCCCTTTTAGTGGCATAAATCGCAGGAGGGACCTAGGAGAAAATCCGCCATAAGTGGAGGGGCCTGCTAATGAGAAGAAAGCCGGGCTCCCCACCAGCCGTTTCCAAGGCAACGCGCGGACGGACAAGCACCACGTGCTCTGCGCCGCATCCCTGAGCCCCTCCCGCCCAGAAGAGGAAGCAGCGGGGATGGCGGCCCGGCCTGAGCACAACGCCGGAAGTGAGGGAACCATCCGTGGAAACTTCTGGGCTGTGCCCACCGCGCCAAAGACCTCGGAGGCGGAGGAGAGGCTCCCACGCAGAGCGATGCAGTTTCTAAAGCTCTGGTGGGAATCTGCTTTGGCCTTTTAGATAGAAAGGGACCCGTTCCTTCATCATTTATGAATTCTGTAATGACAGCATGTTTTATATTTGCCAGTGACATTGTAAATCATTGTTTCCAGCCCTTCCAAGGGCATCAGAACTGGAGGAAGTGAAGGGTGTTGTCTCAGGGGGTTCTGTGAGCTGCTATGAGAGCGCAGGCATGGACCAGGGGGCCCTTGTCCCTGGGAGACTGGCATTTAGAGACAGATTAGGAAGAGAAGCCAACAGACTGAGAATCCAGCGCAGGAGGAAGAGTTTAAGCGGCGGGGTCTGTGGAGTCCTTGGGGCGTCCAGGCGCATGACTGTGGCAGCCGGGACCGGAAGATGCTTCTAGAAAGCAGATATCGCAAGACAGGATGACCAATGAAAAGGCTGTAATAATTGTCAAGAAAAAATGGCAAGGGCATAAAATAGAGCAGTGCCTTTCAGAACAGAGAGGAGTGGGCAACAGTGAGAAACACCACAGAAGTACAATGGACCAGGCAAATTTGTCATCTTGCTTTTTCTTTTTTTTTTTTTTAGGTTTAAGCCTGATCATCAAAAGCCTGATTGCAGAAGTAATGCGATGTGACTAATGGTTTTGCATAATGAATGGCCTTGGTATCAGCCAGCAGGAAGCCAGCTTTGGAGGAAAAATCTTTCAGTTCTCAAGTATGTGAGGCCCTGACTTCTGATTCCAAATCCCCCACCCCCAACGCCTTCTGCAGAAGCATCTCAAAGAAGCCAGGAGACACAGAAGAGATCCTGCAGAAGTGAACATAGATCCCATCTTTGCAGGAAGCTTAGCTATCTCATTATAAAGTTATCTCCCCTGGCACAATATTGCAGAATTTCAGCCAAAAACATCTGTATCTTTCTTATTGAACATCTCTTAACGCAGAGATTTTTCTGGAAGTTGCAACCTGTCAAAATGCAAACAGATTTAAGTGTTCAAAATAGAAAGTCATCCTAATTATGCAGGAAGATAGTCAAGGGCTCGACACGCGAATCATTTTCAAAGTTCTTAAAAAAGAAAGGAGGAGAGTTACAGATGAAAAGAAAATATGGGTTGAATGTATGTATTTCCTGTTCACTTCTGTCTGTGGACTTTGCTGCCAGTACTTAGGAAATTTCAATGACAGAGAACCCTCAAGTGAGAGGTCAGCGTGGCTGGACTATTTGCTTTAACTATATAATCCAACACAGCAGGAGGAGGAAGGACCGGGGGCAGGGGCTGCCCGAAAGGTGATGCAAGCATCACGAAACACCAGACATGCGGCTCAGAGAAAGGGTTCCAGTCTGGAAGCCTTTGCTTCTTGTCCCGTGAAAAGATAAATACTTCTACAAGGAGAGGCAGCTAAAACCTAGCAAATGTTTGATACCCAAAGATTTTCAAAATCTTCTCAAATCTCTAAACTGGTGATCTTTCTTGCTGAAATGTATTCAAATCTGTTCTGTGCTAATCTGTATGTGGTGGTGTCTTAACCCTCAAAACAATGCACTACGCAACATTCTTTTTCTGTTTTTCAGAAAAAGCAAATGACCTTTATATAAGAAAAAAGAGAAATTTTATCAGCTTCTGTAGGAGGGGCAGACATGACAAATGATCAGACTGGGTTTTTTTTTTCTCCCTCCTTTTTTTTTTTACAGTCATTTCTGGTTCTCTGCACCTGATATTTGATATCCAGGACGTATGAGACATTGCTAATTAAAACTGAAAGTAGTATTTTAATAAAAAGAGAGGAAAAGAGACCAGAGAGCTTCACTTTTTATCACAACGCTGGGTGGAAAATGTGCTTCTTTTTAAACACAATTGGTGTTAGGCATTCAGCCTCCCTGAGTGACATTCCGCCTCATTTGGCCACATCAAGCCTCAGCTCGGAATAAGAAACAAGAGAATATGTTTTTTCCATCACTGGCGGAGGGAGATTGACATTTAAAATGGCTGCTCTGATGTTAATGTTGTGAAACCCCCTTCTTTTCTAAGTGACCTGTTTGAATGCAGCGGCTGTCAGTCTGTTTCATCTTCTCCTGCCAACATTTATCTTGTCAGAGCTCATATGAGCTGGCGGGGCTGACATGGTGAGAGGGACAGGTAATTGAGAACCGAGAGACGGAGCTCTTTGGAGGAACTGTATGTCGGCAACGTGACCTGCCTGGCCCAGGAGGTGGCCTGAGAATGCCTGTGTCTAGAATTTCTTTCTTTCTTTCCTTCTTTCTTTCCTTCTTTCTTTCCTTCTTTCTTTCCTTCTTTCTTTCCTTCTTTCTTTCCTTCTTTCTTTCTTTCTTTCTTTCTTTCTTTCTTTCTTTCTTTCTTTCTTTCTTTCTTTCTTTCTTTCTTTCTTTCTTTCTTTCTCTTTTTCTTTTTTTTCTTTTTTTGCAAGCCCACCAGTCAGAATGGTCATCACTGAAAAGGGTGTGGAGAAAAGGGAACCCTCCTACACTGCTGGTGGGAACATAATTTAGAATTTCTGATGAGGCTCACTGCTGGCATTCTCCACCACAGGCCTCTGCAAATGAGTCAAAGACTGTGCGAAATTCAGAAATCATGACATCTGAACTTATTATTCCGACTGAGGCCCCTGCGAGGAGTGAGCGTATGCTCGGAGTTTTCCGAGGCAGTGAGAATTTTATGATACTCATTTTAGTAAATATAACATTTAATGTCACTTCATATTTTTAATTTTAATTTTTTACCTCATTTGTGTCTGTATTTCTAAGTGCTTATTATGTTTCCCATTACAAAATACTCAGTGCTGTACATTCGGAAAACAAAGAAAAGCAGGAAAAAGAAGTTGTCAGATCAGCGCAAGTGCCACGCTCCAGAAATCATAACGACTGGCATTTGTGTGCACTGTCACTCCAAGTTGTGTATAGAGCCTTACTGATACTTAATATGGATGTCATCAGACTATAATTTTGCCTCCTGTTCTTTTATTGTTTATTATAATATAAATCCTTTCATATTATTATTGCAAACTTATCATAAACAGGCTTTTAATGACTGCAGAATTATCTCCCCGTAACTTACTTACCTGGGACCCTCATTACCCTATTGGGGGACATTCAGACTGCTTGCAGCTTTTCAGAGGTACACATGTGCTGCAATAAACACTTCTGCAGAAAGGCGATTCGGTTCTTTGGGTAATTTCTTAGGACACGTTCTCAGCAATAGAACTATTAGGTCAAAGTGTTTAAAATTTTCAATAGGTCTTGGTCCATGCAGCCAAATTGCCTTTCACAAAGATTGCATGAGACTACTGGTGTGTATTCATAGAATTTCGACATTTTATATACGATGCATATATTTATAGTGTCAAATGGATGTGTATGTGTATATATATAGCTAATTAAAACAAAGTAATAGTTTAATAAAAAATACTAGAGAAGAAATTTACCTTCTATCGCAACACCAAGTGGAAAATGTACCTCTTTTTAAACACAATTGGTCTTAGGTTTTATATATATATATATATATACACACATACACAGTGTCATATATGTACGTATTTTAAAAATAGTTTATTTGTTTATTATGTATTGTATAATCAGTTTATTTTGGTGGGAGGAGGTAATTAGGTTTGTTTGTTTTTAGAGGAGGAGCTGGGGATTGAGGCCAGGACCTCGTGCAGGCTGAGCATGTGCTGTACTGCTGAGCTCTGCCCTCCCCCCACATACATATTTATATAGTGTCAAATAGATATCCTGGGGTTTTTTTAGAAAATATTGTCACTGTATTCATTTCATTGACTGAACCTACGTGATGGCTTTTCTAATGGAAATATTATCAATTAAAGCAGAAGTGCCTTTACTGGAAGGCTATGCAGCCGGGTCCGATGGGATTGGTTGGGCACATCCCTGGGCACCTGACCTAATTATTTCTCGAGGAGCCTCTTAGGGAGCACTCCGCTTCCTGAGAATCACCAGTTCACGTGTTCGCTGGTTTGGCAAACCCGCACGCACCCGGTGCTCAGGTGCCAGGCGGGGGCCGGGGGAAGCGGGCTCCTGAGTTCACCAGGGCGGCCGGCACGTGGAAGGACAGCCGCTCGTGGGCCCCGGCCGGCCGCTCAGCAGGTGTCCGTGGGGTGGAGTGGCCGCTGGGCACAGGTGGCTTCACACGAAGCGAAGAGAAAAGGGCTCAGCGGGTCCTGCCCGAGAGCCTCGGCGTGAGCGCACCCACGATGCCTTGGCGTCAGGCGTTTGGCCTCCAGAATTGCACAAGAATACATTTCTGTCATTTTATGTCACCCAGTTTGTGGTTCTTTGGCCGACCCGGGAAACCAACACACGCACCCATCCAATCTCCTCTTCTTGGGCGCATAGAAAGAGGGAGGCTGTTCCCCGGGGCCTCCTGCAGCGGGGCAGGGAATTTGTCTGGATTCCAGCTACAGGGTGTGTACCGCATCCATACCTGGCAATAAAATGTGCTACCCCGGCTTCCAAGTGTTCTCCATGAAGACAGCCGTGGCATGAGACTGAAGAGACCCAACGCCCTTGAGACATTGGCCTGAACCACGGCCAGGAAAAGCCATCTGACTTGCACGGAGCCATGACACGAGCCAGCAGAAATTCCCGTTGAGTCATAACTAACATTTTGATTTCCAGGATTTTGCTTTCATTTTTCCCTAAACATTATTTGGTTGCTGGAAGTCAACACACTGAAATCCAGGGCTATTATCATAAAAAAGTAGAATAGGTACCACGTGTAAGTATTTGAGCAGCAGAAAGTTGATTTCAGGGACCGGAAAGATGGAGACAGGCTATGTAGTGGGAAACGGCTTGCTTAACCTCACCTGTGGCTGGGATGGCAGGCCAGGCTCCACTCAGCCTGCCGCCTCCAGAGGCTGCTGGATGGATCAGAGCGTGTCGGTGTGCCGCCTGTTACTGGCTGTGTTTATATGATATTACAAGAAAAAGGTGAGTGCAGGAGGGGTCAAGATGGACAGAGATGTGATACATCAAATACAGAAAACACTTCACAGAATCTATGAAGGTCCACTGTCGGATTCTTTCTACTGTGCTGCATTTTAGAAAATTTTCACAACAAAAATAGTATTAAGAAGATAAAGAGGAAATAAGGCAATTTGTGAAAGAAATGAAAGGGACTGGAGAGCATCCAGAAATCTGAGGGCGTTTGGTTTGGAAAAGCTAGCAACTAGTCCTAAAACATGAGGGATGGAATTTAAATGGCTTTGAGCAACAAAATCCCAGGAAAAATTTTAAGTTGACTGCAATGACTCGGTGAAAACTCGGATTGAAAACACATCTCAGTCCATTACTGCAGTTGCCTCAGAGCAGAAACATTCAGCTAGAAGAGGGACACAGGGTGAAGACAAAGAAGTGAAGAAGAAGGAGGGGGTCTGTATTTTGAGAAATAATAGGCGTAGTTCTTGACAAATGAGCCGACTAGTAGCAAAGAAGTCAGAAAGAATCCAACTAAATTTTTGAGATAGTTGATTGCCAAAGAAACCATAAGTCCATTTAAAAAATATTTTATTGTGCAAGACTTAAAAAAATCCTCAGATCCTCAATCTGTCCTCAATCACAGGCAGGATTTGGAGATAACAGACACCCCCAGACTGCACCCTCTGAGCACCCATTCCCAGTATGACCCCAGAGATGCACAGGGGAACCCCAGAAGATTGAGTAGAAGGGAACTTTTCCGGGAGAGCAATGTGGTCCCATCTCAGGAGCTCCTGCCCCACCCCAGGTGGGCACTCTTCACGTGTCATCTCAGCGGACTCCACGGCTGTGCCGAGGATGTGGTGGCTGTGCGTCTCTCACTGCTCCCTGTGCTACCCTTGCCTACGGAGCATGTTGGGACAGGCAGCGGGCAATCTGCATTCTTAGTTTATCTTTTGCCAGAATCAGAAGAGCCTATTTGGGCCTGATGGTAAGAGCGCACGTGTCTAGAACCAGGTGGGGAGCTGAGGGGCCTCCCCTAGGAGGGGCTTGCTGTGTCCTGTGAGTGGGGAGAAGAGGGCAACGGTGCTCAGAAGAAAGGCTGTGATGTAGACTGGGTCGGCGCTCTCCACCCAGGTCCTCCCTGGATCCAAAGGGCCATGTCAGCCTTTACACATCTCCTTCTCAGTGTGGTGGGAGCCACGTGACGGAGCTCCTCCGTCTGTGAAATGTGGGCAGAGATGACGTTAACCATTTCCAGGTCCGCACTGCCCAGCCTTCCGTGCTCTTGCTTTCCTGTTCTGGTGAACGTGGGGGGCACATGTTGGAGGAAGGCATGTCACAGAGTGGAAGGACCCTGGATCACTGACTCACAGCCCGGAGGAGAGCAGCCCAGAATTTCCACCAGTCCCACATCAGCCTGTTCTGGGGGCCAGCGTGAGGCTCTTCTGCAGAAGGAGCTTAGTATATTTTGATGTTGACTGGTAGTCACCACGCTGCCCAGCCTGGGGGTCGCCAGCTGAGCAGTCCTTCCCGGAACGTGCTTGTGTTGGCCCCTCTCTCCAGCGGCATGGCCCTGCAGACTAGGTCAGACACACCTGACTGCGTCACAGACACGGCCCCTGCCTTACCCCTGGGTCCCGGGTCCCTCAGTCCTGGCTGACTTCATCCCACAAGCAAACGCCAAGATCAGCTCCAGGCCAGCATCACCCCAGCCACAGACGTCACCACCCGTTAACCCTACGAGGTAGCTATCAGTGCTGCCAATCCGGGGACCCAGGGGGCTTTATTGCTTTGGTTTCTCACTTTGCGTACGAGTTACGGACTAGAGGGGCAGAACCAGGATTCAATTTCAGGTGCACTCACCGCGGTCAGTGCACTTTCCCCTCCTCATTGACGGGGGGCGTCCGTCTCCGTGGCTAATCTTACTGTTGATGCCCTTCTGACCTCCCTGTGGGCCCCCGTTTCCTCTGTGGCAGTGACTTTCAGTTACGTATAGCCTGCCCTGCGACTGAATAAAACACGCAAAAGCCACTCATCATATGCTTTCCCGCTATTTTTAACATCGCTCTTTGGTTCTGAGCCAATTTCCTAAAGAGTCAGATATTAAACATTTTTAGAGTGAAGTGTAACCCCTCAGACACAACCGTTCACAACTTGGAAGGGATAAGGAAGGGGCAAGCAGGGCCCTGACCTACTGAACTGTCAGACCCATAACGTTCCCTGGCCAGGCCGGACCTTCGCAGGAGGGGGGCGGGGAGAGGCCTCTCAATAAAGAAAAGAGGAAAATAATCCAGTTGAAATCATAAGAGGTATTTTTTTTAACAGCCTGGTCATTTTAGGCCAAATGTCTCACTTATCTGCCAACGCAGTTTCTAATCCTGGTGGTGTCACCCTGTCTGTATTTTTTCAGACAAAACTTGGGGTCGATATTCTCTCTGAGAATTACAGTGTGGGGCAGGAGCTGGCAGTCGTGCGCACTCTGCAGGGGAACATTCGGTGTGTAACCCTCAGCTGGCTCCAGTTGCCATGACGCAGCCCCGCAGACCGGGGGCTTCAGCGGCAGACGCTGGTTTCCCGCAGCGCTGGACGCTGGGACGTCCAGGGTCAAGGTGCTGGCAGGTTCGGTCCCTGGGGAGAGCCTCCTCCTGGTCTGCAGAGGGCCGCCGCCTCACTGCGCCTTCCCGTGGTAGAGAGAGGCTCTTCCTCCTCTTCTTGTCCAGACGCTGATTCCACGGTGGAGAACCCGCCCTCATGACTTCACATAAACCACATTACCTCCCCAAGGCCCATCTTCCGAATACCGACGTATTGGAAGATAGAGTCTCAACACACAAATTTCGGAGATACCAAACATTCAGGGCATTAAAATGCCTAATTTGACCACAGCTCTCCTCTAAATAACCAATTCCATCAGGTCAAACAAATGAAAGGGCATGCTGAAATCTCCATTAAAAAATCCTATAAGCTACCTTATCCTCTACAGGAAATCACCAAGTCTCCTCCGTGCCTTTAACCATCTTCATCACTCATGTATCCCTGTGAAGTTTAACGTAGAAGGAAGAAAAAAACCAAAAACACAATGTGGGGCTATTTTTGTCTGGCCATCCCAGCAGAGATGGTGTTCCTTGCTGCATGAACTTTTAGTATTGATCTTTAAAAAGCATAACCAAAAATCTATTTGAGACTCTGCACTGAAAATCGTTCACAAACTCTGCCTGTGTTGTTTGATGTGCTAGGTCCCTGCGGCTTGAAATTCCATGAATTGGCTTTGAATTCTGTGTAGGAGTGCCGCACACTAGCTGTTTGGGATTCATTGTTTATTAATATCATGAAGCATCAACAGGTACGAAGTGGAGATGTGAGCCTCTGTCTCTCTCATCTCAGAATCAGTCCAGCCCTCTCGTGGACGGTGACTCTTACTAATTAAATGCAGCTCAGGGGTACCCGCCTGTGGGTGACCTGGGGCGTGGGGGAGGCTCACGCAGATCGAGGGTGAGGCTTTTAAGAAGCCAGAGAGCCTTTCCTTTACACACCCTCATCTCTCTGAGTCCATTTCCTTTCTTTCTCAAACTGCACTCCCACCTAATTATTATCCTTAAGATAGTAAAGTGCTTAGTGTCTCAGAAAGGCAGTGAAGTCCTCAGGCTGATGGAAAAGCGGTGTCTCTTCCCCTTCATGGTCTATATTGCTATCCAGTCCCAGAGTCCTTGAATGATCGAGTGGAGTCATTCACTGCCTTCCGCCCTGGGAGAGGCTTTGAGGGCCCACTTAGACGGATTGTTCAAAGGAAAAGGAAGAGAAATAGAAAAAAATCACACTTGCAAAAATCTCAATGATTTGGACCAAAATAAAAGCAACAAAAAAACAAATTCCAGAGACTGTCTTGTGTTCAACATTTTCTGGGCCATGATTTCTACCATCTACGTCCCTAGACACAGCTCTGGCCAGCCCTCACTGGGGTTGAGCAGAGGGACTCTGAGGCCCTGAGTAGCACCCAGTAGCTCTCAGATTTTTCTGAGTGAAACATCAGTGTCAGCCCCAGGCCCACTAACGTGGCCTCCTCTCTACGCCCCTTTCCAGAGGGTCTCCCAAATCCCCCTCCTGGGCACCAGGCTTCCACGGAGCGCGAGCGTTATCAGTGCACTGAATGGTGCACACTAAAGCCAGAAAGTAGACAGGCGAACTGGAAGAGGGCTTTCAAAATCAGAGGGCTAGAACTGAACATAAATAATGAAAATAACAGTCAAGTTAATTTTGCCAGAAAGTCAGTTATTCATAACCCATCCTACCTTCCTGTTTTGGGCAACAGATTCTTTGCTGGGTTTTCCAGTCAGAAACATAACCGTGTGCGGATTCCTTCCAGACATGCTGCCCCAGCCCCTGGGGTAAGCAGTGAACTCTGTGTGTTCAAACTTTTGATCCTCTCATCTTACTCTGGGTTTTAATTCTACCCTTGGGACTTGGTGTAGGAGAAACTTATTTTAATTTTAAAATAGTTTGCTCTATTGAGAAATAATTGACAAATAAAATTATATTATATTTAAAGTGGGCAACGTGATGAGCTGATTTGCATCTACACTTGTGAAATGATGGGCACAGTGATCCCCTCACAGAGCTGCTTCTTCCTCTTCCTCTTCTTCTTCTTCTCTTTTTTTTCTTTTTCCGTAAAAGTGCTTAAGATCTACTCTCGGCGAATTTCAAGTACACAGCACAGTATGATTGACTACAGTCACCAAGCTATACATCAGATTCTCAGAACTTCCCTTGTCACTGAAGGTCTGTTCCCTCTGCCCAACAACCAGCCCCGACAGCAATTCTGCTCTTTGTTTATATGAATTAAGTTAAGTTTTTGCTTGTTTCGTTTTTAGATTCCACATGTAAGGGACACCGTAGACACAGCTTTTGTCTTTTCCTGTAAGGCTTATTTGACTTGGCATAATGCCTTCCAGTTTCATCCATGTTGTTACAAAAGACAAGATTTCCCTCTTTTTTAGGTTTGGAATAATATTCCATTGTGTGTATATAAATAAATACATTGTGTGTGTATATATATACACATACAAACACACATACACACACACACACACACATATAGTCTTTCCCACTCATCTGTCAGTGGACACATAGGCTGTTTCTGCATCTTGGCTGTCGTGACTAATGCTGCAACAAACATGGGAGTGTGGATATTGCTTCAAGAGCGCGACTTTATTTCTTTTCAATATATATTCAGAAGCAGGATTGCTGGACCACAGAGTAGCTCTTTTTTTTTTTTTTTTCTGAGGAACTCTCATATTGTTTTCCAAAGCACCTGGACCGAGTTACATTCCTGGCAACCGTGTGCAGCGGTTCCTTTTTCTCCGTATCCCCAGGAACAATTGTTATCTCTTGTCTTTTTTTATAATTGATATTCTTTTTGGGGGGAGAGTAATTCTGTTTTATTTGCTTATTTTATTTATTTTTTTTTTTTAGAGGAGGTTCAGGGGATTGAACCCAGGACCTTGCGCATGCTGAGCACCACTGAGCTATCCCCGCCCCTATAATTGATATTCTAACAGGTGTGAAGTGATATCTCACTGTGGTTTTGATTTTTATCCCCAGCTGGTTAGTGATATTGAGCATCTTTCCATGTACTTGGTGGCCACCTGTCTGTCTTCTTTTGAGAACTAGCTATTCAGGTCCTGTGCGCATTTTTCAGTTGGGTTACATGTTAATTATACACATATGCATGTAGAAAACTTTTGAAAGGATGGACCATGTATAGTACTAATCCAAGGGAGACGATGAATCTCAGAGGACAGAAAGGAAGGAGGAGAATGAGAATAAGAAGAGAAACACTGACCTCAAATGAAGTCTGCAGGGTTTTCAGCGACTAGTGAGTGAGCACGGACTGCGTGTAAGTGGTGCCGGTGGAGCTCAGGCTCTGCCCCCACTCCTGCCCGCAGCCCCATTAAGATGACAGCAAAGGGTGTGGAAGGGTGGGGGACGTGTGATCTATCGAGGACAAGCAGAACTGGAGAAGGGACAATGTCAGAGCATACTGGGGGGAAAAGGAAGTTGGAAAACCACTAGACAGGAGGTAATGGATATAGAAGACAGGTGATGGCAGAATCAAGTCAAGAAGTAGGGTGACCCCCACGGCAGGTCCCCAGGAACGTCTCAGGACTTGGGAGTGCAGCGGCCCCGGAAGTGGCAGTGTGCCTGGGGCAAGCTGAAAGGACAGGACAAGAGGGGCTGAGAGTGGACCAGAAGGGGTCACGTGCTGGTGTTCTCCCAGCCAGCCTGGTCCTCTCCAAACCCAGAAGAGAGGCTGGTCATGCATACTCCAGACACAGAGACGCAAGGGGAAGGTAAGGGCAAGTGTCAGTAGGGAAAAGATGATGATCGAGTGAAAATTGAAATACTGACCCATGAGATCGAAGCCTTGTCTCCTTCCTGGAGCTGCAGAAGTACTGGCATCCAGCACTACACGCTCGGCACACGCTCACAGCATCCCTCATGGAGAAGCTGACCAACCTCAAAGAAACAACACAGAGGCCTTACTGTCAATAGCCTCTCAGTGACATGGCCCTGTCAGGGCACCCAACAGTCCCAATCCTAAAACAGAGCTTCCAGTCATCATCTCAGTACCTCGTTCTTATAAATTCACAGCTTGTGTTCCACCTAACGTTTGAAGATAGCAAGCCCTTTGCAAAGTATCATAAGTTGCAAAAAAAAAAAAAAACAAAAAACCACTGGGCTTTATTAAAAATAACACAGATGCTAGAAGATAGATGTTTTTACAATTGAGGGGAGGAATGATTTTCAGCCTAGAATTCTTTACTAACCAACTCTCAAATCAAATGTGACTCTTAATGCAAACCAAGAACGTGAACCAATGGAGCAGACAAGGCAGGATCCAACAGGAGACCTGGGAGCGCAGGGGGAGGGTCACTGGTGCAGAGTGATGCTCACGGAGGTCGGCTGGCAGCGTCCTAGGGCGAGACCGCGTCTGGGTAGCGTCAGGAAGGGGTCAGTGTTGGAACACCTGCTGTGGTTAAATGGTTTCGGAGATTTATATTCTGGGGAAAGTTTGTAGCTGAATTAAAACTGCTGCATAAAGACTCAAGCCAAAGAAAGAAATAAGAGGACGTATTAATGTGGGAGGGGGCATCACAAACCTGTGATCAGGGGGATACATGGCTCAGCTGCAGCTAACAGGCGCCTGAAGAGTAAACACTGAATATTGATATAGGTAAACATTGGCGTTTGACATTTTAAGTGCTTTGGGGAAAGGGAATTACGTGGGAATGTGGAAAGGAAGGTGTGAGAGATTTCACTTCAAGTCCCACCGTCTCTAAAACTCAAACAAAAGGCCAATGTAAGCTTGAAATTTTAGAAATATTGAATGTACATACGGAAATAAAACACTTAAAATGTGAGAGTCTGCGGGAGGGCCTGACAATGGTATTTGGTTTCTTCTAACTCTACGTGCATAATTTTGAGGAAGTAAAAATTAACCACTCACCTAAAGAATTAATTAATTGCAAATAAATAAAATGAGAAAGTTGGAGTTAGAAAAAGAGTAGAAAAGAACATGGTGAAATCTCACTGGGTTTTGATCAGCATCTTAAATATGTCCTAAAGAGACTGGCTAAGAGGACGCAGGCAGAGAGAAGGAAATATCTAAGGTAGGTCAGCTTCAAGCTTCTCGTTCAATGTCTTCCTGAAACGAGCCTGGTGGTATCAGATGTCACCACTGCAATCCCGTCTGACCGCCCCATCGTCGACCCTCAGAGACAGAGCTCCTCACCGTCCTGTCGAAGGACAGGAAGCTGGACCCGCATGTAAAGGTGGACAGGAGGGTCTCGAAGGCCAGGAAAAGGAGCTACTCAAAGAAACCTTTGCTGGGCGTTTGTTTAAAGAAGCAAAATGCTAGGCAATCGAGTGATGGAGATAACCTACCAGGCATGTTAAGAGCCCTCGTAAAAGGCTCTTTATGGCCTCGTAAATCTGAAGGGGGCTCTCTCCTCCTACCAGTAAGAAAACCAGCCCCAGAGGTGCAGGTCACTTACCAAGGACACAGCACCACTTAGCACAGGCTAGCGGAGAGAGAGCCCCGACTTTCCGAGCCCTGGTCTGCCTGCTATCAAGTGTCTTAAACTTCTCCTTGGCAGGAACCCCTAAGTATGTAAGTAAAAAGTCTCAGAAGTGAAATTTAGGTATTTATAAGGCAATGAAAAATGAGGACAATGGTCAGATGTGAAGCAGAGGAATGCGGGGACTCATGGCAGGTTTACTGAGAGACATTCTAGTTCAACAAAGAACTACTGTCTGAGAAATACCGGCGACTGTTCTGGAAACCTCGTGGTCACCCTCGTCTCTGGGACCATGTGACTCTCCCTCACTGAGAGTCTCTGAGTGACAGGAAGTGGATCAAATACAACCTGTTGGAAAATGTTCTATGTGGAATGAATGACATGTGAACACAGCTTGACATTTTTAGGGAATTTTTGTCTGTGAATTAGGCTAATATTCTTTTTGTAATGAAATACAACCTAGTTTTTAAATTTAGGATAAAAATGTGTTTAGTATTGTTGATAAATGCCATTCAAACTTATTTAAAATCCAGACTTTTGGCAGGAAATTTACAAGATTTTCCTCCTCTATAGAACCAAGAGTCAGGGAGCTCTCCAACAAGACAGTTGCTCGCCTCTTCCATCTTCCTGCTCCTTCTAGACCTGTTTTCGAGGATAGGGTTTTGCGGCCTGAGTGGTGTATCTGGACTTACACTCTCGGAGCTGGTGCCTTGTGCTCAGCTGCAGTGGTCACAGCGTGCTTCCTGAGCTGGGCCAGAGCCCTGCTTGGGGCAGCGGACTCAGCTCGCTCCTGGAGTCCTCTCTGCGCATGCTCCGAATCTGGCTTTTCTGGTTTCCTTGGCCTTTCGATGAGCTCCCAGGACACAGTCATTACACGTTCTGTCCAGCTAAGTCAAACATTGTCAGCTTCTCTTGGATGCCATCGATGTTTTGCTGGAAACAGAAATTCATACCAAGGGTGTTCATGGCCAACAGACCCCAGGAAGTAACAATAATTAGAAATTGGTATTTGCGCCTGTTGTGGTTACATAAGAAATGTTCAACGGATGTTAAGAAAGGGCTCAGGCAGCGTGTTATAAAGCCCTTAATAAAATGGTTCATTGTAGTCACCAAGATTGAAGCGCGCGTTCCTGCCGAGGCTTTGGGAGAAGCGGGGTGGTCGTCCCAGGTCTATCGGGGGCGCGCGGGGCCCCAGGCCTCTCAGGCCACCTGCGCCCTTCACGCGGCGCTGGTCATTCTCACTTCAGAAAATGGGAAGTTCGGGTGTGTGAATACTTCGGCCAAAACGCGGGCTGAGCACCAGGGACTTCTAACGGCCATGCTGGAAGGGCCACTGATGCAGCGCGGCCGCAGGGACGTGCCAAGTGAAAGCCAGCACACCTTAAGCTTCGGGTGGTCAGTTCACCTGCCATCGAAATGACAGTGACGGGAAGTCTCCCGCCCGAAAGTGCGGGCGTTAACCAGGAAGACACGAGGCTCCGAGCACGCGATGAGGGCAGGCGAGAGAACGTGGCAAGCTCTGAGTATCTTCAACCTTTCCCCTCTCCTAAGCCTCTTTTGTCAGCCAAAGCCAGTCCCCCTGTTCACTGCGGGGCACTGTTCCTGCCTAGATTCAGGACCCTGGAAGCACCTCATTTGAGAGGGTTTTTGTGCAGGAAGACGCTCTGTCTCATGCCCTGTGTACATGTCTGTACTGTTCGTCCACACATCTACACCAAGAGTCAGAGCCCAACACGCTCTAGGGCAGCGTTGCTATAAACACAAGTTCTAGAGAAGAATCTTCAGAACTAACATAACTGCAAGGCTTTGCTAATTTATTCTGATAACAACTGAAGCAAAACTTGCCAGAATATCATCTGAAGGACTTGGACGGTAAGCCATCAAATACTGACCACTGACCAGGTGCCTGGTTGTGTAAATAAATACAACATTTTATTGGAACACAGCCATAACCATGTGTTTCCATGGTTTCTAAGGTTACTTCCTGCCAGAAAAGCAGAACTGAATGGTTGTGACAGAGATCACATGGCTGTAGAACCTAAAGTATTTCCTACCCAGCCCTTTGTGGCATGAGTTGGCCAGCCCCTTGCCTAGACTACAGAGAGAAGGACGTAATTGAATACTGGGCTGGGTTGTCAGGTGGGCACCACGGTAGAAGTTCTACTTTCAGTGTTCTACCTGGAGCAACTGGAGGGCGCTCTGTTTAGTTGACCAGTTGTCTTATAATTCCAGCCAATCTAAACTAAAGCTGAAAAGCCAAACACTTCGTAGAAGAATGTAAAAGAAAAAAATCAAAGATTAGAGTGGCAAGATTGTTGACCAGGATCTATCATAGGCAACCTGGCTTTCTATCACCAAACGATGCCTTTTTGGAAGTCCTGAAACTGTTTCCTCCACGGAGGCTCTGAGGAGGTCAGCAGTGAGGGGGGGTGCCAGCACCTTGGAAAATCACTTGGAAACTGTCCTCTGAAATGTGCTGTACCCTTGGAAAAGGGACCAGGTGTGTCTTATCTAAATGGTCACCGAAATCTCCCACTGTAGACAAGGCTTGTAATAATCTTGGAAACAAGATGCTCTCCTCTGTGAAAATCAGGCCATTTACCTTCCCAGCCAACCAGCACTGCTCAGAAGGCTCAAGGGAAAAGTGACAGCTGGGGCACTGATGGAGGGTAGAGCAACGTGAGCATCCTTCACCAGAGCCGAACTTAATTCGCTACTTCTCGGTGCGGTCTGCCGGCAGCAAACATCAGCCATGAACTTCCAGCAGGTCATTCTGGGGCGTCCGCCAGTGACTGGCTAACTACACTCAACTCTTTCCCATAAAGAGGTTGTGACCCACCCTCGGTCGGAAAATATTTCACCCGGATAGGCACGTGCTTGGTTTTTCATCACTGTCCATGACTGCCTGCACCGTCAGTGTATCACCCAGACCCACTGAAGTTTCCCTCTTAAACGGTCCTCACAATTTGTAAGGATAACTATTTCACCGTGTTTACTTTTTTCTTAAAATTTCCCAAAGAACAAAGAGGAACTTTACTCATTTATAAAAGGTAGAATAAAACATTCTACCTTGCAATTACCACGTGGCTCCACCGGATCCTTTTATAAATCTAAACTACAATGTGGGGTCTTGGTTGTTTTATTTTTCTTACTTTGTGAAACCTTTTAGTGCTCCATTGTCCTAGGAGTTATTTTATCATGTATCAATTACTCCCAAGTATCCCAAAAGACAGTAAAATGATAAGAAATCATCGGAAAGATGGAACCACTTAGAAAGACGATACAGTGGTGTCACCCTTCAGGAACTGCACCATATTTCAAGAAGTAATAAAATAACACTGGAGGTACCGTCTTTGTAGTCTGCTCATGGCTTTCATTGCACTTGGTCATTAATTCGGAATTGTTCATTTCTGCCACTAATAACTGTCAAAAATTATACAGGGTCCAAGATTTTACCACAATTGTGAGCTGCCAAGTCGGCTTCCCAGAGTTTCGTGATTGCTTGCAGAAGACAAGAGACTCCTGGGTCATAGAGAAAAGACCATTTCTGAATGGACAGAAAGCAGCATGCGGTCATGATTGTATTAGTGGCCCCCATCCCGCGAGGCATGTGGAAGACCTCAGGCGGACACTGATGAAGCGGTGTATTTGCATCAGAGCTGGGGAACCCCAAACTTAGGGAAAACCAATCTTTTAGAGCGGACTATAAGCAAACCCAGCTTTGGCGCCAAAGAGAAACATGACCCTCATCGTCGTGAGCTGTTAAGAAACTTGCCCTTTTCTTTAGGGAAAGAACTCCTTTTGTCTTTCAAGGTTGTTCCCTTTTCATGCTTGAAAATTTAGGCTTGAAGAAGTTAACCAGTGTTTTGGCTCACGAGCCTTGAAGTCCAGCATGTCCACGGAAAATTTCTTCCATCAACGGCAAAGAAAAAAAAAAATTTCACAATTTTTAAGCAAAGCAGAAAATGCATGCAAAACACAGCTGGCAGCCCTGCTCAGCTCTGCTGTGCAACAGGGCTTTGCTGAGAGGGAGACATTCCCTGTCTGCGCTGACCACAGCGCATCCACTAGCCACGGAGCGTTGCCAGGTACTTGAATCTGGCTAGTGTGACCGAAGAACTGAGTGCTTAATTGTATTTAGTTTCAAATAATATAAAGTTCAATAGCCGTGTATAATTAGCAGTGTGGCCTTGGAGTTTGACGCTGATTGTGAAATGGATGATTTAATACTATAGGTCCTTGAGTGCAAATACAATATCAGGGCTGAGTTACTCACGAACAGGGAGGAGTCCGTCACCTCGACTTTGTGCCAAAAGCCTGGACCTTCTCACTTGGTTAGAAGAATATATGACAGTGTCCTTTCATCCTGCATGACACCTGTGTGCCAAGTTCACTTCCACGAAAAGGCAGGCTATGCTTGAATTCTTACTAAAATTTCTAGTAAAATTGCTTTTCCCTACCCTTTGATTCTTACTTCTGTCCATTCTTCTTTCTGACTTAAAGATGTATATAGAAATACGTGCGCGCGCGCACACACACACACACACACACACACACGTATTTATTTCCACTGGGCTCAGGGAGCAAACAGCAATGACTTTTTCCTGGTGTGCAGAGGGTCTAACACCTTCCCGTAAGACCACATAACACTTCTTCAACCAATTTACTCCGTGGAGAGATACAAAGCGACAAGCCAGTGCCCACGAGATCCACTTGTGTTACCAAATACCAGGTCCCAGGGGCAGTTGCTTTTTGAAGCTGAAATAAACCATTGCAGCTGAAACCTTGTGAGGGTGGAAGGTGTCTCAGACACAAATAATACAGCTGTTTCTCCCGTGACCAGGACACACTGATTCTAGGAATCATGGTGAACGTGAGAACGGGGCCTTCGTTAGCACATTCAGTGATGCACCCCAAAAATGTGATTCCTCACGCTGGGGCTCTAGGTTCTGCTGAGTTCAAGGTTTTAGTACCTAAGGGAGGAAGGTTTCCACAAGGGAAAGCATCAATATTTGACATGAATTTTTAGTAGGTCATTGGCAGCTCCCTGTAGCACCAGAGGAACTGAGGGCACCGTGTGAACTGACGGTTCGATTCAGACTGTCCCTCTGGTATCCTCTCAGTAGGCTCCTTTTCTGCTGACCATCCATTGAGGGGTCCTCTGGTGCCCCTGACTAGGAGCCAGGCCTGATGTGACCTTCCACAGCGAAACTCCCAGCCTTTTCTGCCGCCTGGTGCTGCCTATGAAACTGCAAGCAATCAGACACGGCAGCGAAAATGCACGTTTTTATAACATATGATGCCCTAAATGTCAACTGAAAGCATGTTTTCAAAAACTGAACTCCACTCTTAGTTTTGCATTTCCCAGATTTATTTGATTCCAAACCTCCCAGTCCACATTTATCTCTTTCTTCACGAAAAGATATGAAATGTTTTTTTCTACTTTCTTTTTTTTTTTTACATTTTTTATTGATTTATAATCATTTTACAATGTTGTGTCAAATTCCAGTGTTCAGCACAATTTTTCAGTCATTCATGGACATTTACACACTCATTGTCACATTTTTTTCTCTGTGAGTTATCATAACATTTTGTGTATATTTCCCTGTGCTATACAGTGTAATCTTGTTTATCTATTCTACAATTTTGAAATCCCAGTCTATCCCTTCCCACCCTCCACCCCCCTGGTAACCACAAGTCTGTATTCTCTGTCTGTGACTCTATTTCTGTCCTGTATTTACGCTTTGTTTTTGTTTTTTAGATTCCACATATGAGTGATCTCATATGGTATTTTTCTTTCTCTTTCTGGCTCACTTCACTTAGAATGACATTCTCCAGGAGCATCCATGTTGCTGCAAATGGCATTATGTTGTCGGTTTTTATGGCTGAGTAGTATTCCATTGTATAAATATACCACATCTTCTTTATCCAGTCACCTGTTGATGGACATTTAGGCTGTTTCCATGTTTTGGCTATTGTAAATAGTGTTGCTATGAACATTGGGGTGCAGGTGTCATCCTGAAGTATTTTTGCAAGTGAAACCGACAAAGGCTTGATCTCCAGAATATATAAGCAGCTCATACGACTCAATAAGAAAAAAATAAACAACCCAATCCAAAAATGGGCAGAAGACCTAAACAAGCAATTCTCCAAGGAAGACATACAAATGATCAAAAAGCACATGAAAAATGCTCAATATCATTGATTATCAAAGAAATGCAAATCAAAACTACAATGAGGTATCACCTCACACCAGTCAGAATGGCCGTCATTCAAAAATCCACAAATGACAAATGCTGGAGAGCCTACTTTCTTTTCTTTACTTCTAAGCCCTTTCCTCTTGCTTGTATCTTTCAAGTCGATTCCGCTAATCAACTGATCATATAAGCAGAGTTTTAAATTCTCCCTGTGTCCACTGATTTCTTTTTTTTTTTCTTCCTTCAATCTCCAGCCTATTGATCAGACCACTTGATCAACTGAATAAAAGAACAGCGTCCTGTGGCGTATTCCACACTTGGGCACGTCTGCTTGAGGAGGAGAATGCAGACGTTTGTTTTCATTCTCTGAACGATTACGCCCTTAAATGCCACATTGGACAGACACATCGGTAAGCCTTGTGAAGTCGCCCGTCTCTTTTCTAGGCTGTCTTCAGGGCCCCCGAGGCCCAGCCGGCCCGGAAACTAAACAGAAATGATTTGCTGTTTACACAGGGCCTTTCGTTTTGTAAGTCGTGGGCTCTGGCTTTAACCTGTTATCTGCCCCCCCCCCCTTGAAGCACCTACCACAGGGTACCGTGTCCTCGCCTTTCTGCACCACTGCCCTGAGCGCGCTAAGGGGCCCGCCCAGTGCATGGCACAGAGCGGGTGACGCACAAAAGAGAAAGACAGAGGAAGCAGAGGGCGGGAGCCATGGGAAGAGAATGTAAGAATTCATCTTAAGAGAATGTAGGTCTATCTTGATGAGTGACTTTTAAAAGCATGTGAGAGCTCTTAAATGCTCTTTAAATAGGAGTTCTTAAATTATTTTATTCTAATATTTTTATTAATACTATTGGGCCTTTCTTTCAAACAACACTCTTCTAAACAACCATTGGGCACACATTAAGAGGACATCGGTTGAAGGAGGTCCACATTACTGGCACAGAGCCTCACTCTGGTCCCACCCCTGGTTTCTCCAAAGGATAGGGATGTGCCCAGAGACGGATGCTACTAGCGCCTAATGAATGCATTTCCCCTCAGAAGGTGGAGTTGTCTGTGGTCCACGGGGCCACTTCACTGTGTGCTCAGGTGCGGATCCTGCCAGGGGGACCAGCCTTGGATCCCAAGCCACTTCTATATTGTCTGGAGATTTTTTTTTAAACTAAAGTATAGTTTACTTACAATGTTGTACTGATTTCTGGTGTGCAGCATAGTGATTCAGTTATACATATATGTAATCCTTTTCATATTATTTTTCATTATAGGCTATTACAAGGTATTGAATATAGTTCCCCAGGCTATATAGTAGGACCTTGTTATTTATCTATTTTATACATAGTAGTTAGTATCTGCAAATCCTAAACTCCCAATTTATCCCACCATCATCTCCTTTCCCCCCTTGGTAACCATAAGTTTGTTTTCTATGTCTGTGAGTCTGTTTTTGTTTTGTAATAAGTTCATTTGTTTCATTTTTTAAGATTCCACGTAAGAGTGAAATCATATGATATTTGTCTTTCTCTAACTTACTTCACTTAGTAGGATAATCTCCGGGTCCATCCATGTTGCTGCAAATAGCGTTATTTCATTCTTTTTTATGTCTGAGTAGTATTCCACTACATAAATACACCACATCTTCTTTATCCAGTCATCTATCGATAGACATGTATGTTGCTTCCATGTCTTGGCTACTGTAAATAGTGCTGCTATGAACACAGGGTTGCCTGTAACTTTTCAAATTAGAGTTTCCTTTGGAAACATGCCCAGGAGTGGGAGTGATGGATCATATGGTAGCTCTATTTTTAGTTTTTAAGGACCCTCCATATTGTCTTCCACAATGGCTGCACCAAACTACATTCCCACCAACAGTGTAGGAGGGTTCCCTTTTCTCCACACTCTCTATCCAAAGAGTCCTGCATTAAATTTCAAACGCCCAACATTCACTGGAAGCCTAACAGCCAACAGCCAGTGTCCCAGTCAAACACTGATTCGTTCCTTCCTACGTTGACCCAGCAGATGCTGAGCCCCAGGTGTACTTCAGGAACCTCTGAGTAAAGACTGGGAACCCCTGGCCTCTCGGCTCTCTACAGAGGAAGGCCACCAACAGACCAAAAAGCAAGTCGTAGATGCCGATAGTAGATGTTAAGCATTTCTGCAGAGGAAACTAAAGCAGGGGAGAGAGCCAGGAAGTGTGTGGGTTAGTGTGGGTGTGGTCAGGGGGTGCTCTAAATGAAGCATGAGACAGGAGTCTCCAGCGTGGCCTTCTGTGAGAAAATCCCCCACCCCCTCACACGTATGCGGCCGGAGGGGATGCCCCACTCTCATCCATCCCTATTGTGTCCCCCAGCTGGGCCAGGTGTGGGACGTAGTAAGTGATAAGGTACAGGCTCTGCTCCCAAGGAAGTCACAGTCTAATGGGAGGAAAGACACTGTCACACTGCAGAGATGTGTGCAGCGTGTGTGTGCGCATTGTGTGAGGGAACTGGGAGCCTCCTTCACTGTGGTCATTGTCACCAGAAGTCCGCGTATGTGCCTGTCAGCAAGGACTGGCCCTGGCGTCCCAGCACGCCACCAGTGCTCATCCCTGCCCCTTGCTCTGTGCCCTTCGCCCTCCCCAAACCCCGCTGCTCCCCAACCTCGGGCCAGACCCTCTGCACATGCTGAACGGACGGCAAGGAAAGGCCATTCAGCGAACTTCCAAGACGCGCTCGAGGACACGCAGGCGTAGGTGACGGGGCAGGGCGTGACTCGTCCCCTGAGTGCCAGTCACTCCTGAGATACCAGGACACAGAAAAAAGCTCAGAAGCCCTTCTGGGCTCTTTTTTGTGGTTATCATTTGGCCAACGTACCGGTATTTCCAGCTTTCCAGAAGGTTGCTTTACATCACTTTGCTTCTTAGAAAGCCCTGCCTTAGCGCCTGTTTTCACTGACTGAAAGGAATCGGAAGAGGATTTTTGCTTTTGCGAAAAAGAACAGCAAAAGCTGCTCCCAGTGTGTGTTTTGCAGCCGCCTGCCCAGCTCCCCCCGCCGGCCCCGCGCCCGGCGTCTCCGCATCCGGCCCGGCCGCCCGAGCCCTGCGCCGCCGTGTCTGCGCGCATCTGTGCTTCCCCTCGACGGGCTTTGCGCGTCCCTTGGCAAGATGCCTGCGCGGTAATCACTCCTCGGCTCTACACCATCTCAGCTCAAGACGGCTCACAGGAAAGCCCTACTTTCAGAGGGGGAAGGGGACCTGTCCTGGGTCGCCATCCCAGTCAGAACCCTGGACGCGCCCCGGCGGGCCGTGCCCTCGCCTCCCGTCCGTTCCATCCAGTCCCTCTCCTGAAACAGGCCCCCGCCCACCTTCTCCTGAGGGGTTGCTCCTCCCCTTCCCCTCCTTCAGGACCCGGCTCATCGCTTCCCTCCTCCACCACGTCCTCCTCCCCTTCCCCGCGGCACAGGGCTCTCCTTGAAGACTGGGGCCAACTCTTACGTCTCTCGGTTTCCTTACTGCTGAGAGCCATGCCGAGCACGCAGCAGGTACTGAGAAATGATCGCTGTTCATTAGTCTTTGCACATATTTAATATAGGAATAAAATAAGATCAAGTCACTCTAGTTGCATTTAAAGTAAAGAGGAAGAGAGCTGTCGCCCAGTGTGTCACGGCAGCTGGGCCTCGCCGAACGCGGAGGTTTGTTCGGAATCTGTGGCTCTATGATTTGCAGCACAGGGTGAGGGTTTCCTGAGCTCTTTTCATGTGATGGAATTGGATTTCTCATTATTTTCAACAGAACCCAAGCCCCTGCCTTATTTTTCAGCTTACTGAGCTGGTCGGAACATTTTTGAATTATGGAAAACAATGTCAGACGGTCTGTTCTCCTGCAGCATAAAAATTATAACATTATCTGTAATTACAAAATATTTTTGGAGTTAATGTTCCACTTTTAAAATATCACATGGACCACAAGTACACACAACACACAATGTTTAAGAATAACAGTAAAAAATGAACACCTGAGCTTGAGAAATTTCCAGAACAAAGTTGGAAAAAAGAAGTCTGGCCAGTGATTTTGAAGTATCCCGTTGCCCCTTTCCAAACACAACACCATCTTCCCGTCAGGGAGGGGATGACACAGTATCAATTGTATTTCATTTTTTAATTTTTGTTTATTACACTTTGGGAGGGTTTTGGGGGGTGGGCAGTAATTAGGCTTATTGATTTATTTTTGATGCGGGATCCTGAGGATCGGACCCCGGACCTCATGCATGCTAAGCACGTGCTGTACCGCAGAGCTAGACCCTCCTCCGATTGTATTTTTAATTCCTTGCTTTCCTTCCTAATTTTCTCACATGTCTGCTAGCTATCTCCATAACTGATGCATTAATTTTTCATTTGATTAAGTGAATTATGCTGTCACAGCTTTTTCACTCAACACTGTGTTTTTGAGCCTCACCCACGTCGACGTGCGTGGCTGAGGTCCACTCAGTCTTGCCGATATACGCGGTGCTTCTAGTTGGTGCCCACCTCCCAGTGCATCGATACAGTGCTCTACCACGTGCTTCTGTGGCCATCTTTCTCCTGCTTCTTTGGACATGTGAACCAGTGTCCAGGGCAGGTCCCCAGGTGAGGAGTTGCCTGGCTCAGCTCTCTAGACAACCTTCCTGGGAAGCTTTCCTGTGATGGTGCCCGTGGGCGCCCTGCCAGCTAGGCAGGACAGACACCATTGCTCCCTGGCGTCCACAAGACAGGGTTTTGTTAGAATCGTTTTCTTTCCACTTTGGTGCTCTCACTGTGGTTCTGATTTGCATACTGTTGCTGCCCGATGAAGCTTGGCACCCTGCCCTGTGATGGGACACAAGTGGGACCTGGTCAAGCCTGAGGCCCCGTGTCCTTCTCACACTGACCTTTACAGGTGGGAGGATTTAAATCAAAGGAAACGGGATGTGAGTGCCCAGAAGCTCTGCCATCTCACTAGAAATGTAATCTTGGCAAAGTCGCAGTTTTTTCCTAGGCATGAGGGACTATGAAATGAGAATAATAACCCCTCATCTCTCCTGAGACACCATAGGTAAAGCACGCAACGGTGACTGTTTCTGGTTGTCACAATACTTGCATGTCCCTCACTTTTTACCCCATTCTCCTAACTCAGGACAAGTCTTATCTAATGGACAGTGGATGGATGTCCAAGATACGCATTGAAAATCTTTTAACATCTACCCAACAATGTTGGAAATTTGACATCAAGAGTGTCAACAGCTCAAGATGAGAACTTCTTCCAAGTTAACTTTCTTGGTCAAGAAAATCTTAAGGTGCTGTCCATGTCTCACCTAGCTCTCAGGACACAGATCAGAGAAAAATGGAGAGAAGGAAATGCTAGTAACCCAGGGGGAGGAGTGGTACCCAGGACCTCATCTAGCTCAGACATAGGTGAGGTCCCCACTTGCAGGAGAAAAGCAAAGATGAAGACAGAACTGGGGAAGCCCAAATAAGATGGAGCGTGAGGTAGATGGTTAACCTAAGGTGAAGGCAGAGTTAGACAGGGGTCAGACAGCTGAGTCAGTGCAAGGAAGCACATCCGCCCAGGGACTAACTGGAGACTCTATCACTCAAAGTCAGTAGAAGGGGTAAGACAGAAAATCAGTACGGAAGTATTCTTTGAATCCCAACTATGTGCTAAGTGTCTTCCTAGGCCGTAGGAATCTAAAACCATCATTTTTTTTAAACATAACATAATTATTCTATGTGTATTTCTCCTTAAAGACATCTTATTTAACATACATTATTGGTTCATTAACATTGAACCCACGCCTCGTGCCTGAATGACGTTTATCTAACACAGTTCATACAACTTAGTAACAAAAAAAAAAAAACAAACAATCCAATCCAAAAATGGGCAGAAGACCCAAACAAGTGATTCTCCAATGAAGACACACAAATGGCCAGTAGGCACTGTGTTAAAACCATTCTTGATGCCCGTCTCGTGGGACCTGGAGGACAGCCAGATGAGTGATGCTCAGCCGACAATGACCAACAATATAGCGCATACTTACAGCTGTGTAAAGTGGGAACATAAGAGGATTCCATGAGAACGTAGAAGAGAGGTACCTGGTCTAGGGAAGGCCTTTCTGAGAATGAGCAGGAAGAAGTCAAGTGTGGCAGAACATTCCAGAAAGCAGCCAGCAGACAGTAGTCTTGGTAAAGGAACTGAAAACAGTCCTGTTGGGTTAGAGAGAAGAAAACATAATGATTGGTGTAGCTGGGAGGTAGCCAAGTTCAGACCATTCAGAGCCTCATAGGCGGGTGCAAAGATTTTGGGCTTTATTCCAAGAGAGATGGAAAACCATTGGTGGTTCTGAAGTAGAGACATCTCATGCTGTCTGTTGCCTGAATGTTTAAGAGAACCCCTCTGCTGAAACACAGGGAGACCCTTTGAAAGGTGATTGTGGTTACTCACGTGATTCTTAGTGGTAGCCTGAAAAATAAAAACACGTGGAAAAAATTATGCTAAAATTTTAGATGGCTCAGAAGAGTTCTTAAGAATGCAGAATATGTTACGTTGCTACTTAGGAACTGATTTATTCTTATACTATAATAAAAAAGTTTAAATGAAAAGATAAATTACTAATGTTTATATGTTTTAATCAAATTCTATCTGTATGCACATAGGAGAAAGAATGGGAAGAAACAAGATGACAGGCAAAAGGGCACTGGCTTGGCTCCAGGGACAAATGGTTTTCAGTCCTAACTCTGTCATTCATTTTCTCTGCAACTTCAGTCGCTTACACATTGTGGCTCTGGTTCTTCCTGGATGAAATAATAGAATTTGAACACAATTTTCTTTCAGGTGTCTCCCAAATATAAAGTTAAAGAGAGGTTTAGAACTGTCAAGTTGGTTTGTTTGGAGGTAAGAGATCATTGAAGTAGATTCTTGCTTTCAGTTCCAAATTATTCAGCCTTATTTTTAAATCACAAACACAGTGAAACCAAGACATAGGCTGTTGCATTTTTGAGTTTGTTTCGTTGGAGAATCTAGATAAAATGAAAAGGTCGTGCAACAATTGCAGACAGCACAGGAGGCCACAGCAAACTGAGACCTGGGCTACTGATAATACCGTCCAGGATCAAAGTCCTTCTTGGTGCCCAGTGCCACCATTCACAGCTGGAGACCCCCGTCTGCCTTAAGCCAGCACCTGAATGCCTGAGCTTCCTGGCACGAGGATAAAGGACGTTGTGGTTTTCAAAGGGGTTTCTCATTCACACGCTGTCTCCTTCCACTCCTCTAACGGGCCCCTGAAGTAGAGGGAGCAGACACTACCAGGCCCATGGTGGGGAGAAGCCAGCCGAGGGGCAGTGAGACAAGAGGTTATTTGACCTTCCAAGAATGGGCAGATGGCAAGAGGTGGAGAAATGGATCCGGGTCCCGGGCTGTTTCCGTGTATCCCACGGCCTTAATGACAGTTGGTACAGGGGAGACTCAATCCCACCCCAGAAAAATAAACCTCACTCTTGCATATACATATTCCTGTAGGCTGAATGTGCCCCCTCCCCCGGCCACCAGCCCTGCCTCCAGTTCATGTGCTGAGGCCCTAATCCCCAAAGGGGTGGTCTTGGGAGGCGGGGCCTTTGGGAGATAATGAGGTGCTGAGGGTGCAGCCAGTCTGTAGTTGTTTGTTACAGCAGCCTGGCTGACTAGGACGCACCGCCCCCCCACCCCAGAATTTGACAATAAATGCCGGCCATCTTCTTTCCACCTTTAGCTTGGAAAGCCACAGAGGTTAAGCGGTTCCAGGTCGGGGGGGGGTTCCTGTTGAGAGGGACCCTCTGGATCTCAATCCGAACTGACAACATCCTCCCACTGTTCTCTGTCACTGGCAGGAGCTCCCAAGGGATGTGCAGCTCCTCTCGGTTCAGAAGGCTCCACCTACAACATCAACCACTCCAGACCTAGACATCTGGCTTTTCTTGACAGCTGGAAATGACATTCCACACGACTGCAGGTGCCCCCCTGGGGAAGTCCAGCTACCCAGTATTTATCAGGCAGAGGGTACAGCAGAGCAAGGAGGATGGGGTAAGATGGGCGCACAGGTGCACATAGCACTGGGATGCGGGACAGAAGTATGAGAACAGCACGCTGGGACAACTGTTACGCTGGCAGAGTGGGGTTCGGTACGGAGGCACTGAATGGAAGGGGTGACAGATGAGCGAGGATGGAAAAATGGGAAGAATGTAAATGGCTAGTGGGCAAAAATGAGTTCTCGTAGGAATTCAAGAAGCACTAGTCTACACAAATAATGAACAATAAAGGCAGACATACACAGCCGTGGAAAGAATTGTGCTAACTGTATGTGACCAACTCTCAGGAGAACTTCTGTATATTCTGCTTTCCTCCCTGAACCTGCTCTGAGGATAAACCCATATAATACACATACATGGGCTTTACATGCTTGCCTTCCCCTTAAACAAATGACCATGCTTCCTCCCCTGCATTAAATTAAATCATTGCCAAAGCGCCACACACAGCTTTACATCTGCAGTTGAAACTGCATGTATGTTTGACTCCAATCACACGTGGCCAAATTGTAAAGAATCTCTTTGCAAAAAAGGACCACTTCCCTGGAAAGATGGCATTTCAATTTCGAAAGATGAGTTGAGTTCATTATCTTTGGATGAGAATGATGCCCCAGGATGGCAGAGAGGGGCAATTCTGAGCAAAACTCAGTACCTACCCCTCCTGGTGCTCAGGTCCATATGCCATGAACTCACATCTGCATTCTTGGAAAAGGAGCTGTGTATTTAAACCTGAAAGAACTGAGCAAAAGCTCAGTGAGTAACGATATTAAGGACACAAGGCAGACGGGGCAAAGAGAGGTGACCTCCCACCTGGGGCCACTGGGGGAACCTGATGGGCACAGAAGGCCATGGCTGAGTGTTGGGTCAGTGAGATCTGGAAGGAGACGGAAGGGCACCTGAGACGTCAGCAGGCGCCAGTACGGAGGTGGCATCGCGTCCCATCCATGACATGTTGGTATCTCTGGCCGGAGTGGACAGGGCCCTCAGCACAGGGAGGCAGACTCCGGAGGAGGAAAGCGGTGAATGTCCTGTGAGGACCGCGCTCCCTGGGTCTGTGTCAGCAAGAGACCCACGCTGAGCCTCTCAGCCTTCGTGGAGGGCAGTTCCGAGGGTGAAGCAGAGTCCAGCCAGCCTCAGAGGATGCCAGAGAAGTCTGCTTTCCGACTCTCGTTTTGACTCTCCAGGCTGAAAGGGGTATTAAATCCTTATACTTACTTGGCACCAAGTCTTCCTGTCTTGATTTTATAAGCGTGGGGCCTGTCCTTCTTTCTGCCCGTTCACATTTTATCCATCCAGACTAATCGCGTTAGGGCGGATGCAAGTCCCCTGCTTGTCTCTGTGCCCATCTTGTTTCCCTTCTCGGCTCGGGCTCAGCTCTGTTTTGATCAAACACCCAGGAGCTCAGAGCGCAGACGTGTGTAATCCGTGCCTGGTGCACAGAGGAGGTTACTGCGGCCCGTTTCCTTTCTGACTCATCCTTGGTGCTGTCAGACCTTCTCGTGGGGGGTTATTTTTAATTTCTTCTGGGTCTTCTTAGGAGCAGGTTCCTAGGCACCTCCCCTTGCGCTCACCCTCCTCCCTGACCCGGCTGAGATGCTGGAGCTCCCTCGCAGACCGGATCTCCTCCTCTCTCTGTTCGTGTGTTCTGCACATCAGACTGATCGGTGAGCCTCACCCGGGAAGGCATCCCGCCTGCCCTCCTCTCGCCCATCAGCTGGACCACTTCCCTAGGTGGCCCCACATTATCTTTAGCAAAGCATCCCATTCTTCCACTCAATCTTGTCCTCATTCATGCAATTAAGCACATTTACTGAGCACCTCGCTGTGCTAGGCTGTGGATACAGCAAAGGAAGGAAGCTCAGCCCTGCCTCTCCTGGATCTCACAGTCCATCATTCCTTCCATGCATTTTTGTTGAGGATTTCATTTGTGTCTGGCATCGTCCTTGCCTCTAGGGATGTAGGAGTGAGTAAAACATTCTGCCTCTATTGACAGTGAGAGAGAGGTTCATCAAATACTCATAATAAGAAATATGTGATTATTTCTCATACAGATAAATGCTCTGAAGAAAAATAAATTTTCCATGAGATCTTATGACAAGCAAACTAAGAAGTCTAAGATTTTTTTTTTCTGAGAAAATGACACTTGAGCTGCTATCTGAAGGCGAAGCAGAGTTAATTAGACAAAGTAGTTGGTCAAGATCTTCCCCAGAAGTAGGAATGGCATGTTCAAAGGCCCTGTGGTGAGAAGGACCAGCGTATTAGCATAACCGAAAGGAGCCTAGAGCAGTGGGCAAAGAGGAAAGGAAGTCGAGAAGCAGACTGAAGGGTGTGTGGCCACAGTCAGCAGGGCCATCCTGGCTGCTAAGAAATTGGATTTCTTTCTTTTTTGAAAGCAGTAGAAGGACCTTGAAGAGTTTTCATCCTGCAACACAGAGAATGAATGAGAGGAAACCATGGTGAGATGCTGGTGAACAAGTTGTAATAGAAATACGGGTAAGAGATCATGGGAGCCTTCACCAGGGTGTTGGCAATAGACGAGAACAAATAATGAATAGATCTGAGTATGTTTTGGAGTTAAGTTTGGAATATTTATGGTTAAATACTGGGTGGATAATCAATAGGAATATTTCAAGGATGGTTCCTGGATTCCTAGTTTATACAGCTGGGAGGCGGTGCCTCTACCATGAAGATGGACAAAGTCGAAGGAGACTAGGATTAGAAGAGAGGACAAGGATGGTGTTGGATGTGTTGAGCTGGAGATGTCCTTGGGATCCCAAGTGTGGGTGGGAAGTTTGGTATGTGGAACTGGCGCTCTGCTTCTAGAGGAAAGATCTCGGCGGAGTATGTGAATGTGAGATTCAGTGGTGTGTAGACACCACTGTAAGTTGTTAGTAGAGACAAATTTCCCAGAAACGATTACAATGAGCTATTTCTACTCCATCTCCCCCATTAAATTCTCACTTCCTTAAAATTAGGAATCTAGTCTGATTCCTCTCTGAACACTCAGCTTCAACCATGTTGCCCATCAAACACTGAATAGTAAGTCACTAAAAGAATAAACACAAATAACACTATCAGTAAAGCTGGGAATCACACCACATGCTTTACAAACTTAATCCGCACAACAAGCCCATGGAGAAAATAGTGCTAACTTGACCATTTTCTTTTCTGATGAGGAAATAGGCTCTGAGAAGGTCAGTAACTTGCCCAAGGGGAATACCCAGGAAATGGCCAAACTGGAACTCAAAATAAGGTCTATCCGATGGCAGACTCCATGCTTCAACTCTTACACACCAGGGTGTCTGTCCTAAAAGACAGCGAGTCAGGACACCAAAGAGAAAGCAGGGGTATGTTTTCCATGGACTGAACTACTTCTGTTAACACTCAGTGAAGAAAGTCTACGTTGAATTCTGCTCATAACCAGATCAGACCCAGTGGCACTCCTGTCGGCCACAGCCTATCAAACACAAAGTCCCTTCGCTCTCAGTGGAGTGATCAGCAGGTGCTGATGTCATCCTCAAGAACTTCAGGGAAAATCTCCCAGCTTTATGGATGTTCAAAAACAATTGGTTTTATGGGCTCTTTCTTTAACGTTCACCTGTCACGGAAGAACTTCAGTGCAGCCTTGGCTTTAGGATGGGTTTGTTATAACACGTAGACGGGGACTGTCTTTCTGGGCACAGATTGAAGAAGTCATCGCCCTTTTCCTCATTCTGGTCATGACTCTGCTCCACATAGAGCATCAGTAAGTTGCTTACTTAAGGTCATTTCTCTCTCATCACGTCTAACGCACCCTTTTGTTTAGTTGTCTCTATAGTACATTCATTAACACGTGGAAAAGTCAGATGAAATCCAAGGAAAAATCTTTTCAACTGAATTCTGGATTTCAACACAGTTCCCTTCTTACCAACTGAGTGTCCTGGGGGAATTCTGTTAAACTGTCTTCCCTCCTGCTGCTTCATCTGCAACGGAAAAGAACAAAACCAAAAAACCCGGGCATTCAGAGGACTGCACATAATATATGTAAATCAGTGAAGACAGCGTTTGACCCATAGGGGTAATTCAGTAAGTGATAGCTGGCTGTGCTGTGCTGTCCAGGGACTGGCCTTCTTGGAAGTTGCTACAGTGGAATACATTACTCTTCTCCCCTAAACCTTTCACAGCTGAGGAGGTTTCATGCCGATGTTACGATTGCTCCTCTAAGGCGAATCTAGATAAAAGCCGCAGATAAAAATGATTATTACCTGTAAGTAAAAATTGTGTATTGAACACATGCATATCTATTTTTGCTTTTTCCTCTTCCTCCTCTAAGACTGCATTTATATATTTTAAAAGACATAAGCCCACAAAATCGGAGAGCACGGGGGAGGAGACAAGCCCACGTTTCAGTAGCTGGAAAGCAAATGAATGAGGAGTAACTGACGTAGCAGATCCGAGGCAGCCAGATCCTGAAACTACGGCGATTGAAGAGCAAAGCGAATCCAGTCTGCGCCAAGAACCCTCAGAAGGCTCGGTGACGCGCAGCGCCTGCCATCCCCTCCCCACGCCCCTAGCAGCCGCCCGTCCCGCTCCCATGGAAGGTCAGGGGTTCCACTCTCTGACGTGAGGAGGGATGATCTTTGGGCGGGAGAGGCACCTTTGCAAACAAGAACACCCTGGGCAGGGGAAGGCTTCTGAGCAGGGCGCCCTGAGGCGCCCAGCCTCGCTCTGACTGTGCGCCTGTAACGGCCAGACTTCCCTCTCCAGCCAGAAGATTCGAAGTCTTCTCAAGAACGTCCAGCCAGCCTAAACTCCGACACCGAGGTTCTCCAAGGGCCAGTCCTCGGCCCAGAAAGGCTGCTTAGGTCACGGATGCTGAGTTAGTGGTCAGGGCTGCTAGTTCTGCGTTTTACTCTGGCGGCCTTCTCACAGCCCGGGAGACGGTGAGCTTGGGACGAGAATGGAACCCCTCCTCCCCCGCCACCCTGCTGCCGCACAGACTGGGGCGCAGCGAGGGGCCCAGGGCGCGGCCCGGCCGGGCGCGCTCGCCGCCGTTGCCGGAGTGGTTAGCCAGGCCGCGCGGTCACGTCCACCAGCGCTGGACTGAGCCCCGCCGCTTCCCGGGGCCGCAGAAGGTCCCACTGATCCCAGACGGCTGCTTTGCCAGTGCATCGCGGGCTCTTCAGTAATGCTCCCATGCAGCAAGTGGTGGTTTAGCACCTGCTACTCTTCAGGCACTTCAGCACAAACTGAGAATTAAAAAAAAAAAATAGAAAAGGAATAATTTGGTCTCAAAGAAAAGGGCATGTTTTCCCAAGGACGGTTCTCTGTGAGGGTGTAGTGGGAGGAAACGTCTTGAAATTGGCATTGTATGTTCAATTAACAGAAGCCTTTTACATTGATTATTTCATCGAATTCTCACCAAAACAGATGGTATAGTATACACAGTATATGTTTTCTACCTTCCTTTGACGAACAAGGTAACTAAATGTCAGGAAGGTAAAGTAGCTGTGAAATTCAGAGCTCACATAGCGTAGACCTGAGGCTTTGAATTCATCTTTTCTGAGGCCAAGTCCAAGAGTCTTTAAATAACACCACACTGCCTTTGACAATGACTTCCTGCCCTCATTCTGCAGATCAGGAAACAGAGCCGATGTCGCCTGGACCCAGGGTCGTCTCGGAAATCTGAGTCCAGCTGCTGAGCGATGACAACGCCGTCTCCCTGATTCCTAGGAACTGTGCCTGCGGGTACCTTCCGTGACTTCCCAGGATGAAGCACGAGTCGGGGTGCAGGCTCTTAGATGCCATCGCAGTCTGCTGCAGGCCAGCTTCCCAGCAATCTCCCCCCCATGTTGTGGTGACGGTGGCAGTGTTGCCTTTCCCCGGAAGCCACCCCATTCTTACCCAAGGAGCTCAGCACGACTAAACGGGCAAACCTGTGCCCCAGGCTGGTAATGAGTGTGGTGATTAGATCGTGCTTGTTCTGTGCATGGTTGGCTGTGTTCCCTGCAATACTCCCTTACAGCTGTGGGTCTCAGCCCACTGGACGGACAGCTCTCCATGCCAAGCCTGCAAGACTTGCTGAATTCAAGGTTAGCGTCACCCATTCCTTGTCTTGGCTCGAGGAGCTCATGCCCGAGAATGAGGGGCAGACAGGGACTTAAACAATGTGGCGGGGACTGCGCTAGAGACATGGAGATGTTTTCACATGCACACAGAACTGACAACATGGAGATAATGGAGCAAAGCTGGAAGGAACGGCCTTTGCCCAGTTCCTAATTTCCTGCTTATTTGAAATCTGCTCCTGGAGACTCTGACTTTCATTTTTGGCGTCTACCATTCTCAGCACATATATTTTCCCCTCATAGTGTTTTTATCATAAATCTTATTTATATATTCATTTGTGTTTTTCTTAATGTCTTTCTTTTGTACTAAACAGAAAGCTACACAAAGACAAGGATTCGGCCAGTTTTATTATCCACTGTACTTAATTCGAAGGCTTGCTCAGTGCCTGGTATGTAGGCTTGATGCTCAGTCAATGTTTACTGAATGAGTGAGTGAATGTTTAAGAGTGACTGCGTGTGTTTATTCTTTCTTGTGAAAAAGTACCTTTCCAAGCCACAGGATTTTGAATCTAATTATCAGGATTATGAGTTAAATATTTCAATCCCATCAAGTTACTTTGTCAGAAGACAATCATGATACAGTGATTCACGAGGCTACAAACGCTGTGAGACTCCAAACTTCATTTTCAATTAATTACAAGTCTAATTCTTTCTACAAATGCAGAAAATCATTGTGTGCACAGTGAGCTACGTGCCAGTTGACATGGTATCTGTCTACACTGCTGAAATCCCCCTTGACTGATGTGGCATTATAAAAGTTGGTGAAAACAAGAAAATGGCATCTCCAAACCATAATTCCAAATCTTATGGGTTTTGTTTGTTTTTGGTTGTCAGATAACCCTTTATTAAGTCATTTTTCTTTGTAGTTCTTAACTCACTGGGCATTCCACTGCACCATTGTTGCCTCCAGCAAAAAAGGAACTCACTACCGGTCAAGCCCCCTCTTCCATCCATAGACATTTAACATTGCAATAAAAAGACAAATGCACCCCATTCCTTAGCAGGTAATAAGACCACGCTAAGAGTTTAAGCAGACTACCTGATGTAAATATTCAGTTATTATATACGGTCAATGCTTTTTCCTTATCTTATAAGGCAACACTGGAGACGCTTGGGGAGGTTAGGTGATGTGTCCAGGAACACAGCGAGTGTCAGAATGAGCGCTCCCTAGCTGTCTAACGTCAAAGCTCGTAAGTTACTGGCCCCATAATTTCCTCACTGATTTACTGGGCAACCAGTGCATTAATGCCTAGCAGACCAGTTCACATGAGAACAGTAACAACTGGAAGTGGTTTACTGGGCTCCTCACAGAGGCACTGACATTGAAAGAGAAGAGCTCGTGGAGTCACTGGGCTTTAAACACAAAGGGCTGCGTCTCTAGCGGTGGCGCTGCAGACGGCAGAGGTGCTTCACAGCTCAACGCCCGCCACGGAAGATCACGTCTCACCCCATGGAGGCCCACTCCCTCCACCACTAGCTGTACCCACGTCCTTGTACGAATGACTTCGCCCCTCCAGGTCAGGTTTCCTCTTGTGTTGAATGAGGAGACTGTACTTGACTTTCCTCTGGAAGTCTTGCAGGTCAGAATCCATACAACCGTGAGGGCAGGAGGACGAGAACACCAAAGCCTGGAGAATGTGGCAGCCCGTGGCCTCACCCCATGGTGAGGACACAGTGAATGCCGGGAAGCACATGGAAAGCTGTTAGCAGGGGACGGCAGACGAAGCCAGAGCTGCAGATGTGGGCTAGAAACGCACAGGTGGTCCAGCTGGCGTTTACGTCTCAACACCTGTTCTGCACGGCTCCTCAAGGAGCAATCCATCCACATCCCCGTCCCCAAAGTGCATAGAAGCACCTGGGGCTGGAGCTGGCGTTGGGAAGCCCGACGGATGCCTGAACGAGGCTCTTCCCACCCACCTGACCACCTGGGAACTGCCTGACGGACCCACTTCCATCCCATCCCAGGCGGTACATTAACATCGGCCAAGAGCCAGCTGTCCTCAGACCAGGAGGCCGGGTCAGAGCCTGGTGGTCCCTGGTGTCCTCCTGTTTGCTGTCCAATAGCAAGGACATTGCAGATACTTATGGAGCCCACCCACAGTTCCTGAGGAGGGTCTGAGGGGGCCTTGGACTCTGGTTGGTAACAAGTACTTCGTAAGTACTGGTCCATCATAGGCAGGGATTTAGGGGGTTTCGGCTTTAATTTTCCTTTCAATATAGCAATGCTCTTATCAAAAACTAATTTTTGGAGAAAAATGCTAGGTTACTCTTTCTCCTCCCTTGTCCCATTGTCTCTTTCCTTACTTTTGCTTAAAAGATGACTGATCATTCATTAAGGACTATTTCAGATATCGTAAAAGTACAAAACATGATATTATGAACACCTGTGGCCCTCATCCTCTGACTGAGACATTAAACGCTGCAGATGGAGTGCAAGGTTTAATCATCTTGATTCTGTTTCTCTCTCTAACTTCCTGCCACAAACCACCACTGTCGCACACATTCATTGTCTGCCTTTGCCCCATATTCCACTGCATTTTAATTGCATATCAGCTTGCAAACACGCACACACATTTTATGGGCTGAAATGGACCTTCCTCAAAATTCATCATTGAATCTCCAACCCCCAGCACATTGGAACGTGACTATTTGGAGATACAGGCTTTTAACATAGTGACGAAATTAAAATTAGGCCGTTAGGGTGGTCCCTAATCCACCGTAGCTGGTGTCCTTATAAGAAGAGGAGGAGACAACAGACGTGTGTGCTCACGCAGGACACGGGGGAAGGTGGGCATCTGTGAGCCGAGGCGAGGGGCCCCAGGAGGAACCGGCTTCACTGACACCTTGATCTCAGACGTCCACCTGCCAGACCCGTGAGAGAAGTCACTTCTGTCCCTTAAGCCACCCAGTCCGTGGTATTTTGTCAGGAGAGCCTGGGCTCGGTGACACAACCCAGAAATTAGACCCAGTATTATTTTCATGATCTCCATCGGTGAAAGTTTAAACGTGTAAGCATCTATTTACACACATGCCCTCAGAATAAACACTTATTAATTACGAGGGAAAAATGGAACTTCACTGGGGAGCAACCAGGTGGACACCACCTTAACCACGTGACCACAGTTAATAGCACCAGGGGTGAGTCATGTGGACATCACGTACCCAGAGATGGCGACGTTCTCAGGTCTCCATCTGATTCTGAGGAAACATCAGACCAGCCTAGACTGAGGCACACTCTACAAAACTCCCGACCAGAACGTCCCCCGGGTGTTGATGAAGGTCGTGAAAGACGGAGAGAGACTGGGGGCTGCCGCAGAGCGGAGGAGGCGAAGGAGATACCACCGCTAAAGGTGGCCGGGGTCCTGCGCGGGGGCTTGGGACAGAGGAGTGACGTGAGTGAAAACCCTGGCGAAGCACCAAGGGCACCGCACCGACGTGCGATCCTTAGCACACCACCCCGCTGTGCAGATGCCCGATGCTACCACCCGGGGAGGCTGGGGGCAGGGCATTTGGGATCGCTCTGTACCGTTTCTGCAACGTTTCTCTACGTGTTTAATTATCTCAGTATAAAGAGTCGAAAATGCCCCAACAAACCTAATTTCTTGGCACTTGTCCCGTCCCCTTCGAGTTCTCAGAGGGCCAAGGACAGAGCAGCCCCAGGCTTTGCGGTCCGAGCGCAGGGTCCGCTCTTCCTGGCCCCTCCCGCACCCATTCATGTGGAACGTTGGCGGGAGGTGGGCGGGGCTCTCTCCAGTTACAAAATGGGGCCTCTGGTACTGGCTCCACAGGTGAACATGTGGATTACATGAGTGTTTTTGTGCAAGCACCCCATGCAAGAGGCTCCCCAAAATGTCCATTTCAGTCCCGATCCATGTCCTCTTGTATTAACATTCAAGTGAGTAAACGGTGGGTCATACCTCACCGTTAAAACAAGGAGGGGGGTGATTAAACAAGACAAGGCTTGGTTAGAAGCCGGGGAAATGGTGTCAGGCCAACTAAAGCAATAGAGATGAAGCAACTCCTGAGTGTCGCACACTGGATGGCTCCCCACGCCCTCCCCAGGCTGCTCAGGGCCTCCCGGGCTCTTCTCAGCAGCCCGTCCCGCCAGGGGTCCCCTTCCCGCAGGCTTCAGGGCTCAGCCAGTGTGAGGCACCGGCAGAAATTGAAAAGGTCCGGGAGAGAGGAATCAGGGCCTGGCTGCCCTGTGTGTCTGGATCCTACCTACCCTGACTGGGCAGCCCTCTCTCCATGGCACTCAGATGCTCCCAGCTGGGTTCCGAGAACCACCCTCTCTCCTTTCCCCGTAGACTTAGGCTTAGGGGTAAGGTTAGGGTTAGGCGAAGGGTTCCTCGGGTCACCAGGCCTTGCTGCTCCCTTTAAGCCTGACAAACACAGTCAGCAAATCAACCTGAGAGAAGTCTTGCCAAAAGGGTCGATTTACAGTGGATTAGTGCTGTTTGCAGCTTTTCCCCCAAACTTTGACCACTTTTTCTCCTCCTGGTGAACTTGACAATGGAGTGGAATTCAGGTTAAAAAGAAGTATTAGTCAAGTAGACTTGTTTGGCATCAACCTCAAAGCTCTGCAGTTTCTATGAATCCAACACTGGCAAGAGTCAGAAAAGGCGGGATGGTGGCTGTGGAAAGCGTGGGCCCCATGGAGGGTAAAAAACTCTAGCCAGCAGGTCCGCACCCCATGCGGCAACGGGGTAGGCGTGGCAAGTGTAAAGAAAGCGCCAGCCCTTCCGTCTGCGGGGGGCCTGCTGCTCCCTGCAGTTGGGCTCTTACGTGGCAGCTTTAAAATAATTGTCCATCTTGTCTACGATGGTTCTTCCGGTGGAAGAAGAAGAGTTTCTCTCTCTCTTAGCACTTGAACAACGAAGCCGGGCTTTATGTGGTTTAACGACCACTCACTTGGCAGGGATTTTGTGAGGCTTTGACTACATGATGCCACTACCCTCCGCCCAGAAAGGTAGAGATTAATGTATTCTTTTGATTCTAAGACACCTTTTTATTTAACATTTAACATTCAACTATATAAAAATATTCTATCTGGTCACCAGTAAAGGGATGAAATACGTCCTGATAATAGTTGTCACTACCTTCACATATGAATTTTGCCAACTTTAAAAGGGAGCCCTTCAACTAATTATTGTTTCAGTTTTGATATTTCCATTTATAGAAATAGACTTAACTTTAACTTAAATGTCCATCCTTAAATGTTACTTAAAATATCATTAAAATATAACACCTTATTCGAGTACTGGCATTAAAAAGGCATCATATACATGCAAGTTTGCACGCCATATACTAGGCAATGCAATTAAAGACGGCAGAAGAAGCCAAATGTCACAGAATAAATCACAGACTTTTCAACACTATTAGAACTTGATGAGACATTCAGGGGCCAGATATCCAGGTTTGAAAAGCTCCCCCCTATTTAATTTCTGTATTGGAAGTGTGGACATATTTGTCTTGAAAATTTCTAATGTTTTCCATTGATGTTCTAGATCAGTTTTTTTTTTTAATTTCCTGAAACAAATTAGTTGACTAATTTTTGGTATATGTTTGTACATGCCCCACTGATGTTTAGAAATAAGAAACATACACTGTTCGTGTTGTGTTCACTTCTCCATATTTCATCTATGTCTTTATCCATATTCATGTCAGATTGGCATCCATGTAAGCTCACATTCAAGATATATATCCAAATATATACAATTAATATATATGCATATACATGATTCAAATATTAATGTGGATTAAAAAGTCACACTTGTTAAATATTTAATCAAATCTCCTGTAGTTGTAATGAATTATTATGTACTTTGTTGGTTTCTGAGCTAAATTTTATCTCTAGTAATTTGCTTTCTGTATTTTGAATCTATATTGTTGGTAATGTTACTGAGTCAAAACTCATTCTGCTCGCCTCACGAGAGGCCAATAAATCGGGAGAAGAGGTGTTAGGGCAAGGAAAAGCAACTTTATTCAGAAAGCTGGCAGACGAGAGGATGGCCAACTAATGTCTTGGCGAATCATCCTGCTCCTGTCAGAATACAGACTCCTTTTATCAAAACAAAACAAAACAAAACAAGGAAGAGGGTGTGGTTGGTTGTTGCAAATTTCTTTCTGCAGGAATTCTTTGTCCTTGCAGCCATCCATGTGGGCCAGGCCGTGGTGTCCCTGTAAACCTCCAACAAAACAATGGTTATTCTCTGTTTTGCAACTTGACATCTCCACCTAAGTGCAGAAGTGCTGACATCCTTAAAGGTTTGAGCCCCAGGAATAGGCGCTCCTGCATATTTCAGGCTAAAGGCAACATGGCTTTACAAAAGGTGCAGAGCCTAGAAAACAGGGCACAGTGTTTAAAACTAAAGTAACAGATCCAAAATGGAGTCAGATTTGTTCTTCTCTATTACAGCGATATAAAGTTCATACCTATTTTAACTTTCCAAATAAATATTCTTCTTTGTTCCGTTTAAAGACTTTTGCCTTGAATTCTTTTCTGGCTTCCCTGCCTATGCTGGTTATATTTTTATCAGCATTTGTTTGGTGTATCTTTTTCCCTATTTTCCAATTTAATACCTTTTTGAAATTTTGTTCTAGATATTTCCTTCTGACTTCCAGGTGACTTTAATCTTTTCATACTTATCATGGTTCTTAAATGAGGACTTATTTCTGAAAACTTTGTGTTTTCTGTTTACCATGCTTATTATTATTTCTTTTGGTCTGACTGAGTTTCCTTTTTTTTTTTTTTTTTGCCTTTTTTTCTTTCTCTAGAGATTTGATGTAATAACATCTATTTCTATTTTTCTAGTTGTTTTTCTTAAATGTTTGCCATAAATGTTTTAACCGATTTTTTAAAAATCCATTTGATGACAGTTATCTCCACCTCACCCCCGTTGAGGCAGGAAGCCCCATAAAAAGACCAGCAGGACCTCCCAGGCAGGGCCACTGCTCTCCTGCCAGCACCATCTGGTTCCCTGGCCTAGAGGCTCTATCTTGCTTTTTGCCTCTGAAACAGCTTGCTTACCCCTAAACTTCTATTGGTTCCCTGAGCTCACTCCTGATTGGTTATTTCCTTCACTCCTGATTGGTTCATTTCCCTAACTTCTGATTGTTCCATTTGTAGTACTTCATTTGCATGGAGCTCACTGCTGATTGGTCCACTTCCCTCACTCCTGATTGGTTATTTCTCTCCCTCCTGATTGGTCCATTTCTACAAAGCTTGTTCCTAATTAGTCAACTTTCATTATACCTCATTTGCATATGATGTTGCAAAGTGTAAACTGGCAGCCTATAAAAAAAAGCCGGTGTAAATCTACAGACATTATCCAGAGCTTGGAGTGTTAACTTCTCTGTGCCCACTGGTGTAATAAGCCTGAGTTCTCCAACTCTCCGGGTGCTGCTTGGTCTCTCACCTGGATCCAGGTTGCCATCACAACTGAGCTGTAACACATTTTTCCACAACACCTGCTGCCAACGTACTAGCATCAATTTTTTTAAATCTACTATGATTTATTCCCCTCTGATAGGAATTATGCCTCTCTAATAGTTCTCTGATAGGATTTTTTTCTTGTAGTGCCTAGTCTTGTTTTATAGTCTCCAGTTCTTCTTTCATGAGTATCTCTTTATTTCTCCATTGATATCAAATTTTCTTGTATTCAAGCACTTTTTAGATTTCACTTTTCAGTTTTTTAATTTGCTGAGTGTGTTTTGTTTCTTTCATGGTGTTGGTTTTCTTCATATGTTCCTGTGGATTTGCGGCATAGGAGGGAAATTTCAGCTCCTGTTCTTTCTTCATCTTGAGGCCAAAAGTCTTCTCTAGCTGACACTTAAGAGCAGCTGTTTAGCTGTCAGTAATATGTGATTTTATTAAGAGAAAAAGTAGAAATGTAAGTGTACAAAAAGCTAGGTAAAATGCTGATAGTTTTCACTTCCTCAAAATTAAATTGTCAACACAAGTGTTAAAAAATAGATGATGTGTATGGTTTATAAAAATGTATCATGATATGATGTACAACTTCCTGTAGTAAAAATAATTCTGAAGCATTCTTATTACCTAATAAGAAGAAAGTTTAGATTTATCATAATTTGGTTATGATATTGTGGAAGAAAGTGGCACAGACTGTCTTAAATATGTTATCATTGGTTGGATGTGTGTGTGTATTATGACATATTCCTTCAATGTCAACAAGCTTTCATTTTGTCTACAATAGCTCTTAAAATTAGTGGCTTTTTCTAATCAAGAAAACGTGATATCATCCCAATTTTATGGATGCAATATTGAAGTACAAGAGGTTAATTAGCTTGGTCCAGGTCATGCAGAAAGAACCAGCATTTGAAAATAGGATGTCTGACTACAGAGTCCTTTTTCTTTTTCCACATGGAAGGTCACTTGACCTTTGCAAGGAACGTTAACGTGCTTAATTCCTTTGCAGAAGGGGAAGAGAAAACATTGTGCATGGGATGTGAATGCTAATTTTCACTTTATTTCCCTGATCACCCCAAGGCTGAGCTAACCATCTCTTCTAAAGCTTCCAAAACAATGCATTGCTGACTTTTGTAGGCCTTCCTAAAAAAGAAAAAAAACAAAACAAAACCCTATATAATTGTTGCCTGTTTACTTGTTTGCCTTTGAAGCTGTTCTGTCATCTTATTGAGGAATGAGTTAATTGTCACATTTTTAGTATGAAGCACAGTGTCTAATATATAATAGATTATCAACAAATATCTATATAAATGAATTCATACTATAATTAACACAATGCAAAATGCTCCTATTAACCAAAAGTTTGGAAATCAAATAATGAGATAACCGATGCGTTTTTTCTCTCTAGTTTCTAAAAAACTTCAGGATGAGATTTCAATATGTCGCAGGGTGGGAGTGAGGGAAGCAAAAACACTGAGACGGCGGGACTCGGAACCTGGGTCCTTCTTCCAGATATTCTACAAACTCTGCAAACTTAACATTTTGGGGCTTAAGTAAAAAGCAAAGCTAGGAGATTGTGTTAGATGCTGTCTAAAGCCCCTTCCAGCTATCACAGTGAGTGATATTAAAAATCAGATTCCTTTTCATTGGTAAAATTGGAAATCTTATTACAAGTGTTTCCTGTAAAACCTGATAGGGAGGGAAAATGGCTGCCGGAAAAACAGCAATTACAGGTTTCCTGATCATCTACCCTGTTCTCCTCGTGAACACGGAGAAAACCTATGGATGAAATTGAACGTGATCGTGTCAATGGAGAACCACAGAAGTAACCATCAAAGTATGTCGCGGTGTGCCGTGAGTGCAAGCTTGGCAAGTAATCTGACCCTTAAGGAAGCACCTAGATGTGGAAGTGAGTGTATTCACAGCGCAATGGTTCTCGCACAGAAAGGACAAGATCTGGAAAAGGTCACCTTGCTGACCCCGTCTTGACACATCCAGGGAAGGAACTTCCAAGGCCATTCAATACGTTTGCTGGCTTCCAGGGCCCCTCTCAGAGGGTCATTGCTCTTCTCTTTAAGTATTTATAGGCCTCTTCCTTTTGCTCTGCCTAATACACATCATCCTTGCTTTAGGGAACATTATATGCCTCTTAGGGGCTAACATACTACAGGAAAAATGCTTAAGGACTCAGATTTCAGACTCTTTTAATGACTGGAAAGATTAGAGAGGGAAAATGAAGTCACGTAAGAGAACAAAGAACACTCCAGGAGAGCCCAGACTGTCCCTGTAGAGAAAAAGTATCCAAACCGTGGAAACAGGACCCCCGTAGCTGGAGCGGTGTTCTAAGGCTCAGGTTGGAATCTCATGTGTGCGAATGTCACTTTGCCTGGAAGGTAAAATTTATAAAACAGGAAAATCTTGCTTAACCAGAAATGTAGCTAATTGGAAACTCCAAGTAAGGTAGTAGGGACAGCTCTTTATTTTAGAAGAAAGTAAGTCCCCAGAAAAAGTCCACGTAGAGAGTCGGTGTTGGCTCAGTGGAGCCGAAGCCCGTTCCGCCCGCCTTCCACATACACAGAACTATGTCCCGATACTGCTCTTTATAAAGATGTCCAGAGACTTTTAAATTCTCTGTCTCTGTCCAAAGATACACTGTATTCCTTAGAGCCAAAATATTTCTGGAGGAACATAGACTTGGTAGAAAACTTTTCTTTCAAGTTCAAGCACTTAATGATTTCTCGTGAGTCCTTAATTGATCCGAAATTGAGGTGTCCCAGAATTCTTGTTTCCTCCCCTCTTTATTTTAATCCCAGATGTACTGAAAAGAAGGAATGAAGATAAAAATAATGACAATAGTGATGTAGGAATGACGATTATGTTCAGAATTGATGTTTGGAGCTGCTACAACTCAAGAGTGAAAAAATCAAAACACAAACAATACCCAGATTAAAAAATGAGCTAAGGACTTAAACATGTCTCAAAAGAGGACATATAAATGGCCAACAAGTATATGAAAAGATGTTCAGCACCACTAAGCATCAGGGAAATGCAAATCAGAACCACAATGAGATACCACCTCCCCCCTGTCAGGACGGCTACTGTCAGAAAACTAGACACGTGTTGGGAGGAGGTGGAGAAATCGGAACCCTGTGCACTGTCAGGGGGCGGGGGGTACAAAATGGTACAGTCGTTAGGGAAAACAGTATAGAGTTTCCTCAAAAAATTAAAAATGGAACTACCGCCTGACTCAGCAGCCCCACTGCTGGGTAATTATCCAAAAGAATTGGAATCAGGATCTCCAAGAGGCATTAGCATTCCCACAGTTATTGCAGCAATGTTTACAATACCTAAGATGTGCAAGTAGCCTAAATGTCCATTTACAGATAAATGGGTAAGAAAAATGTGATATATATATGTGTGTGTGTATATATATATACACACACACATATATATACACACACACACACACACACACAATGGAGTACTGTTCAATCTTTAAAAAGAAGGAAATTCTGTAACCTATGACAACACAGACGAACGCTGAGTGTATTGAGGATGTCAGGCGAAGTGAAATAAGCAAGTCACAGGAAGATAAATAGTGTGTGACTCCGCTTATCTGAGATATTCCAAATGAGTCAAATCCATCGACTCAAAGAGTAGAATGGCGGTTGCCAGGGGCGGGGCGGGTTGGGGCGGGGATGGGGGACTTGCGAAGTCACTAACCAACGGGCATGAAGTTTCAGTTAAAAAAGAAGGGTCAGCTCTGGGGGTCCGCTGTCCTGCAATGAACCTGTTTGGGTAACAGCCCTGCACTGTTCACTCCAGTTTTCAGAGTTGACCTTCACTCAGAAACCACAGCAGAAGTCAAGGAGCAGAAGCAGCTGGCGGGGATGTTACATCTTAGAAGACGTGGCGCCAACAGGCAAAGACAGGCTTGACCTTTGTAGTTGGTTAGAGGGAAAAAACGAAAGTAAGGAAAAAAAAAGAAACAGGACACGACTAAGCTGGCGCTGGTGCTGCCTGAGTGGTGAGGCGACTTTTCTTCCTTCTCGTGTGTTTGTTAGCGATTTTCTTTCGTGAGCTTTGCAGTGCTTTACAACCCGAGAAAACACATTTTATAATTTTTATGAATAAACAGAAAGCCGCTGAAAAGACAAAAAAAGTGAAGGTGCTCATATTCAAATCCAAAACTTGAAAGCCCAAGTCTTAAATAGGATGATGACTGTGCCATGCACAGGACCGTCCGCCCGCCCGAAGCCCCCATCCTGCTTCCTGCAGAGACGCGGCCCCGGCCCGCAGCTGCCTGTGTTCCCAAGTAGGTAAGATTTACTGTCTGGTGGGGGCAGGGAGGAGAACTGTTAGGAGATATTGATTGCAATTAACTTTGCCCCTGATTGGTGCACCACCCCAGGTGAGCCCTGCTACTTAGTAAACGGGGGAGACTCTCAAAGATTAATGGATGTTGTCAGTAGGGTGGTGGGCTGGGGCCCAGAGGGTCACATAACTCCATTTTCCCCACTCTGAAAGTGAAATTATCAGGGGTAACAGGGAGAGGGGCTATGAGAGTGAAGAGAATGATCAATGCCACTGATCGTATTCCCGCCCCTAATCACTGTGGCAGAGCTCAGAGAAACAAAGCTCCTTTTAGTGACGTTCTAAAGTGCACGGCCTGGATGCCTTTTGCAATTAAATGTAATTGCAAGAGTCTGTTTGCTTCCTGCCCGGTCCTCTCACTTCTGCCCCCTGTTGATGGAGGTCTCACTGTGTCACCTCTGCAGTAAGTGCCTTTGTGTGGATTTCATGGAGCTGACGAAATGACCACCCCAGTCAGAGGGAAGGGTACCTGAGATGTACCTGGGCACCTGCCTCCCCTTACATCACATCATGGGTGCACCTGGCAAGGGAGACAGGTTGGTCCCATTGGAATCGATGGGCTATAAGTCAATAAATATACATATGTATATGTGTGTGTGTGTGTGTGTGTGTGTGTGTGTGTGTGTGTATCTATATACCAAAATAAGAATTGATGGGTCAGAAAGCATCTCTCCTGAGACTCGGAGCAGAATCGGGAGGCGGCAGATAACTGTGTATGCTGCTTCTCAGCACTTCTCCATCACTCAGTAGCAACCATCTCCTTACTGGTTAGCTCCTGTGAAAGGCTACTGAGAAAAATGCCATCATTCTTTGAGCCGACTGAAGAATGAACGGAAACAGAAGGGCAACGGCAGTGGCAAAATTTTTAAAAGGCACAGATTTCCAAGGAGGAGCTCATGCAAAGAAATACGGCAGCAGAAAACCTCAGGAAACAAAGGTTTTGGCAGGTTGGCGTGTTCAGCTTCACTTGAGTTCCACCCAACTGGCCTCCCGGAACGGGCCTTTGTAACAGGGACTCCTGCTCCCCTAAAGCAGTACGTCTTCTCAGGGACTATGGTGCCATCATAAATCATCTTTTGCTTGACATAGTTGTGCTAATAAATCCACATTAAAGAGAGAGAGAGAGAGAAAGCTAAGTGGTTAACAGTCAACCACAGTTCTAAGCCGTAGGGAGACGAACGTCACCGTGGGTTTCTCCAGACACACAGGTTTGTGTGGCTGCCATCAAATTAAATGTGTTTTCTCCCCTGGGCAGCGGTAGCTGTGGGTCAGCACAGAGTGGCCCGGGGCAATGTCACTTCCCTTTGGGGTCAGGGGACTGGGAGCTCTCCATGTGACGGAAGATGCCCTGAAAGCAAAGATGTGAGAGAGCTGGTCGTAAGTTCGTTTGTCTTGGATTCTTCTCAATTGCTTCTCCTAAAACGACCAAAATCGAGCAAGTCTATTTAGTGGCTTGGAAAGAAAAGGAAGAGATGGATTACCCAAGAAACTAAAAATTTCCTCTGGAACCTCCCAAGAAGGCTCAGCGACCAGGAACACCCCTCGCAAGTCTGCATTCGGCTAAGAAGCCAAACACACGGCTGCTTCATGGGGACGTTGAAAACGTCTTCGAAGTTCACCCACCTTATTTGTTTCAGCCTTTCCTGCAAAATGCTCCACATCAAACGCAGAGAATTACTGGAGATGAAAGTGAAGAAACGCGGGCTACGCAGCCAGACCGAGCGGCGCTGGAGCTCCTACTCCATCTTCTGCTAAACGTGTGTCTCAGATTCCTGGTCTCAGCAATTGGCACAGTTAACGACCATTTTGCATGGGTTACTGTGGGGATGGACTGAGATAACGCGTGTTAACGTCTAAAAATACACAAAGCAGTGACAAAGCATCGCTCAGAACCAGACGCACGCTGTGTGTTTAGGAATGTTTATTTTCCTTCCCATTTTTAATGAAATAATGTTTTTTTTTTCATTTTATATCAGAAATCATCGAGGCAGAAGGGACCGGAAAATTCACCTATCCCTTCACTCATTTTGCGGATGGCGAAAAAGCTTTCTCAAAGACTTCAGAGAGTTGCTTATGGGGACGGCTAGCTAATAGCACAGATGGAGCAGGATAAAGACCTCTGAACTTGTGCTTCAAGCTCTGCCACACTGAACTTTTTCGTAAAGAGGGATTGTTGCTCTTTTTTTTTGTTTACCCAAATGAAACTTGTTTCTAGCTAAATATTCAAAACATTGAAAAATGAAAGCGCACACAAATAACAAAAATCACTGTAACGCCTGCATCCAGAGAGAAACGCTGTTTTCTGCGCGAGTCTGGGAAATTTAGGGTCCCCCACACCCGTTTCTAACAGCGTCTATGGGAAAGGAATGGCCTTCTTGACACGCGGGAAAAGAAAGAACCGAACAAGGACCCTGTCTCGTTTGGGGGTGGACAGGTGCTCTGTCTGACGTCCCAGCCTTTGTTGACAAGGCATCTCGTAAGAAGCAGTCCCTTTTCTCATGTGGAAAGTGAGAGCAGCTGTTTCTACCACCTTCTTCTCCCTCCAGCCAGACAGACAGCGAAAGCCACTACTGGCCAAACGCGCCACTAGCCAGACTCTGCTCAATTTGGAATTAATAAAGTTTTCAACCGAACCATTATTTTATTACATGGTGGAAAATATGCATTGATTCCATTGCCCAAATGTTTAAATTGTTTGGCCTCAGTCAGTTAGCCAAGTTTAAAATGGGAATTTTTGGCAAGAGGCAATCTCCTGATAAAAAGCATGTGTTGAAAAGAAAACAAAAATAGAGTCGGAATACAGATTTTCATGCTGGGCCAGTGGACTAATCATTTATCTTGATCTGTGTATAAATCAACCCCTCTATTGCCATGTTGACCTACAGAATAATTTGGCCTGATTTTAGAAAACTGTAGGAGTCAACCAATTGCACACATGGGGTGTGTGCGAGTGAGTGTTCGTGGAGGTGTGTGCAAACACTCGACCTGCACACACACGTGTGTATCTGTAGACGCGGGTGTAATTACGTGTGTGTGAACATTGTGTGTGTTGAGAGTGAGACACAGAAAGACCGGTGTTTGATTCTGAGCCCCAAGATGACGCTGAGGATCGGTCTGGGGCACTGCCTGTGGCTAACAGGGGTCAAGGAGGACGGAGACACTGACGCCATGAATACGTGCCAGACGCTGCTCTGTTGTGCACATGCAGTGTCCCTAATGGGCGCAAAGCCTCTCAGGGGTTGGTCTCACTCCCTTGGCTTTTCAAGTGGGGAAACAAGTTTAAAGAGAAAATGTAACAGAGTCTCAGGCAACGAGAAGTCAAGCCCAGGTCCCCGGAAAGTCAAATCTCGTCTTTCATGGCTTTGCCCTCCTCTGCTCTGCCTCTTGCAGGGCCAGAGGGGTTTGAGCAGGTGGAGGGGGAGTGTGCAGGCAAGGGTTAAGCAAGAGCGTCTCGTTTAGTTCAAAGGGGACTGGGGGGCGGGTGGGTCCTACTGGGTCCTGCGGGGGGGTGCGGGGAGGCGCCTGTGCCTGGAGGCACGTCCCGGAGTAACTGGCAGAGGAAGGGCCGGAGGAAGCGTCGCTGGGACCTTCCCTTTCCGCCCGGCAGTGATACCTCTTGTGTCCTCAACACCCGGGGAGAAGCCCCTTTAACCCCTCTCTCCTCAATACGACAGTGACTTTCGGTGTTAATCGAGTACCAATCCTGCAATAATTATTAATTCCTTGCTTCATTCTTCATTTTGAAAACAAATAACACTTTAAATAGGAGAATAAATTTTAATTTTAAAGATATGCGAATTCAGTGTTAGGTCTGGACTAAAATCTGCATTTGCCAAGCCAGAAACATCTCACCTCAGGGTTTGTGTCATCTCACTGTTTTCAGCGTTATACAGGAATGGGAACCCCAAATGCTCCTGTGGAAGGACAGAGTCGGAGGAATTCCAAGCTTCGCTTCTTCCTCTTCCCAATCACAATGATGGATCTAAATTTAAATCTGAATCTACTGTTATAACAGGACTATACAGGGCCCTCATGTGAGAAATAGCAGCCCGGCCTGGAGGGAGCCTGCCGGGTTCCAAACCATCATGACCCTGCTCAGACGCCGCCTGGGGCCGAGTGCACACGTGGGGACGGAGCCAAGAGTGGGTCCTGAGGCTCCAAGCCGGGCGACAGCCCGAAGCCGTCGTACTCCCTCACTCCCAACTCAGCTTTGTCATTATTATCACTAGCATTATCTTATTTTTTTCTGCCATCTACAGAAAGACAAAGAGGGAAAAGTATGCCTTTGCATTCTTCAGCACCTGGCCACGCTCCATGTCTGGGGACACGTCGGGTCTTTTTTTCAATTATTGAAGCATAATTGATTTACAATGTTGTCTTAGCTTCAGGTGTACAGCAAAGTGATTCAATTATACATATATATATATATATATATATATATATATATATATTATTTTTCAGATTCTTTTAGATTACAGGTTATTTACAAGATATTGAGTATAATTCCCTGTGCTATATGGTAAGTCTTTTTGTTTATCTATTTTGTATATAGTAGTTTGTGTCTGGTAATCACAAGCTCCTAATTTATCCCTCCCCCTGCCTTTCCCCTTTGGTAACCATAAGTTTGTTTTCTATGTATGTGAGTCTGTTTTTGCTTTGTAAATAAGTTAATTTGTGTCATATTTTAGATTCCACATGTAAACGATATCATATGATATTTGTCTTTGTCTGACTTACTTCATTTAGTAAAATAATCTCTAGTTCCATCTATGTTGCTGCAAATGGCATTATTTCATTCTTTTTAATGGCTGAGTAGTATTCCATTGTATAAATATACCACAGCTTCTTTATCCAATCATCTGTCAATGGACATTTAGGTTTTTTCCATGTCTTGACTATTGTAAACAGTGCTGCTATGAACATTGGGGTGTGTGTATCTTTTCAAGTTAGAGTTTCCTCTGAATGTATGCCCAAGAGTGTGATTGCTAGATCATAGGGTAAGTCTATTTTTAGTTTTTTAAGGAACCGCCATACTGTTCTCCACAGTAGCTACACTAAACTACATTCCCACCAACAGTATATGAGGGTTCCCTTTCCTCCATACCCTCTCCAGCATTTATTACTGATAGACTTTTTGATAATGGCCATTCTGGCAGGTGGGAAATGGTACCTCATTGGGGTTTTGTTCTGCATTTCTCTGATAATGAGTGACATGGAACATCTTTTCACTTGTCTGTTGTGAGATCTCTTGATTTGTTCCTCAGCACTTGTACTGAAGGGACTCACTTGATGTGCACAAGGCCTCCTGGCCCGTGTGTGGGGGAGACAGAGTAGAGACCCAGGGCTGCCTAATGCCAAAACTGGCGCACTGGTCCCATGCACCCCTGCAGGCACATTTTGGACACAGTGGAAAGCACATAGAACGTGACCAGCTGTAACGGGTGGTCTGCTTCTGCTAGACTGTATCGCCCAGCAGGTAGCTGGGCAGCCGAGTGGGACGCAGCTGATCGCCGCAGGTTTCTGCAGAAGGCCAAGTTTTAAAAGGGTCGGGCTGATGGGTGGCCTTGACGGTTGCACAGCAACACGAACGTCCTTAGTTCCACTGAACTGTGCACTTGAAAATAGTTAAAACAGTAAATTTTCTGTTACGTACATTTTACCATCATCTTCTAAAAAAATTAAAAGAAGAAAAATTAGGCCGACAGTAGGGTGCGGTATGAACTGGAGGAGAAAAACTATTCTGGTGGAGACCAGATCTTTCAGAAGAGTTTCTAGGAAGGAATGTAGTTATTCTACTTAAAGAAAAAAAATCTGTAAGTATGACTTCAACAGTCAGGCACTATTAGATGCCTTCCATTCTATGTTGGGTTTTTACTCAGGCCTGACGTTCTGTGATTTACTGGGCCTTCGAAGGAAAGCAATAAAGTCAATTAGAGGCTTGTTTACTGAAAAAAAAAATGCCTATGAGTTGCACGGAATGTTTCTGCTCTCATTGGCATTCCTGGAGCCCCTCTCGCCGGCTGGATGGGAGCCCTCCCCCTCCCCAGGAAGACAGACCCACGCCTGTTTCCCAGGTCCTTTGGGGACAGCCCCAGCCCACAATGCCACGTGGACCCCACATTTGGAACGGTGCTTCCTATGCTGTTTGACGCTGAGCATTTTTTGTTTCTACATTTTGTCTGTATTTGCCAAAAGGCTTCTTTGCTTAATTAGGAGAAAAGGTTTGGGAAATAGAATTGCACGAATCAACAGAAAATAATTGCATCTCAGATACGGGGTTTTAGGAAAATTGTCTGCTCATCCCTCTCTCCCGCTCCCTCCCTCCAGCTGTCCCCTGCCAATATGAGTCCACTGGGAAGAATATTTTAAAAGACAGCGGGTAATTAAGATGTTTTTGGCACTGAGTAAAAGTTCCACATGACTTTTCATCATACGGTGGGTTTGAAAGTGTCCCCATGTGGCATAAGGATCCACAACTGTCAAGTGAACTTGAAGATCAATTCAAAATCAGTCTTAAAAAAAATAGCATTTTCAAGGGGGAAACAACCTTAACAATTTAGTTTAATCTCCCCATTTGACAGATGAGCAAACTGAGGCAGGGAGGGATTAACTGACCACAGAACCAGCCAGTGACAGAGAGAATAAAAACCACGTGCCCAGCATCCTGAGTTCAGCTGCTGTTTCGTTTATGGAAGAAGAATAAAATCTGCTCATTGTTTATTTCACGGTTGTAAAAAAAGGCATGTGTTCAAAATGACAACACATTTAAATTATGAGCATAATTATAAAATCACTATACTGCATCAACATAATAGTATTAATACAAGAGTAAGGGAGTTTGACAATAAATAAAAGGCAACTTAAAATTGAGAAACCCAAAGGGGGAGGAGAAGCTGAGAACATGGAACCGTGTCACTCATTCATTATTTATTTATGCAGGTACAGGAACCTTCAGTCTGTTGACACTGACATGAGGATGAATAAAACTATTCTAAGCCCCCGTGTTCAGCAGGAAACAGAACCCAACAGAGACGTCTGACGTGCATGATGTGGCCCTTCTTGGCAAAGTTTTGCAGAAACAGAGAGGACTCGGTCCTGGAAAGCATCTCTGGAAAGAAGCAACATTGGCTGGGTTTCAGTGGTTAAGATCCAAAGGTCCAGGGTCCAGTGGGCACTGACACTTGGGAGGTGAAGACAATCTAGTCTCTGCCCTCAAGGAGTTTGCAGTCTAGAGGGGCAGGCAGAGATGTGAAGACAAAGTTCATATCATGCGTGTCCGGGAGGAGGCCCCGTGCAAGGCAGCCTGGGGTGGGTTCCAGAACCAGCCTCTTACTGGGAAAGGAGCGGCCCCCAGGGAGTCTTGAAGAACACGGAGTGAGTTAGGGCTCGTGTGTATCTTCCAGCAGGAGGATGAAAGGGCAAAGGGGGACGCAAGGCTTTCTGAGACTCTGGGGTGTGGCAGGAGGGGCAAGAAAGCAGGGCAGGGGCTGGGTCATGGAGAGCGCCCTGAGGACAGGTGCCACCAAGGTGTTGGGCAGACAGACAAGACTCATACCTTGACCCAGCCACTTAGATGAGGGAGCGGTCTCAGGAATGGCCGGGCAGCTCCTGAGCCAGGAGGCTGAGGGACGAGGTGACAAAGTTCCAGCATGACACGGTAAAACCGCTCATAAGCTCGGTGGCCATGGAGACGGAAAGGAAAGGAGAGATTTTAATTTTAAAAACATGGGTGATGCTTTATAGGATGTGAAGGAAGCAGGATCTGGGGGGAGCTCTGTTATATTTCTCACTCGATGGATGGATCATGGGACTGAGATGAGAGGAAAAGGTATTTGGAGATGAGATAAAGGCTTTGGTGATCAAATCAGGCTACGGGGAAGTACATGTGATGCGAAGTGACGGATTGAACAAGGTTTGCCATGTGAAAGGTTCTGCTCATTCACTGTAAAGAACTAGCAGGGCCACCGATGGTAAGGTTGATAACTAATTTCAGTAACGATTAAATTAAATAAAACATTTTACCAAGCATCTCCTATGAGCACCCAGCCTCGAGGGACAGTGTTACTATCCTAGCTCAAGAAGTGTCTTCAGATTTTAAAAAATTAAAAAAAAAAAAAAGCTGGTGATTGAACGAGAAAAGTCAAAGTCCCAAATCCCAAGTTCCTCCCAGTGCCGCACATTTTAATATCATGTGTCTGAATGTCATCTGTGATTTTGTAAGCTGTCTTACCTGTGTCATAAGACTCATGGAAGGCCCTTTAAAGATCTACCCAACACCCCATTTTTCGTGGGGTCACATGTTCAGGAGCAGCCAAGGTGTCCCCGGCTGCCCCTCCAGCCCTTCGGGGTCTCCAGACTCCAAATTCAGCAGCGTCCTAATGGGCTCCTGGGTGTCCCCAGGGCTTGTGTCTCGTGGGCTCACAGTCCTGCCAGCCCCCCTATGGTGCCCGCCCCCACTCCTCGCTCTCTCCTCCCCTGGCTCCTGGTGGTGAGTCTGGCCCGGCCTCCACCCTCCTGGGCCTCAGCGTGCTCCTAGGAAGCTTCCCCCACGGCTGCCGGCCCAGCCCGGGCCTCCTGCCGTGCGGCCTCCGCCCTCTGCCCGACTGTGCCCTGCTGGGTGAGGCCCAGCGCATCCCGTCCCTGGCGCTGCTGACATTCTGCAGAAGCCACTTCCCCCGCCTCAGCGGGGGGCGGAACCAGCGTGCTGCCGTGGGACCTGGGTCAGGATCACGGCCGCCTCCCCCTTCACCAGGAACAAGCTCTGTCCCACGCCCGGACCAAGCGTCCTCTGTCTGAGTCTGCGAGCAGCCGCCCGGGCCGCGGCTCCCGGTTCTCTCCCCTCCTGCTCAGGCTGCAGTTCGGCTGAGGCTCGGCCAGGACTCCCGCGGGTCGGTGTCACTGACCACCCCGGACAATCAGTCACCAGGTCCTCCCGCCTCGTCCGCTGCCGCGTTCTCAGTGCCTTGTTTTCATATCCCCTAGCGCCCTCCAACGTTTCTCGCTACTTTTGACGTTGTACTTGTGGTACGCCTTCCCCGGGCCATCACCTCCACGCAGGCCGGCTGCGGTGTCTCCAGTGCCTCCTGCCTGCATCCACACCAGATGCTCAGTGGATGACCTGCTGAGAGGCCCCCCTGGAGATGACGGAATTGAGCCCACAGGGGATCAACAGGTGAAATTTGTCCAGCGTCTCGAGCTCACAGGTGGTTGAACTTCAAGTTCAGTTGTCCCTGGAACCATGAGGGGTTGGGGTGCCCATCCCCGCACACAAATGAAAACACGAGTATGATTTTTGAATCCCCCAAAACTTAACTACAGATATCCTACTGTCAGACAGAAGCCTTTCAAATAGCATAGACAGTCAATGCGCACAAATTTTGTGTTATATGTATGTTTACCCATATTTTGTTAATTTGTGGCATATCTAACTTTTTCTTCTTTTCAGTATTTCCAGGATACACAGTTCATCTGCTAGTGTTTTCAAACTGTAGCAAATCTCAAAAAAAAGTCCAATGTATTTACTGAAAAGAACCCGCATGTAAGTGGACCCGCACAGTTCAAAGCCGTGTTGTTCAAAGGTCAGCTGTCCGTTGTCTTGCGAGCCCCTTGAGAACTCGGCTAAGGATGCAGCTTACCTTGACTCCACCATGGCCCTGACGATCAGAAACGTTCACTCGCTTACCCCAGGTTCTCAGCCCCGGATGTGAGTTGAATTCAGGGCTCCTGGTTCCAGGATTTGGGATTCTGGATTCAGGATTCAGGACTGACTTGGCCCCAACAATCCTGCTCTAAATGAGGCTGCAAGGGTCCCACAGCTACTTAAGCAGCTGGGCTCCAATGCTGTTCCTTTCCTGGTGGGCCTCGTCCCACTGCCCCAGACCTCTTCCCAAGGGGACTCAGAACCCCTCAGACCAAAACCACTGGGGCCAGGGAAAATGTTCCAGAACATCCCCCAACCAAACCCTCCGAAAACACGAGATGCGAGGACACATTATTTGGAATGAAGAATCACAGGCGATGGGACCCCAGCTGTCTGTGTGCTGACATCGTAAATATCATTTGTTACTCACAGGCGATACCAAAATGTGTGGCCGGGAAAGCTGGTGCCACACACAGCCGCTAAGACGTGCGTGTTTGCTTTTTTTTTTTTTAACCACCTAAATAAATCTTCAGTTGTAGGATTTGACTTGCCTGCGGGACTCTGCCTGACCAGGGGCCGCCTCCCTAACCTGCTCCTCCTAACGTCTTCCAAAGCCAGGTCCCCACCCCAGGGAGTGTTGGTGGTGAGGTTTTTTTTAAATCATCACTGTGTTGGTTTTTCCCATTGCTGACTTCGCATAAATGGGCTCCATTCTTTGCCACTAATCTGAGCAGGCTAAGCTAAGAGTCCTCAGTACAGATTATTTTGCGTTGTAATTTATAGGGCGATTGCTTGGGATGAAAGGGCATGTATCTCCCATCCAGACTTCTCTCATCCTGGGATGCCCTCAGACACAAGACGTTACATCTCCGTGGGATTCTTTCCTGAAAACCCGTTAATGAATTTTTGTAAAAAGTCGTGTTACAGGGGCTCGCATGGTCTTTTTATAGTTTGCTGTAGAAGATTTTAGTCGTCTCTTCAATATTCTCCCTGGTCTTTCCATTTCTAATTTCGAGGCTTAGGAGTTACTTCTGAGAGTCAAAAGGAAGCACAGGCAAGTCGAGGATGAAAGAAGTGAAGCAATACGGTCCCGTGAGTGCAGGTGCCTGGCAGCTGAGTCTGACGGAGCCGTCTTCTCTTGTATCAGCATTTCACAGCCTTGCTGAAAAGAGACTCTCCAGCGTCCCCGGCGCCCACTGCCTGCGCGTGGGTTTTTACAGGGCGCTTTCATCGAGAGCGCATAAACCTCCCGTGCTTTCTTGGGAGGCCTTGCCCGGGTCTCTCCTGGGCTGCAGGGGGGAGGCAGGGGGCGCCTGTCCGGAGGAAAGGGTCGGATTGACTTTCATGAAGCCGCCCCAGGCCAGTGTCGCTCTGCAACCCAGTCAGGAAGGAGGAGCAAGGCACCTGCCAGCAGCCCTGACGGCAGACCCCTCAGGGCCGCCCAGCGCGGCCTCTGCAGGGAGAGAGCCCCGAAGGTAATTCCAGGGCACGGAGGCAGGAGGTCTACAGCCTTCCTGAGGCGCGCACTGTGACCTGTCTGCAGGCTCCCCCCGGGCTGGGCGCCCCCTTCTCTCTGGGCGTTTCTCCTCCGCGGCCGGGGCTCCCCGAGGTGGACGCACACCGTGGGCACCTCACGCCGCTGCTTCTCGAGTGCTCCGTGAGTGAAGGAGCTGCCCGCTTCACAGGTGTGGAAGGAGAGCTTCAGAGTCGTCACATACCTTTCAGCCGACGGGGAAGGACGTGATGGTGACATCTGCCCCGGGCTGGCCTTTGTGTGGGCGGTGCAGGAACATGACCAGCTCTTACTGACCTCAGAGGCAGTCTTCGCTTCCTGGATAAAGAAATGGAGTCTCGGGGGGACTGTTTGAGACGACACGGCCAGTCAAAGGGGCAAAGCTGCGGCAGACCCCGACTCCGAGCTCGCCGGCCTTCCCGCCTCACACCACTGCTTCTAGAAGGTGGCAGCCTGCCCTGCGTCGCGGCAGCCATCTTACACACCTCCACCCGCACCACACCCCGGAGCCTGCGTGCAGGAGGTGCTCAGGAGGTGCTGAGCACATACATGAACGACGACTTACATGGGTGTGGATGGACGGGTGAGCACACGATGACTGTGCCTGTAAACAGAATGGGATCCTGAAACTCACAGAATCTTGTAATTCACCAAAGCCACTTCTCAAGTGAAATAACACGCCAGCCAAAACATCACCCTCCCGCCCCTCACAAGGCACCTGAAGGCGGCGGCAGGCAGCCGGATGAGAGACTGCACCCCCCTCGTGCGTCTGCGCCCAGCCCCCGTCCCTCCCGCCCCAGCGTGTGGGACGTACAAAGGCGCAGCCGCAGTGGGTAAACAAAGACGCGTGAAATGAGCGCGTGGTGTGACTCCGAGTCCTGAGCTCACGGCAGCGACGAGCCCCGCCCGCTTTCTGTTTGCTGCAGGAACATATGCGAGGAGCAGAATGTTGTGCGCTCTGGAGGGCCTCCAACTCGAACCCTTCCCAGCCGGATTGCAAGTGCAGGCAAACTCTGATCCAAGTGAACGAGATTGCTGGACAGCAGTGCATCCCCCTCTGTGGTGCGCCGTGGAGTTTCCCACCTCCAAGAGTTTCTGGAATGTCCTCGGCTCCCCCTTGACCCACGCCTTGGTCAAGCTGGTGTCTTCACTGTCGAGAACATGGCAGCGGCTGCAACCTGTCCTTGGAAGTGTGTTCCTGCCTCTGCCTCATCCTCTTCAACGGTGCTTCCAGGCGGGTCTTTCTAGAATGTCATTTGATCCCGTCATTCTCTTACTCAAAATCCTTCTGAGGTGCCTATGAGAGAACTTTAGAAGGTGTGCAGGGAGTGTGAATTACCAGAAGTGCCTCAGCTGTGTTTCTTTTTATTCAAGAGGTAACATATCAAAGACTGAAATCAAGACTGTGAAGCCACACTGCCTGACGTCCAGCCTCAGCTCTGCTGCTCCAAGCGATGTGGCCTCGGGGACGTTATCTGCCCACACCTGGAGATCAGGGTCGCAGCAGGACATACCTCCTGGGCTGCTGTGAGGACGAGCTGCATCAAAGCCCAGCACGGACCCAGCGTGGTGTTACTATTAGCGTGGTAGCCACACGGTCATCCTGGTAAAGAAAAGTTCATTTCTCTGAGTCCCAGGCTAAGAGAATTTTCCATCCCAGTAATTGCCAGGGCTCCCTGCCACAGTCCAGGGTTTGTGGAGATGCTGGGACTATGCATCTTACCGAGGAATGGGCTCCTGGATGCAGGGCTACAGGGCGCCGTCGTGTGCTCAGAGGTCCGTGCTGCCCTCTGAGCCGGAGGCCCTGCCGCCAGCTCCTCTGCCCCTCCGCCGGGCTGCGAGCCTCCCCTGCCAGCCCCCAGCATCTTCTTTCCCTCGGTCTCTTGTCCACGCTGTCACTCCTCTGAGGCTCAGCCTGCTCCCTGAGAGTCCGGGAGGGGCAAGACTCACCCCTCTACTTGTTTGGGGCACACAGGACCTTGGTCCTAGGGTTAATACCTGGTTTTGCCTGAATTTTTTTTGACTCAAAGACCTATTAGTCCTTGTGAGATACTTTGGTGCAAAGAGGGAGAAGAAGAAACGTCCTCTCGTTATTTCAGATTATTCTACAGCGACAGGAAGAAAAGACAAATTGGCATCTCTGGTCCTGTGAAAATACCTGGGTTAGACTTGGGCCACTTCCTCCAAAGCACACCCAACACACCACTTACCTGCCCGTCCTTAACACCAGGGGACTGTACCATCACATCTGCAATGCTCTCTGCCTCCCCTTCTCAGACCGGCAAACTCCTGGCCATCCTTCAAAACCCTTAGTAAATGCACCATCCTCTGAAATTTCTTCCCAAAGAATGATTTCCTTCCTTCCCCTAGACTTTCCTCCAAGATTACTGGTTGCCAAAGCAAAGGGCATGTTCCACAGGTTACACAACTCTCTCTGGCCAAATAAAACCAGTAAGCTACTGGGAGCAGCACATTCGTGTCTGCAGAGGGCCAAGCTCCCAGGCCCTCTGCGCCCAGCACCGCACAGAGCAAGCCCCAGGATCTCTGTTCCCTCTGTTCTTAGTTTTTGCCTGACTGACTTAAATTCCTGGCCTCGCAAGGTGACTACAATCGCTGGTGAATCCTGTCCTTTTGTTACTGAAGATAGCCAGGTCTAAACATTCAATTTTCAGTGGTTATATTTGTATACAAAGAAATGGGGCTTCTTCCTCTGGTGTCGCTGATGGTTCCTGAGGCCTGGAGTGCCCCCCAACCCCACTCCGAGCCTTCGCTCCCCCTGCAAGGATGCTTCAAGCCGGGCTGCAAGGCAGGTAGGAAGAGCTGGATAAATGTTAACCCCACTCTGTCCCTCCGGCCAAACGTCACAGTTACTCTGGCAGCTCCTCCATCCCCAGGTCGAGCCATCATTGCCATGTTCAGGGCCAGGGTGGTTTTGTCCTTTAACAGCCCCGGCCGGATGGATGGGGGGTCCTTGCCCTGCGAGGGGGCCCTGTTGCTCCTTTCCCGAGCAGGCTTGTTCCGGCTGCAAAGAAGCTGCCGCTGCTTGAAAGGTGCGTGATGACGTGATGGCTGCTTCTTACCCTGAGGCTCTCACCCGGCGCACGCGGGAGCAGCGGACTGCAGGAGAGCAACCAGGGGGTGACTCGAGAGCACCTTCCTTCTTTGAATGTTTGTTCCCAGCAGTCTAGTAAGCACATCGTGCTTCTGCTAGTAGGCTAAGAACCATCACCCCCTATTTTTCACTTTATTTATTTTTGGGGGGGGGCAGGTGGTTCAGTTTTTATTGATTTATTTATATGCGGGGACGGGGGATTGGACCCAGGAGCTCGTGTGTGCGTGCGTGCTAAGTGCAAGCTCTACCGCTGAGCCCCACCCTCCCCCTCCAGTCACCCCTGTTGTTATGCAGCAACGTAACACTGACACAAGGCTCTCACCCACCCCCCACCCTTAACTCCCACTGTGACCCTGTGAGTCAGGCAAGGGAACAGCCTCCATCCCCATTCCAGAGAGAGGGAAACTGAGGCACTGAGTGGTTAGGTGACTTGTTCAAAGTGACACAAGGTTAATGGAAAAGCTGGCAGGAAAAACAGATCGTCTAATAGTTCCTGTTTTTTTTTTAATTACACCATGCTGAAATAAAAAAAAATTGTCTTCCAGTTTCTATAAAACTATTTTCTGAAAATGCATTATAATGGAATAGTTACCTATACTCTAAAGGCCAGCTACAAACCAGGTATGTTTTTTACATTGTGTCTCTTCCTCAGGGGCATTCTAGAATGTACATGTTTTTACAACCTGCAGGACTTTGAATCTCAGAGCAGTAAAGCGACCTGTCGAAAGTCACAGGCCAGCAGACGAGAGAAGCTGGGTTTCTAGATAAACCTCTGCCATCCCCACAGCCCCCCGACAGCCCCGACCCAGCCCCACCCAGTGTCAGCCTCCTGCAGCCGCGCTCAGCCTGGGAGGGAGGGGCTAGACCCAGGAGGGTGGTCTCGTGGCGGTTTGGACACCTGCGTTGGCCCGGCAGGGGCAGGGCTCTGGGAGTCCAGCGGTGGACAAAGCTGTCAGCCTGCCCCCCGCCCCCCCCCGGAGTTTATGTCCTAGCAGATCAAATGAGGGGGTCGCTACACAGCTCTCGGTGAGGGCGGTATTTCTTACAATAGCGAACAGGTGGAAGCAACCCAAGTGTCCATCAGCAGATGAGTGGACAAACAAAACGTGGTTGAGACACACAATGGAATCTTATTTTGCCCTTAAAAGGAGGGGCGTTCTGACACATACCACGGCGTGGATGAATCCTGAGGAATGACGCCGAATGAGATCAGCCAGACAGAAAAAGACAAGCACTGTGCGATTCCGCGCATATGAGGTCCCAGAGCCACCAAATTCACAGACAGAATGTAGATCACCAGGGGCTGGGAGAGGGGCACGGGGGATTTCCTTTGATAAGTAGCTTCCATTCTGCAAGCACCTTCAGGAGACACAGAGAGTGATGGCTGCAAACCAGGGTGAATGTTCTAATGTCACCGAGCTGTGCGCCTAGAAGTGGTTGAAACGTACATTTTATATTATACACGTTTTATCACAATAAAAGTGTTGATATTTCAGAGCGTTTTAGACCAGCTCCTCTATTCCCTGAGAGTTTCCACACTGTCTTTGCTGGAAAACTTTTTTCTCTGTCACTGTGTCCCCGGGCTCACCTCTTCCTGGACACCCAGCTGAAATGCTACCACCTTTCCAAACCTTTCCTGATCCCCAAGGAAGAGCAATCTCTTCCAAACTTGACTCACTTGGTACCACGTTCCTGTTCCTGGACCTGTTGCCTCTCAAGTCCCTCAGGTCCGCACGTCGCTTTCTTGGGGGTGAACGCAAGTCTGGTTCAGCTTCTAACCCCGCAGCGCCCGACACAGGGCCTGGGACACAGAAGGTCCTGGATGTTCAGTGGACAAGGGACAGAGGAGCCAGTGTCAGCTCATCACCGTGTCCTTTTCCAACAAGAGCACTTGGATGATCCCAACCGGAGTGTCCAGGGCAGAAGGGCCTTCCCGTGGGACCCTCCTGGGCGGGAGGCAGAGAGTCTGATGCAGCCGTTCTCCTGGCAGCGGCTTCCAGCCCCACATGTGGTGGGTCCGACCTCTCTGCGGCCTCGCGGCTGCTTCCTGCAGCTCTAAGGTCACTCCTAGTCCGCACCTGCATAAAGCTTAAAGGTGCCCCATGCCTTAGCCAACGTCCAAGTCCAAGCAAGCGGCCGAGGCAGGATTTGAATCAAATGGACCTGACCTGCATCGCCTGTCTTGTGTGTGGACCTGGCCAATCCAACGACGTCTACATGTTGGCCGCAGGGCTGACATCCGCCTTACCGCAAGGGTCTGCTCTGAGATGCCGGGTCAGCCGTGGGCAGAAGCTCATGTGGAGCGTGTTGGGGAGCAGTCATCTCCAGATGACAGCACCCCCGTGTAAGTCACATGGGGCGCTCTCCCTGGGGGTGGGGTCGGTGGGGAGAATGACTCCCCAGTCAACTCGCTTCTCCCCAGGCTCTCATGCTGTGAAAAACAGCAGTGTCTTTTGATCATCTCCTGCAATTTTGATAAAATTATCTAAAAATGCCAAGGAGTAAAATGTCTTAAAGTCACCTATCCTTGTGGCAAAAATTTCTAAAGCTACAGTGTTCCAAGTGTTTTGTTTTCAGCTTGGAAGCCAGTCTTGGGAGTCAAAGCTAAGAGAATCCAGGAGATTCGTAGAGCAGTTTCAAACCTTTCTGGGGGGCAGGGGCTGCCCCAAGCAGGGTGGTGATGGGGCTGGTGTGTGAAGGAGAAAAGGAAGTCCCTCCAAAGGAAGTGCCCCCGCTGAGGCAGCACCATCGTCCCGGCCTGGAACCAAAGCCCCGCTTTGCTGAGCACCTGAGGACGAGGTCTGGTGCTGCAGGAGGAGTTTCCCTGGCTCTGATCAAGCAACAGGTCTGAGAGCCGTGCTCTGGAGACGTCCAGGACGCGGGCCTGCCCCTGGGCTGGTTCTCGTCACACGAGCCTGCAGTTAAGCTCAGCCAAGGAGGCGGTGTCAGCCCGCCGGCCCCAGGCGGCTACTGTGGTCACTCCTGGGGCGAAGGAACGGAGCCCTGAGAGGAACTTCACGTGGCAGGAGGCGGGCTCTGGTCACTCAGCTCCTCGGAGACCAGACCCATCACTGCGATTCTGCTGGAAAACCTTCAGCATAGTCAGTGTGCGGACTTTGCCGCTGGCTCAGGCTTGCGACCAGAACCCCTCGCCACGGGTCTCCTTCAGATTCCATGGAAACGGCCTCATAAATCCACCCCCCACACATTAGCCAGACACCTCGCAGGTGTCAGGCCCTAATCTAGGCTCTGGGAGCAGAACACACGGAGACCTACGCAGCCATGGAGTTTACAGACCAGCGGGAGAGAGAACAAAGAAGCAAACTGGGGGGGAAAGCGCTGGTGAAATCACAGCAGAGAACGGAGCCCGAGTGGGGGGCGCACAGCTTTAACGCGGGGTGGTCGAGGCCTCCCTCCGGGTGGAAGGCGGTCAGACCTGAAGAAGGGGCAGGAGGGAGGTGCCTGGGGATCAAGTCCTGAGTCCCTGGCAGAAGGGGTGGAGACGGAGGGGCCCCCCGGGTGGGGGGGTCCATGTGGCCAGGACAGTCTGTGAGCACACAGCACGGAAGCCAGTGAGGCCTGAGCCCCCAGACCTTGTGTCGCATCACAAGACGTGGGGCTGGAGATGCCGCTAGGAACAGAGGGCTGGGGGCTGGGGGCACCGTGTGGGCTCCACGGGCTTTGAGGGAAGGGGAGGGGTCTCGGACAGAAGGATGACGTAATGCGACTTGGGTTTTAACAGACCCCTTTAGCTGGCTGCCTGCCGTCTAGGACCCGGTCCCTGGGCTTCAGGGCCGTGGACTAAATGATGGCGGTTGACATTTCAAAATACGTTTTGAAAGCACAGCCAATGAGACTTGTCCACAGACCTCATGAGACAGTGAGAGCCCAGACGTTCGGTTTTGACCTGACCAGCCCCATAGAGGGAGCTGGTGTTCTGTGAGACGGGGAGGCTGCAGCCCAAGCAGGCCAGTGTGGTGGAAGGCGGGGATACAGTTCTGGACGTGCTCAGCAGGAGACATAGGAGACGTTCGCCAGAAGTTCAAGGGGGGGATAGCAAGTCTGGGGGTGGACGCACAAAGCTGGACCCCGGGACAGACGGAGCCGGGATGTGAGTGTGGGCGTTGCCAGCAGGTGGAGGGTCTTCACACGGGTGGAGGTAGATGAGATGGCCGAGGGACAGGCCACGAAACAGAAGAGAGATGTCCAAGGTGGAGCACCTGGTCACTCCAGTGCTGACGGGTTGAGGGGACTCCAGAAGCCAACAGGGACCTTGAGAAAAAAATGAACAGTGACTTAGAGAAACCCAAAGAGCATGGGGTCCTGGAAGCCAGGTGACCAAAGCATTCCTAGCACAGGAGTGACCAGACCAGCTGGGTCACTGCTGTCCGGGCGGAGGTCAGGTTAAAGCTGGTTATCCCACCACTGGGTCCATAGTGAAGATGCCATGGTGACCCGAGCAGTTCTGAGGGTGGTGGGGCTGACGGAGCTGAGGATCTGGGAGGAGGTGCTGAGACCTGGAGGAAGGGAAAGGCAGGAGACCGCCGTCCAGAAGGGCAGGGCGACTGGCCGAGGCCCACCCTGGGCAGCTGAGAGTGGCCACTTGAGGTCAAAGGTCGTAAACTGAACCGGGGCCAATCCAGATCAGCTGCCCAGCCAGAGTATCAGAGATAAAATCTAGAAGCCGCCAAGGTTCACAAAATCAAGAATGGATCAAAAAAGGCAAAGAAAGGTCTGCTTTTATAAAAGGTCACCCTTGATCCAGGGCTTGGCCGTCCATGCACGTGGAGATGAGTTCACTTCTGCGCAAGCCGACTTTCTGGTATCTGTGGCCACCTCGCGATTCTCGCTTCATAACTGACACCAAAGAAGTTCTGTCCCATGTGCCGTTGCTCGGATGAACCTAGAGAACAAAACACCAAGCCACTTGCATGAAGATGGGGGTTTCCGTCATAGGCCTGCCCCCGGGCGGTGCTGCCCACACCCTCCCTCCGGCGTCTCTGAGTTTCTGCGCCTGACGCAGAAATGGGAACATGATGTGAGGTGACCGGACCCGCCATCTCTTCCCACCGGGACCGTCTGAGTTTACCACCCGAGGTCCCTGGGAAGCCCGCCAGCCAGCCCAGGCTGGGACAGAAGGTCCCCCTTCTCCTAGAGTCTGACCGAGGCAAAAACAGGGCCAGTGAGCAGGTGGGGATCCACAGACCCCCCCCCCCACAAAGTTGTCCCTCCACTTACTCCGTGGTTATCATGTGCCAACCAGCCTGCTCCTCACTGCCTCTTCCCAGAGCACCTTGGAGGGAGTGGCCAAGGAGCCCAGCCACCTCGCCGTGGCTCCCAAACTTCCCAGGAAATATAGAAAACAGCACTGTGAGTTTTTCCTAGAATAAAATGCAGTCCATTTCCAGGACAATCCTCTAAGGTTATAACCTTCTGCTTTTCAGGATAAAAGTGCCTTTCTCTGCAAAGGTGATAGTCAGCCTCTTTGCTGTCCCTTATGTGACAGAAGAAGGAGTGGACACCTTCAGGTCTGAGCCCCCGGCACTGCCCTGGGAGACCCAGAGGCTGAGAAGCCAGCCCTGGGGACAGTCAGGCAAACCTGGAATTTGCCCTGCTCACCCGCCAGCCCCCAGCACGGCCCAGCCCTCCGGTCAGAGCCCCCAAGTCGGGCTCAGCTTTGCTCCTTAAGGAGATCCCTGGGGCTCCAGCCTCTGACTGATGGCCCCTGAGACCAACCTCCTAACACGCCGGGCTTTTGAACCTGCAGGAGGGTGGGTCTGGTCAGTTTCCATAAAAATACTTACATCTTTGAAATTCTCTTTTCTTCCAGATCTAACAAGGGCACATTCACTGGCATTCATCAGATGCTTTCAACTCTGGTCCTTTGACCTTTGCCTTTATGTTGGTTTCTTTCTTTTTTTTTTTTTTTTTTTTTTTTGGTTTGTTTGTTTTATTGGTTTCTTCCCAGGCATAATAGAAAAGTTTGTTAAACTAATCAAAGTATGTTAATTTGCTGTATTTAAATAACTTTCAGGTTAGCCTAAGGTGAGGACCCAGAATTCAACTGTGACTCTCTCTGGGAGACAAAGTTCTCAAAGAAAGGGGAAAAGCAAAAGAAACTCCCCGAAGCCTTGAGCACCCACTGGACCCCAGGGCCTGCTGTGCATTTTACAGAATCTTTCCCTTGATCTTCAGGTTCAAAGTGCAAGCCAAGCCTCCTCAGCCTCACCGTCCAGACAAAGGTCAGGAAGTTTAAGTGACACGCTCAAGGTCACGGAGCTGCTAAAAGGCTCAGGTGTGAAGCCCATCGAATCAAGCCCGCCTCCCGCGGCGACCTCTCCTGCGACCCGACCCGAGCCGCACCTTTGCCGGGCGGGTTTCATCTTCCCGGGGCATTCTGGCTTATTTGTTACTCGTTTTCCTCTCGAAGCCGACAGGCTGGCCAAGCGTGCCGAGGTGGCCAGGGTCAAGGAGCACCTCTTCCTTTTTCAGACGTCCTCTGGGTTCTGGTGTCTTCAGAATCCCAGGAGAGGGGTTTCCCATCCAGCCCAGATTGCGGAGAGCTCCCCCTGGGTCCAGCATTCCTCCGAGTGCAGCGTGGTGATCAACGGCAGGGCTCTGTGGCGGTTCTGACAAGTTATTTTGTAGACGTCATTCCTTCTGATGCTAGGATGCCATCCAAGTGTACAAAACCTCATCGATGAAAAGCTCACCTGTTCAGCGTGGAACCCCGGTCTGTAAGACAAATTAGCCCGAACAGACCAGAAAGCAGGAATCCAGTCTGTTTTCTGCTTGTCCTTAACCCTCAGCTGACGCATCTCTGATTACAACCTGGTTTCTGAACCGGCTGTGACCCAGAAGCAGCTGTGTGTCACGGGTCACCTCCTGCTGACAAATACCATAGCTGTCATCTTGCCAAACCACAGAGGCCACGTTTACCAAAGGCCCACTATGTGCTCTGTGCCCAGCACTCTTCCAGGCCCCTCGAGAGAGCATTGCCTTGGGTCATCCTCACTCGAACCCTAAGAGGTAGGGACACATATGCCGCACATTTTACAGATGAGAAAACTGAGGCTCAGAAAGGTTCGCTCAGGTGCCCAGACCCCACAGCAGGACATGCAGAGGGACTCCAAGCTGAGGGCTTCCTCCCCCAAGCCCCCAAGCCCCCAAGCCCGCTGCTCAATCCGCAACATGCCTGCGCCCCGGCGTGGAAAAGCACCTGCCTCCAAGTCCACGGCTGCATCAACTGTGGGCTCCGGGATGGCCCTGGGTCTCTGGGATGTTAATCATCTCTCAGCCCCTCCTTCTTCCTGGGCCTCCGTCCCTCGGACCCGGCATTTGCACGACTCACATCGATCTCCAACTCAAACGTCTTTCCACCTTTCAGAGACACGCCCCTCGCAGGCTGTCCAGTCCCTTCTGTAGACTCCTTGTCTTCATCCTCATCCACGATGTTACGTTCTTGAGGCTAAATCCTGACTCCTGCTGCAGTGATAAACGGTTATGAAATCTCCCAAAGGGCACAAGAGAGAAGGTAGAGAAACGAGGTTCCAGAAAGGGGCCCCTTTAATAGATGTTTCGGAAAGATGTGCCCCATCGAAGGTCAGAAAACATGCCGTGCAGTTGTACTTGCCTACATCGGAGCGGTTTAAGGGTCCTCGTGGGGTGGATCCCACTGGGGTTGTAGGGCGGGCTGGGCAGCAGGGTAGGGTCTTGACACCCTCTGGCTCTCTCCCTGTCCTCACGACGGGGCCCTGGGGCCAGGAAGCTGGTTCTTAACAAGCAGGTCAGGTGAAGCTGATGAAGTTGGGGTCACACACACCTTCTGAAGTCACAGGCCCCCAAGGACCCTGCAAACAGCGCATCAGAATGACCGAACAGCGTGAGCCGGTGCCCGGAGCAGGCGGTTCTCGGGCAGGTTGAGAGAGGGAGGGCGGGTGTCAGTGGGAGCAGATGTCGGCCGGCCATCTCGGGAGCCCTGGGCTGGGAGTCAGGTCCTGGAGCCCTGAGTTCTCATCCTTTAAACAAATTCCACAGCCCCTTTGGCGAGTTAGCCACGAGCCTGAGAGAGTTTTGCAAAATCCCTTGCACTAGACCCGCCAGAGAGAGGTCTTTCCAAACCTTCATAAGGAGAATGGAATACACCTAGCACTCCGTGACGGGTGTGTGAACTGCATGTAAAGTGCTTAATCATCACCTTTACTGTGAGTGCTGGGAGGTGACATTCCAGTGTGTGTTGGTCCGGATTTGAGAAATGAAACAGAAAAGTCCGTTCGGGGAGAGAAACCAAGCTCGGCGTCCTCCCGACGACTACAGAAAGGACAAGCAATGTTCTGTCAAAAGCTCGCCCACGTGAGAAGCCGCGCGAAGTCCCGCAAAGAACGGGCTTCTCCGGGCGTGTCCGCATACCGAGGGGCCAACCGCCGGAGGAGCCGTGCCCTGGGAGAGAGGAAGAAGACAAATTCCTCATCTTGTTTTGGCTTGCGCAGCCAGGGAGGGCTGGGATTTTGGAAAGAAAGGCTATATTTAAGTGCGACCTGAACTTGATTTACTGCCATGGACAAGCCAGCCTGAAACCAGCAGCTCCGTCTGCCCGGACTCCCCGCCTCGCCTCCCCGGCTCTGCGAGGGCAAGACAGCGTCACTGCCAGGTGGGTCCCACATGTGACCTCACTGCCCTTCACACCCCGGGAGCAAGTGGGGACCGCGCCCGGTGGCTTCAGAACACGTCCGGGACGTGGGCAAAGGCCCTGTGGGGCCAGCGGAGGTGGCGAGGAGCTGACCAAATGAACCGCTGGCAGGCGGCAGCTGGGCAGCTGGCTGCTGGGAACCCGAGCACAGTGTGCTTTCCAGGCACAGCCTTGTGGGCACTGTCCGCCCAGGGAAGGGACTCCCCACTTGGGGAATCTGGAGACATGAACCTGGGGAGAGAAACTCCTGTGTTGCCTCCTCCCCCTTAAGGCTCACCCAGTATCAGCCCCTGCCCCGGAAGATGTCACTGGAACATGAAATGGGATTTCAGATTTGTGCCTACCCGTTTTCTTACAGTTTCAGCTGCCTTCGTGGATCTCGAGAAAAATGAATCTTTTATTCATTTATTCATGCACGACGCAGGCATCACTCGCATCCATTTACATCAATGGAGCCAGGTCTGTGCGGGGAGCACGAAGGACGCTGTGAACAAGAGAGGTGCAGGTCGGCTCCCCCGGGCTCATCCTTTGCCCAAGGGGGTGGCAGCTGGACGAGCCGCGCACCCTGGTGCGATACAGGAACCTGCAAAACCAAGTGCAGGTGCGACAGGAAGTCAAAAGCAGAGCGGCCGCCAAGTGCGGGGAGGGGCAGCCTGGAGTGTTTCTGCACAATGTGAGACGTGGAGGAAGAGTGTGTGCGAGGTGTCAGCCGGCCTGTAGACAAAGGAAAATAGCAAAGTGTCATCTTCAGCTGCTGAGTAACTGAAAAGGTCCGCCCTGGTGGAAGCGAGTCTGCGTTATGGACAGAAGGTCAGAGAGGAGCCTGACGGCAAAGACACGGAGCCAGTTGTCAACCTGAGGAGGGACTTTGGACCCAGGCGAACAGAGGACCTGTGAGGGAGACCAGCTGGAGAGGGGCTGCATTCGATCTGCTTTTGAAAGGTCTCTCTGCAGTGCGGGAGGGAGGCAGGGAAAGGACTGGAGACCAGGGGATGTCATGATACAGCAGGTGGCTGTGACCTGCGGGAGGGTGAGGATGGCGGTGCTGAGGGAAGGAGGGGAAAGGGGGCGAGAGGACCGGAGAGCCTGCACACCTGACGGAGGTCGGCCACCTGTGGAAGGAGACAGGGGAGGAAGGAGGCTGAGGGGTGGAGAGCTTCCAACCACGATACGTTTCTCAGAAGCCCTGGCCAGGCTGACCGAGAGCCCTGGCGCAAAGGTAGCCCCTTAGAGGAGCCCAGCCTGGGATGGGCGTAGCCGGGAGCCCCCAGCAAGAGCACGGCCGGGTGTGCACCTCCCTGCGACCTGAGGGCTGGGCAGCTGGGGACGCCCCCTAACCGTGTTCCCAGCAGCAGGTGTTCCTGAAGGGAGCCCTGAGCAAGGGTAACCTTGCATCCACACGGCCGAGGTCCCTGCCTTGGACCTCAGGGGAAGGAGGGTGGCATTTGGGGAGGTCTGGAAACGGGAAGAAAAGGCAGATTTTTCTGGGGCCAGAGAAGTTGACGGTGAGCTCAAAGTTGAATATGGTGGGTCTGGGGATGCCTTTGAGAGATGCGAGAGGAGAGGCGATCTGAGCTGTGCTTCTGGAAGCCGGAGGAGAGAGGTCAGGGCTGGGGACAGGTGTGGGAGGAGGCAGCGTCACGGGAGCGGCTCGGGGTCGGCAGGGGGGGAGGTGCAGAGGGACAAGGGGAGAGAAATCAGGGGCAGAATTGGAAGCAAAGCCGCTTTTAAAGAGTGAGCAGAAAGCAAGGAAGCAATAAAGACGGCTTGACGGGAAAACACTAGATAAGAAACCCGGCCAGTAAAACGCACCGTCGAAGGAGGCAGAAGAAAACCTAAACATGGGGAAATTGGTCAGATGTTCACAGCAGCCGAGAAAAATGAGGTTTTAAAGGTCCCTGTTGGGTTTAGATACACAGAGAAACCGCCACATCTTTGGCAAGAACAGCCAGTGTGTGGATGGAAGGGAGCCCCAGCGCCACGGCCGGCGGGGAAGGAAACACAGAGCGGAGGGCCTGGTGGAAAGATGCCCGAATGGGGACGAGAGAGAAGGTGGTGCCCAGAAGGGGGGTGGCGCTGAGGGAGTTTCTGAGTTGTTTGTTTTTTCTTTCAAGTTTGAGGACACTTGAGATGTCTGCTTAAAGGCAGGAAGGAACCAGCGTACGGGAAACGCTGGAGATTTTGGAAAAGGAACACAGAGAGTGAGGCCACGAGGCACCTGCCGGGGGGGACAAGGACCCCAGAGGGGAGGATATGCCCCAGCTAGGAGGGAGGAGGCAGGGAGGACGGATGCCTGCAGTAATCATATGTTTGCAGCTTCTGGGACGAGCGGACAGAATCTTTACCGTATGGTTTTCAAGGTGTGCGCAGTAGGTGAAACGATCGCGTGGCCGTGCGGGAGACGGGGCCAGCGCTTCAGTGGATAAAAGTGGAAACAGTTTTGCACAGAGTGGGAGGCATCAGGGGAGCCTGGAGGGTGGCAGGTGGCTATGGAAACTGGGTGGAAAGCAACCGTGTCTCTGGTCTACCTGGCAGGCATGAGCCACGCCCTGGACCGGACCTGGGCTCTGGGAACACGTTCCGTGTGATAGTAATGAACACTGCCAAATGCCACCTCTCCGGGCTGCCGTAAGCCCAGCGTTCCAGGCCGTCAGCCTCGTTTCCCCTGAAAAGGCGTGCGCCTCCGGGCTGGTGAGCTTGCAGTAAGAGGGGCTTTTGAGACTGGCTAAACTGCCTCTCAGCTCTTTTAAAGAAGATTCAGCGAGATTTTTGAGGCCCCTTGATAACACATTGAAAAGCCCTAGCTCCGAATCATTGGCTTCCAAGCCACCCACTCAGTTCACTCTTCCCACGCGCCGCACATGGCGAGTACACCGCCGCCGTTAGCCCGGTTCCTTAGTCAGCCTAACGCGTGCGCGTCCCCTCGAAGGTGAGCTGGGCACCGTCACTGCTCAAGCACCCAAAGGAGAAGCCCAAGGCCCGCCATTTGCAAGGAAAGCTTCGGGCACGCTCTTCTTTGCTCAAATGCAAACCCCGTTTACCTGACAGATCCATGTAACAGGATCCCAGCAGCAGAACCACCCCTCGGCGCCACCCCACCCTCCCTGCAGCCCCAGGATCTCCGGCCACAGGCACTGACTTGCCCTGGCCCCCGAGAGGGCTCTGGACACCACTCGGACACGTGAGTTGGACACATGCCACTGGCAGGAAGCTTTTCACCTGTCACGGCCTCTGAGCCCCATCGCTTAGAGACGGTAACTTCCACGTGGGGAGATGCCGTCGATTAAGGGATATCATTTAAAAGAATCAAGCCAAAAACGTCCTTATATTTTGTATTTCGATTTGTGAAGCATTCCATGTGATTATCATGGATTTTTAACTCTCAAAATTGATTCTTTGCTCTGACTAATATGCTCCCAAACACAAACTTTCCCCAAGTTTTTCTTCTTAAATAATGCAAAGTCTTACTATTTCTTTTTAAGTTTGAAGAGTAGACAATGTTGGAATGTTACGCAGAAGTACCTCAACGTGGAATTTCTTTCTAATGCAGCGATAGCTTTTCAGAGGTAGCCTTGCTAACGTTCAGCGTTCCCCCTTACAGTGAGAGCTGCCTGTGTCAGAAAAAAGTTGAGTCCAGTCACCAGCAAATGTCATTCCTTTAACATGAATGTCACATTTGCCTTTTTTCGTGGTCCTTTTCTTTGCAGCCACTAAGATGGTGCAAGTTTGTAATCAGTGTAATAGGTGAGGTGCAGAATGTGAATTTTTTTTTTTATTTAAAGACTCAAGAATTTATCAGAAAGGTCAGAGAAAGGAATAGAAAGAAAAGGAAACAAATACCTATTGATTCATGCAGCATGTTCCACAAGGACGTCAATAGTCAGCCTTTTTTTTTTTAGGAATAATTTTTATTTATTTGTTTTGGGGGGAAGTAGTTGGGGTCATTTATTTATTTAATGAGGGTCCTGGGGACTGAACCCAGGACCTCGTGCATGCTAAGCACGAGCTCTACTGCTAAGCTACACCCTCTCCTGCCAACAGCCACCCTTTGGTAAGTGTGTGTGGTGCGTGACAGGCTCCCATCCCAACCTGCACCACGGGAGCCGGACTCTTCCCCGTTTACAGATGAGAACACTGAGGCTCACCCAGACAGACGGGACAGCTCAAAGGGGCAGAACCCAGATTCCGCCTGGTTCCTCCACTGTGATTTTTCTATAATAACCTGCTGCCTCCTGCTGTTTATCTTTGCTCATTTAATCCTCCAAACAGCCTCGCCAATTAGCAGTGAGTCTTCCCGTCTTTGCAGAGGTGACCTGGATACCTTCCTTCTCAGTCTGGGACATTCAGTTGAATCACGAGCTCCTCCGGAAGCCTTCCTTGGTCGCTTCTGCCTTCCCAGCTCAGGAGGACTGCACCCCTCCCAGCTGTCCTGTCTGCACCTCTAGCATCATGTTATCCCCACTGGGTAGAAACCACGTAGCTGATGGGTTGGCCTGCTTTCTCCCGCAGCCTGGGTTCTTCCTGTGGACACCTGCACACTTAAAGACTGATGAACGAATGAATGAATGAATGAAACATTTACTTTGAAAATAAAATACACAAAATTCAGTGAGAATAGGAATTTGATAAAATTTCTTTGCAGGTGAATTACTAGAGCCCACTGTGGGAGCGGTCTGTTTAATTATGGTTGAAAAGCACCATGAGGATGACTCTTGGGGTGTCTTTTATTCATAAATGTTTCCTCAAGCAAATTCCAAGCCGTCCGGCTCTCTCCAGTAACAAGCCCAGTGCTTCTGATTGCCCTTCGTGGTTTAATTTAGGGGCCTACAAAGTGAAACGGAGGAAGCCATGAACCTACTTGTAATCCCCAAGTCGTGCCGAAGGTTTTATTCAGATGCGGCGCGCTCCTTTTGCTGGGAACCCACATTGTTTTACGAATGTCAGCTAATTGTGCAGGGCGACCTTACGCTCTGAGAAAACCTGGGTTATCAGCTTGAGTAAATCTTAAAACCCCCAAAATGTCTAAAGAAGGCAAAAATTGGCATACCCCATTTTTAAGACAAAATTCAAAAGATGTCTCGTCGTTCTTTACATCTCAACATTGGCCCTCAGGGCGGCAAAACGCCCCACCTACCACGTTCGTATTAAATGGATAAAGCCACATCAAAGGAAGAGCTGGTGCATTTTCCACTGGTCTGAGTTCAGGGCGTGGTCCCAGGAGACGGTGCTGAGGCTTTAAAGGTCTGAGGAAGGGACTCCAGATTCTTCTGTGCAAGGTTCACGCTCTGATTTTCCTGTAGTGTTTACTCTGTAATGTGCATGTGCAGAGAGACCACAAAACCCTGCTGGTGTTTATCTGCTCCTGGAGATAAACGTCCCTTTGACAGAGCACTCAGTTTCAACGTCAAGCACCGTGCAGTGGTGCCTGGGAACGAGAGGCACTTGCCAGGCATCCTGACACTGTGGATCCCTCTTCAGCAGACGGCGCTACAGCAGGTCGGGGTTTGCCTCTCTCTCTCTCTCTCTCTTTAGTCATGACGTTGTTTCCACTGTTTCCACAAAAAGCAAACAAATGCCTCCCCTCTTTTTGCCAAGCAGCCATGTTAACGTGCACAGAAGAAAGAAAATAAGCATGTTCACTTTTCAGTCCCTAGAAGTTCACCACCCAGACGGGCATCCACACAGGTCAGAGGAATGGCTCTGTAGGTTGGCTTGTCAGACACGCCCACCACCCGCACGGAAGAAATGAAAAGTGCCCGCTCTCAGCAGGAGGCATTTTCATCTGAAATCTGCAGAAAGCATCACCACTCTGATTATCCTGGCGAAGGCTTTGGAGAATACTGCCTGCCTGCCTGAATCCCTCCGGAGGCAGTCCTGGGTTTCCAGAAGAGGCGGGCAGCCTGCTGTGACCTCGCCACAACCAGGAAGGCAGCAGTGAGCTTGGTGACAAGATGCCAGCTCCTCTAGCCTCCCTGGACTGCAGCCCGCATCTCCTGGTGACTGCTCAGTTTCCCAGGTGCTCAGCTCAGTTATAAGCTTCACGAGGACTCTGTGAAAATGCACGGGGATCAATCCTCCTGTTTGGTGACAGTGAAAACAACAGAAGGCGGCAGAGGGTGAATTCACTGCCTAACGTGGCTCCCCCAGATGGCTGGCCCAGGGCGCCCGACATCCCTTTCCAGAATCCCACTCCGTGGGGTCACCGAGGAGCGAGGCACCTGCTTCACGTGGGCAGCGGGCCCTCAGCTGTCTCTCGCTCCCTCTCAGAGCTGCCCTGCGCTCTGGGATCGGTGGTAGTGAGGTTGCGTTTATAACTGGGTCAAGCGATGGCAATGGAGTGAGTATAAAGTACAGAGTTATCACTACTCTGATAAAAACCAGGGCCCCGGCATGCTCTTCATGAGGAAAAGCCACATCGCCGCACTCGCGTGCTGACGGGCCGGCCGTGATGACAGGAGGAACCGCAGACTCGGGTCCAGGGAGCCGATCATGACGGGCCCCAGTGGACCTGGGCCGACAGCTCTCCCGGAGCCTGGGCCCCGGGCAGGCACCAGTCCACACTGACCTCTGTAAGGGCGGAGACGTGGCAGGGCCTCCTCCTCCTCCCAGGCTGGCAGGCGGAGCGGACCCGCTGGGCCCCCCAGCCCAGCGCGGAGCGTTCCGAAGCCCTGGGGGTCTCGGGCTGGCAGTGGGAGCGTGGAGGCTGGCTGAAGGATAAGCCCCCTTGGGTTGTTACAGAAGCAGCGACGCTCAGTCGTCACGCAGACCTGCGGGCTGCTTAGGCTTTGTGGCCCCTTCTCCGTCCCCACACCCGCCTCCCACATTTGTGGGTCCCCTGCAGGCTCACGGAGGACTCTCCGTTCCTGTAGGATAATGCATTTGGCTTTCCCGCTCACCTTCTTGAGTCTCTGCTTACTGGCCTACACAGGCTCCCTGATGTCTCCCAGATCAAGCTGTTCCTGAAGATGCCTCAGTTCTGGCCCACCTTCCAGGATCATCTGCTTCTCTCCTCCAACCCAGACCACATGGTGCCCAAAGCCTATCCCCTTGTCCACCTGCACTTCCTACCAGCTGGGGGCCCAGAGGTTCTTGGGTTGAGAATGTTCTTTCCCCTTTATTCCCCTGGAGAACGCACCCTCTTTCAAGGACAAGGTCCAGTTCTCCCTCTGTCCGTCTGCTAAGGCTGCAGTAACAAAGCACCAGCTTGAACAACAGAAGTGTATCATCTCCCAGCCCTGGAGGCTGGACGTTTGAGATCAAGGCGTGGGCAGGGCTGGTTCCTTCAGAGTCCGTGAGGAAGGTTCCGTCCCATGTGTCTCTCACAGCTCCTGCTGGCTTGCTGCCAACCTCGGACACCCCTTGACTTGTGGCATCACCCGATTCCACCTTCACCTTCACACTCCCCCCTCTCTTTTTATGTGGACACAGCCATATCGGATTGAGGCTCACCCCAGTGACCTCATTCTAACTCGATCATCTGTAAGACCCTGTTTCCAAGCACACACACAGCCCCAGGCACTGTGGGGTTAGGGCTTGAGCCTGTCTTTCTGGGACATAATCAGCCGTAAGTCCTTTCCTCACGTTTCATGCCCCGCCTGTCCCAGCCAAGCCCCCCGCCCCCCCCGCTGTGGCCCCAGGCCCTCCTAAGCGCACAGGACGGGGAGCTATCTCTCTTTCTGATCCCTGCCCCTCTTCTCAGCGCCCCTTGAGGGCAGAAGCAGCGAGGACATTGTTATGCTGGGTCCCCCAACAAGGCCCCCCAGCAGGGACAAGAAAGAAAAATGGCTGTCAGCTTGGCAGGTTGTTTTGAGTCCTCCTAATCTTCAAATAGGTGAGTGTTATCTCTCCTCCGGGATTGTAAATTCCTTGGGGGAGGGCTCCCTGGCCGTTGCTGCCTTCCCGTTTCCCAGGGCCCTGAGCCAGTCGTGGGTCGGGGAGGAAGCCAGAAAGTACTGGACCGGTCCCATCAACACACCCGGGAGGATTCTGGATCTGCCTGGGTGTTTATTCGTGAGGAGCCTACGGGGGCAGCCGGCTTGATCATTTCAGGACTCGTCTGCACCTCTCACAGGGAGAGATGGAGAGGCCCGATTTCTTCCTAACTTCGTTCACCTCTAGGAAGAGAATCTTCCTTCCTGGAACTTCTCTGTAAGTGTCCTTTGTCTGAGAGCACACGGTTGGTATTTTTCGAAATACCTCTCAGTTGTTCATCTTGACCCTTGAAGTGAATCTCTTAGTAAATATTTTTAGCCTTTAAACAAAAGTAGCAAGTGTCACTAACTAATTTGAGGCCAACCTTCCAGAATACAACATGCGACTCTTCAGGGAAAAGAGCTTCCTGACTGTCACGAACAAGCTGTTTCTTTGCAACCACCCCTGGTCTCAAGTTTCAAGGTGTGCTTAGGAGCCCGCCAGAGCAAACATCCTGCATTTTGTCCTAGGGCTACACCTTCTAATTGATCTAGACACTACACAAAGGAAGCCATCGCTCTCCTTATCGGCCCAGGGAGATCAGCAAATGTGCACTTCCTGCTTCCGCAGTAAATGTTGGTTAGGAATTTTCCCTCCCGTCACAGAAGCCTCTGATTTCCCATCTACTGTGCGAGCATCCTTCCTCGGACTGAACACTCCTGGGAATGGGCACCTGGGGAATGGAAAAATGGCTGAGAGTTACTTGATTCTTATTGTTTTTGTCTGTAAATCACAGCTTTGTTGAGACATAATTAACACACTGTAACACTCACCTTCTGAGATACACAAGTCAGGGGGTTTCACAGGGTTGGGCAAACACTCTCACTGCCTGATTCCAGAGCATTTTCATCCCTCAAAAGACATCCCTTCCCCGTCTGCAAGCGCCCCCACCCCTGCCCCTGGCAACTACTAAGCCCCTTTCTGATTCTGTGGATAAAGAAGAAGATCAGCTCGAGGGACCAGCTTGTGTATTTAACGCTGTGCTCAGTAAACAAGGACGAGGTACCGAGACTCAATAGTAAGTCAGTTTAATTTTCTAGGGAACTCCTTCTATGTTATCCAGAGAAAAAAATGTGACTTTTCATTAGGACTGATGGATTCATTTAGTCCCCATGCCTGAGGGCGAGGCCAGAGAGAGCGAGTGGCAGGAAGCCTTGACTGCCCAGGCCTCAGCGTCTCAGGGCGTGAAGCGGCCTCGCACTCCTGGGAGCCCAAAAAAGTGTGGGTGAAGCTGTGGCCAACCGGAAGCGGGCACTCAGGTCAGAGAGGGCTCGTCCTCATAGCGCGATCGTGTGAGCAGCAGACCCTCCGGCAAACTCCCGGCGCCCTGAGCCCCGGCTGATTCAAGGCTCACTGCTAACAGAGCTTGGGTGGGCCAGTCCGCCCGGAGGGGTGTGCTGGAGGCCAGACCTGAATTTCTAGTTTCTTTCAGCATCACTTCCCCTTTCGTGCTGAATGAAATCAGTAACTGAATAAACCCTTTCCTATGATGGCTTTGGTGTGTAAAAATCGTAGCTCAGAGGAGTTTGGGGAGAGCGTAGACAGTCACCTGTCCGTGTGTTTACTCAACATGCACTGATGGTTGCCTTGGAAAGCGCACACACACCGCTCTCTGGAGGAGAAGGCTGCAGTGGATCCGGACGCTGTCCTCAGGAGCTCATGGTCACTTTAGAATACGTGAGAGAAGCAGGAAGAGGGGGCACACTCACTAACAGCCACGTTAGACGTGGAAACTGACATGTCTAGGAGCCAAGGCTGGAGAAGTAATGGGTTTAGAGTAGGAAGAAATTATTTCCACCGAGTTGATGCAGTCTACAACTACCCACCCCTCACCGTACACGCATGTGCGAGCCTGCACACAGGTGCACACGCACTCGGAGGAAACTCCCCGATCACTGAGCACCACGGCTGGTCAGATGCTCTGCTCCTCGCTTTATGTGCATATCCCCCTCTGCTTTTCAGTAACCCCAAAACACAGAAGTGGAGCTATTCACTTTTTCCCCAAGGAAAAGAAGAAGAAATAAAAGGAATCCAAATTGGAAAAGAAGTAAAACTGTCACTGTTCACAGATGACACGATTCTATGCATAGAAAATCTGAAAGCCACTACCATAAAATGACTAGAGCTCATCAGTGAAGTTGGTTAAGTTGCAGGGTACAAAATTACTATGCAGAAATCAGTTGCATTTCTTTACACTAACAACAAAATATCAGAAAAAGAAATTAAGGAAACAATCCCATTTACCACTACATCAAAAAGAATAAAACACCTAGAAATAAACCTACCTAAGGAGGTAAAGGACCTGTACTCCAAAAACTATAAGACACTGATGAAAAAGACATTGAAGATGACATAATCAATTGGAAAGATATACCATGTTCTTGGATGGGAAGAATCAATATTGTTAAAATGATCATACTACCCAAGGCAATATACAGATTGAATGCAATTCCTATCAAATTACCAATGGCATTTTTCACAGAACTGGAACAAAAAATGTTAACATTTATATAGAAATACAAAAGACCCTGAATAGCCAAAAACGATTTTTTTTTTTAAACACTCTTGAGAAAGAAGAATGGAGCTGGGGAAATCATGCCCCCGATATCAGACTATACTACAAAGCTACAGCAATCAAAACAGTATGGTGCTGGCACAAACACAGACACACAGATCAAGGGAACAGGGTAGAAAGTCCAGAAATAAACCCACACACTTATGGTCAATTACTCTATGACAAAGGAGGCAAGAATATACAATGGAGAGAAGACAGTTTCTTCAACAAGTGGTGCTGGAAAAACTGGACAGCTGCCTGTATGAGATTAGAACATTCTTTAACACCATATACAAAAATAAGCTCAAAATGGATTAAAGACTTAAATGTAAGACTGGATACTATAAACTTCCTAGAGGAAAACATAGGCAGAACACACTTAGGCGTAAGTCACAACAATATTTTTTTCAAACCAGCTCCTAGAGTAATGGAAATAAAAGCAAAATTAAACAAACAGGACCTAATTAAACTTAAAAGTTTTTAACCAGTAAGGATACCATCAATAAAACAAAAAGACAATCTATAGAATTGTAGAAAATATTTGCAAATGATGTGAGCAACAAGGGACTAATTTCCAAAATATATAAACAGGTCATACACTTTAATATCAAAGAAACAAGTAACCCAATCCAAAAATAGGCAAAAGATATAGACATTTCTCCAAAGGAGGTATCCAGAGGACCAGCAGGCACATGCTCAGTATCGCTAATTATCAGAGAAATGCAAGTCAAAGCTACAACAAGGTATCACCTCACACTGGTCAGAATGGCCATCATCAAAAAGTCTATAAATAATAAATGCTGGAGAGGGTGTGGAGCCCCTGTGGAGGTCAGTATGGGTTCCTTAAAAAACTAAAACTAGACTTACTATATGATCCAGCAATCCCACTTCTTGGCAGATATCTGGAAGGAACTTTAAGTTGAAAAGATACATGAACCCCAGTGTTAACAGCCACACTATTTACAACAGCCAAGACATGGAGGCAACCCAAATGCCCACTGACAGATGACTGGATAAAGAAGATGTGGTGTACACACACACACACACACACACACACACACACACACACACACACAATGGAATACTACTCAGCCATAAAAAAGAACAAAATAATGCCATTTGCATTAACATAGATGGCCCTGGAGATTATCATTCTAAGTGAAGTAAGTCAGACAGAGAAGGAAAAATACTATATGATATCACTTATATGTGGAATCTAAAAAAAGTAAAAAGACACAAATGAACTTATTTAAAAACAGAAACAGAGAAGAGCCACAGGCATAAAGAACAGCCTTATAGTTACCAGTCAGGGGAAGGGGATGGCAAGGGATAAATTGGGAGTTTGAGATTTGCAGACATGAACTACTAAATGTAAAATAGATTAACAGCAAGCTGCTTCTGCACAGCACAGGAAACTATATTCAATATCTTATAGTAATCTATACTGGAAAAGAATATAAGAAGGAATATATGTATGTACATACATGACTGAAACATTATGCTGTACACCAGAAATTGGTACACTGTAATTGTAAATTGACCAAACTTCAATAGTATAATTATTAATTAATGGGAAAAAAAAAACCCAGCAAAAAACAGAAATTCAGAGTAACTCAAATATCACACCCCTCCAAGGATTTGAACCCAGGGCCCAAGGATTTGATGTTCAGCTTCTGCTCTCACCCAGGAAGCCAGTTGCCTCTCTGACTCTAAGAGGAAGTGACACTGGAGACGGCTTTCAGCACAGGCGGCGTTTGGACAGGTGACATCCGATCAGGTGGAAGGAACAGAAGGGATAGAGCCAGGGCCGGAGGGGGACAAGGTGAGCAAGAGGTGACAGAACAGGGATTCTGGGTCACATCTGTCCCACACAAAGGCTTCCATGCTCAACCCCACAGTGCCTTCTGTAAGTTGCAGAAACTCTGTACAATTCTCATTGATCAGAGGGCTTTCTAGGATTCGGGTACATGAAAGGCTTTGAAAGCCAAGCAAGCCGCAGGCAGGAGGCATGAACAGGGCTTCCCCGTGGTCACCAGGCACTAGTCCTCCTGTATAATGAGTGCATCCCACAGCTGGGGTGCCCAGCACAGCGTGGCTGACCAGATCCAATAGTTTCCAAAGGAGAATAAAAATTAGTAGATTGTAGTCCTTTAAAACAGCCCAGCTGCCACTCACGGGCAGTGTGACTTTGGAAAATTTGATCCACCTCTCTGTGCTTCAGTTTTCTCATTTGTACAATATAATGAACACCAACAGGTTTGTAAGGATTGAGAGTCTTACCCATGGGAGTGAGGACCGCGGTGCGGGGCGCCTAGGGAGCCCCAGCAGATCCCAGTTCTCTCCTCACGGCCACAGTCCCTTCCCGGGGGGCCTGGCGAAGCTCTCAACACCTGTGCTTTCCACGGCTGCTTAGAGAACCAAGGGTCTGAGACCAGGGAGTGATTCTTCAAAGGGCACCTGAATGCTTATCTGTAAGCATCAGAAAACCGAGTAGTGCTTAATAGTTGCTAAGCGTGACTCTACGGGAGGGCACAGGAACGGGAGACCAGACACTGGAGACACCTTCCCCACCACTGATTCTCTCATGTGCCACCTCAAACGGGCAGCAGCAACCTGCACCGCCAAACAGGGGACAGGGTGCTGGGTGAGCGCACCGGCGAATGGGTTACTAGAAAAGCACCAGCCGCTAACTGGTCTTGGTCCATCACCCACTCACTGACTTTGTAAGTGATGCTGAAACCAGTCGTCATCTGTGTCCGACACTGTGGGTTATAAAAGAAAGACATCGTGGTGATTTTTTTGGAGCCACATTCAGTCTTACCGGGACGTTCTACATAATTGTTAACGTTAAGACACTTTATACATAATTTACAAGAGAATGGAGTTACCACCTTTGTGTATTCTCCTCCAAAATGTTTAACTTGAATCCATTCAAGCTTCTAGTCAGACGGAGGTAAGCCACACCCATCCCGAACATCCTGCCTCGTCCAGCAGGCCGTGCAGTGAGGAAAGCAACCGTCCTCGATGCAGGGAGACTCGGGGACCACCCAGCTTCACTTGTCTTCTGAGTGGGATGATGCTTTGTTCACACAGACGGTAAAGAGCATTGTGAGACCAGCGGGGAAACTGCGGGACCTGGGGACACAGTTTAGTTCTGCTCCCTAAAGCTAAGCGCGGGCATTGCACTTTCGTAAAATGCGGAGGGCATTTTTAAATGTGACCTGAGAGGTGTGGGTAGCCAATGCTACGTGTTTAGAGGACAGAGGGGCCACCGCAGTCACCAGGGCGGCCAGCAGAATGTGCAAGGTTTAACCTGGGTCTGAACTCCGTGCGTGCGGAGGGCTTGGTCGTGCGAGGTGGGTCTTGCTTGGAGAAGGGTCTGATTTCACTTAAATGCGGCTCAGGGAAGGTAGACCGAGCCCAGCACTTCATGCACGGTGGTGTGTGGGCAAAGACACGGAGGAAGGTGGCCGGACAAGAAGAATTAAAATACGATCAAGCTTGCCACTTCCCCGCCACAAAAAGACTCCTCCAGAGAGAAATGAGGCCCCACGGCTGAGTGGGCGAGCGCACCTGCTCTGATTTCAGGACGCCCGGCTTTGAATCTCTCCTCTGTCATCACTGCTGAGTCATCTTGGAGGCGCTGCTTAACTCGTGCCTCAGTTTACTCGAGTGAAAATGCAGGTGATTACAGCAATCCCATGTCATGGTGTTGCTGTATCACATGACCCACCCTGGAAAGCCTAGAACAGCCCCTGACCCTTGTAAATGCTAAAGCAGCCTGGAAATGCCTTGGCTTCAAAATAATAAATAAATTCACACACCTTGTACACCAGAAACTCACGCACCGTGGTAAACCAACCATACTTCAACAAAACAAAATTAATGAAAGAATAATTTAAAAAAAAAAGAACACACATGATCTAATATCATATTCATTTAAATACTGAAAGGAGATAAACAATATATTTACAATGGCTAAACCTGAACAGTCAAGTCGCACACTACTTTTAAGTTTTTTTTCTTTATGCTTATTTGTTTTCTTAATTGGCTACAATTAATAAGTGTGAAGGACCATGAATCAATGGTACAATGAAAGCAGAGCAATGCAAATTCTATTAGCTGTTCAGCTATGAGGAATAATATAGTCTTTGTTTATATAGCACTTAAAGGCTTAGAAAAAATTTGCATATTTTTTTAATTTGAATCTCCAGACAGCCTGTCACTATCCTCATTATGACAATGGAAATAGTGAGCTAAGGGGCCCAACGTTAGGGTTAAATTACTTTCCAAGGTCTCGGATTCAGCATTAGAGCTGGCCTTCCGCACAGCCAGAGTTCTCCCCTTTGCAGTGAAAAATACAGAAATGCAATTTACAGGCCATCTTGGTGACATTTCAGGGCTCCTCGTAGGTGTCTGTGATGTACCCTTAGGTCCAGGAACACCTGGAAATCTTCCGCCCCTGCAAAATGAATGTTTTGGAGGAAGTCAGCCCCAGGCCCCTGCTTTCTTATGCATGTTCCCAGCTAATTCTGAAAGCCATGACAAAGCGAGGAGGGCGTGGACGGGCAGGGGTCCTCTGGGCCGATTCAAATGCCTCCAACCTGGTTTTCAATCTGAGAAGTCCTGGGAGAGGCAGAGAAAATGCCAGGACACGTGGCGGCCAAGGCTCCAAGCTAAACTCTGCCAAATCCCACTGCCAAGTCCAAGAAGGCCTTTTGTCTTTCTCTTTCCTGAGGCCCTTGCCACTTCCAAAGCTGTTCCATTGTTCTGGGATTACCTCTCTTGCCTCCCGTGTGAGAGAGGTAAGAAAGGGACCTGGTTAATGATTGGTGGCTGATTCATCAGGGGCTCTGACGCCCACCTGGAGGAGATGGAGCCGGGAGCTCGGCTGGCGGTGGAGGTGTTGCCGCGGGGCGTTGCCCAGAGGAGGGTTTAGACCCCATCACCGCCTGGATTCCAGCAGGGTGACTCTGGTGCCCTCAGCTCCCTTCAAGTTTTGCTGATTTGACATTCTGTCCCCCTAAACTGTTACTTAACGTCTGCATTCCCTGACTTGATTGTCCCGAGTTACTAACGTGGGGCTTCACTGGATGGTTACAGGGGGTCGGGGTGGGGGGGGGTGCTATGAAAATGAAGGGATTGAAAATCTCGGGGAAGAAAAGTGATTTGTAAGACTTAAAAAAATACCAACACAAAAGGCGTTGTTAAAATGGAGAAGAGGGAGGAGTGTGAAAGTGTACCTTACATATTTCCTCCCCAGATCCCTGCAGTGCTCTTGGCCAGTTCTCTGCTGGGCTGAGGCGTTAACTGGACCACTCTGTTCCTTTAGCTCCATCCTCATCACCGCAGGACCACGGGCTGACAGATGTGAAGCAAACAGGGAGGAAGACCTTTTCATATGCATTAAGAACTCCTCCTTTCAAGAATCAGGTACACCTACGGTGTCTTTTTTTTAATTAAATTATAATCAGTTACAATGGGTCAGTTTCTGGGGCACAGCATTATGTCTCAGTCATGCAAACACATACACATATTCGTTCTCATATTCTATTTCATTGTAAGTTACTACGATACATTGAGTAGAGCTTCCTGTGCTCTACAGAAGAAACTTGCTGTTTATTTTATATACAGTAGTGTGTGTCTGCAAGTCTCAAACTCCCAATTTATCCCTTCCCACCTCCTTTCTCCCCTGGTAACCATAAGTTTGTTTTCTGTCTGTGAGTCTCTTTCTGTTTTGTAAATAAGTTCATTTGTGTCTTTTGTTTTAGATTCCACATATAAGTGATACCATATGGCATTTTTCTTTCTCTTTCTGGCTTACTTCACTTAGAATGACCTTCTCCAGGTCCATCCATGCTGGTGCAAAAGCATTATTTTATTCTTTTTATGGCTGAGTAGTATTCCATTGCATAAATATACCACAGCTTCTTTATCCCATTCAACTGTCAATGACATTTAGGTTGTTTCCATGTCTTGGCGATTGTAAATACTGCTGCTATGAACATTGGGGTGCATTATTTTTTTGAATTTGAGTTCCCTCTGGATCTATGCCCAGGAGTGGAATTACTGGCTCATGGGGTAACTCTATTTTTAATTTTTTTTGAGGAATCTCCATACTGTTTTCCATAACGGCTACACCAGCTACATTCCCACCAACTGAAGCTCGTTACTCAGCCTTTCTGTTCCCTGGTTTACTTACTTACTTCAGTTGGGAACATCCCATTCCGCCCACAAAAGGGCATCCTGGAGCAGGGGCGGTGCGAGATAATGTACACCTTACAGAGTGACTAGCCTGTAAGGGGTATTCAAGATAGATTCTAATACAACATTAGGTATATTCTAGTAAAAAATCTAATAAATATATTTATCTACTTGTAAATTTAGTAAATATATCTAATTAAACATGTAACTGAAATTTACTAGACTTCAAAAAACAATTTCCTATCTGAAAATCCAACACCATAAAAACCCCAAATAATTTATTTGAAAGTGATAACTGTCCTATATTTTGTCCAATAAAGTCACCTTTAATATATTTTTTTCCCTTCCGGGATCTTCAAATTCCATGTAAATTTCATGAGACATCCCCATTCTAGGAAGGGGAGAGAAAGGAGTAATGTTTTGTAGAAGTGACTTGATTCATTAGACCCATAAGCGCACAATCACCTTGTCTGTTTGGCTTCAAATACGTGTGCCAGTGATGAAAAAAGTATGAAACAGAAAATTCCCCACATACACAAAAATGAATACAATCGACCTCATGCTTTATCACCCTTCAACAATCAATAATTCGTGGCCATTCTTTTCATCAATAACTCATCTCTCAGCTTATTTTAAAGCAAATTCCAACATCATATCATGCCTGTGATTTTTAAGTTGTTCTATCTGTCGACACTAAAACAGAACTTTGTAACCAGTGATTTTCTTGAATTAATTTATGTTGCACTATATTGTAAAGCACAGATTAGGTCTGACTCGATTTCCCATCCTTCCAAGAGGCAGGTCACTAGCAGGTCTCCTACTATTAACGATTAAATGTATGAATAGTAGTAAGTTTAAAAGCAATAGTAAACAGCAGTATGCTAATAGCGGCAATGAGAACCATTATTTACTGAGTACTCAGCCTACGCCAGCACAGGTCTGCACCAAATATTTTCAAGGAAAATTAGACCCAAAGAGGTAAACGGCTTTGTCCAATCTTAAGCAACCAGTAAAGGTCTGAACAGAAATTTGATCTCAGGTCTTTAAAAATCCAAGAGTTTGCAGCTGTCTCATTGGGAAATCTACTATTGAGATCGCACATTTCCTTGGACACGTCCACACGTGTCTTTTGATAATATTTTAAATTGTTAATCAATGCAGTGTTACAGTGCCTTTTGACCTCATCCATTCTTTCCAGCCAAATGAGATATTAACTTACAAGGTCGTTAGAGATGAGTTGTTATAACAGAAACGTGGGGGAAAAAAGGCAAATAGCTACTCCTGGGCTTCTCCGTGTAAAGCCGAGATTCATATGAATACTTGCTGAGTTAATGTGCACCCCTGCCGGGAGAGCTAAGCCCCCAGCTGCTCACACCCCTAACCCGCAGCCCCTAGTGGATACCAGGCTGGGAGTCAGCAAGGTGCAAAATTCCTCTGTAACCTCCAGCGAGGTGTGAGCCCCTGGAGAAGTGGGGCTGAGCAGAGAGGTTGACATCACCTCCAGTTTATCGGAGGACGAAGTCAACTGTTTCCCACTCAGGTAGCGAGAACAGTGCATCACCCAGAAGACCATACCGAGATGAGGGCTCCTACCTTCCAGTGATTACCCACCGCGCAGATGCTCAGGACCCACAGCCGAAGAGAACTGCGCACGTTTCAGAAAACGCCCATGCAGTCAGATGTAGACTACAGAGGAAATCATCTCCTTTCCCACGGAAGCCTGCCTTCGTGGTAATTTATACAAAATGCTGAACTAAATAAACATCTGTTTGACTAAATTGACCCTAATTGTCTAATAGTAAGTTTCTGCCTTTGGGCCAAGTAGAGGCTTGATAGAGAAATTGTGTTCAGTTACAGAAAACAGGGAAAATGATAATGTTTGCTTCAAACGAGTGCCCTATATAATTTTACCTGCTTATTAGTATTACATGGTGTAGATTTTAATCTCAACTTTTCACTTTATGAAATAGCCATTATCTGAGTGTTTCGCAGTCAGTGTGTGTGGCTTTGGACCTTCTGATCGGAGAGCTGCTCCTCCTGGACCCCGTGGGTGTGTGGGGCACTTGACTGGCTTTATTCAATGATGTGCAAGGGGACTTGACACGTGTAGCTTCTGGCCAAGCGTGTTCACTGCTGCTCCAGACTTTCTGGAAACCTGCGATGTTTCCGGTTTCTAGTACCAGCCTGGGTTCTGGAGTGGAGTGTGAAATAGTGACCCTGGCTACTGTGAATTGTGCAGGAGGTGAGAATCCAGGAGCCTTTTTCTGTTGGTTGGTTGGTGGATTTTCTTTTGTTCCTTTGTTTTTGTCATCACACCATAGCTTATTCTGACTGACTCAGGTAAATTGTCTGAGTAGTAGAAATTCTGAAAGCCCCTACCTCCATCATCGGCTTTTCCCTGAAAACTCTGTACTACAGATTTTACAACTAACATCAAAAGAAACTGAGGACTATTTCTTCCTTTTCCTTTCATTTCATATTCAAATTATATATAAATGTTTAAAATAAATTTAAATAAGAATCATGTGCTTTAAAAATTGCTGTCCTCACTTCTACAGGAAGAAAAAATGCCCTGTGGCAATGCTGACTCAAGTAATATGGTAAATACTGTGTCATGAGAAATACTGTTCCGGAGGTTGTAGCTCAGTGGTAGAGCCATGCTTAGCAGGCACAAGGTCCTGGGTTCAATCCCCAGCACCTCCATTAGAAAGTAAATAAATAAAAAATAAAGACTGCTCTAACATGCTTTAAAAAGAGAGAGGCATGCTGTTCCTGTTGCAGTTTGTCACTTTGGGAAATGATTTATTTGTGGTACGCACCTCGCTTCTCGTCTGGAGGACGACAAGTTTTCTCCCACGCTGCGCTTGAAGAGGAGGCAGTTACATGACTCCCTGCTGGGTCCCACTGGCTTCTTCCCGTGTTTTCTTCCATCCCCACGGTGTGGACCAAACCCCCCCAAGACAGTTCAGCTGTCACGGCAGAGCCACCGTCTTTGGGGGACCTTTCAGGGCAAGTGACAGAGAGGGTGGCTTTCTGATTCCCCCTCCAGCCGTCCTGCAGTCTCCATGTCTGAAAGCTCTTCCCGGCTACGACAAGCGTAACTATTTCTTATCATCCACACAGGACTCATCTCCGCACAGCAGGTTTTTAACGCACTCCCAAGCCTAGACCCTGTTCACAGGAGCACACCAGCTCCACGTGAGCGAGGCGGCTCTTTTCCAGCAAACTCCTCCCGTGTGTATCCACATGTCGCTCTGTCCCCACTGCTCAACCTTGGACCAGCTCCTTTTTGGTTTCCCCCAAATATGACGAAGTCTCAGACCCGCAAAGGCATCTTCTCCCAATGTTCTGAGCATGACAGATGTATTCCCCAGGTGCACATGGACCGTCATTTCTGTGGGATTTAGGAGAAAGAGGAGGTGAGGAGGTGGACATACTGAATGGGGAGCTGTTTTTAGCGCAAATGACACGTAAAATGGTAAATGTACCGTATTCGTTTGCTTGGCTGGCAGAACAGGGTACTGAAAACTAGGAGGCTTACATAACGGAAACTTGTGTCTCTGGTTGGAGGTCAGAAGTCTGAGGGCAAGTTGTCCACAGGGTCAGTTCCTTCTGGGGCTGATGGAGACCTGGTCCAGCCTCTCTGTTGGCTTCGGGAGTTTGCTGGCCGTCATCGGCATTTCCTGGCTTATAGATGCTTCACCCCGATTTCTGTCTTTTTCTTCACATGACATTCACTCTGCGCATGCATCTGTGTTCCAGTCTCCCTTTTTATAAGGATACCTGTCATACTGGATGAGGGATTCCCTCACCTTAACTAACTACACCTGCCACAATCCTATTTCATAACAAGGTCCTATCCTGAGGTCCTTCAGGTTAGAATTTCAATATATGAATTTTGGGGAGGACACAGCTCAACCCATAAAATGTACCCATTACTTACAACAGAATGTTATTTTTCATATGATGCTGATAAGGGTTTTATAAATCTGTATGTCCTGCAAGTCAGTCAGCTTTAGTAGGAAAACGATCAATTTTATCCTTTTCCAACTTTTTTCTTTCCATCCCCAGATGTTTTGGTCTGATGAGAGACTAAGTCTTAACCCAACCTTGAGGGCCAGCTTCAAGTCAGCGACTGAAAAGGAGACAGTTCGCGGGCAGAGTTCTTGGGAATAGGAAATGACGTTAATCAGGAGGGTGAGTGCAAAGACCAAGAGAAGCCCACCTTCCAGGCTGAGTTTGTTTTGTTGTTTGTAAGCACTTCAGCCCTGACAAAAAATGAAAAACGTGTTTTTGACTAAAGGATGTGCAACTAAGGGTTTTCTGGGTCAGCCAAGATCAACTCCGCGGTTCCTGGTTCTTCACGCACTAGTGCGCCTGGAGGGCGGTGTCCTGCCGCAGCAGCTGGAAGCTCTTTGGCGCGGGGTTTGGAGCCGGGACCCAGCATCAAACGGTCAAGGTCCTCAAGCCCAGTGGGCTTTTCCCAAGGTCACCACAGCTCCACACCGTGGCTTTCTTAGCACCTGCTTTTCTTACAGTGGAGACAACAAAGACTCAGAGATGTTCAGGGTCTTACTGAGGGGCTGCTGGGGCAGAACTGGAATTTAAAACAAACTTTGTTTCTGTATCTAAGCTAATATCTATTGCGTCGACTGCCACAGACTACGTGCTCTCCCTCGCGCTCGCTCGCTCGCTCTCTCTCTATACATATATATATTTAGTTTTTTTTGATATATACATTTTATTGAAGTATAGTCAGTTTACAATGTTGTGTCAATTTCTGGGGTACAATGGCCATCATTCAAAAGTCCACAAACGAGAAATGCTGGACAGGGTGTGGGGAAAAGGGAACCCTCCTTCACTGCTGGTGGGAATGCAGTTTGGTGCAGCCACTATGGAAAACAGTATGGAGATTCCACAAAAGACTAAAAATAGACTTACCATATGATCCAGCAAGCCCACCCATGGGCATATATGCTCAATATATTTTGAATAAACAAATGTTTATGATTTCAGTCTCACAAAAAATAGATTAAATAAAACAAATTTTAACAAACGTGAGGTCGACTGCACCCTGGGGCACTTTCCCAGCGCCTGGACGGAGTGAAGTTCTCCAGCAAAGCTCTGGTTCCATCTGTGTTCCTCCTCGAGTTTTCTCACTGTAAATGTAGCCCATAAATTATTTTCAGAGCTACACAGTGAATTCTTGTCTTTCCCAAATAAACTGCACATTTTGCTCATTCATGCTATTGCTGTGTTCTCCTGATTGGGTTAAGCAATTAAACAGATGATTTGACCAATACGAAGTTAAACAGAACGCTTGTGGGTCAAATACAAAAGGCTGGACGAGCTGAAGGAAGCTTTGGTGCCACTGGCAGGGAATACCGCGCCTTCCAGGACTGGGGCAGACCCCGTATGATCAGCATCCTGAAGCTCAGCAGGTAGACTCTCATGGAGGAGGAACGTTACAAAGAGCTCTTCGGGACACCGATGAACGCATCTACAAAACAGAAACAGACCCGCAGACATAATAAACAGTGTGATAGGTACTGGGGGAAAGGGCGTGGGAAGGGATAAATCTGGGAGTTTGAGATTTGCAAATATTAACCCTATATATAAAAATAGATTAAAAACAAATGTTTTCTGCATAGCACAGGAAACTGTATTCAATATCTTGTAACAACCTTTAATGAAAAAGAATATGAAAATGAATGTATGTATATATATGCATGGCTGAGACATTATGCTGTACACCAGGAACCTATACACTGTAGCTGACTATGCTTCAATTAAAAAAAAGACCTCTTGATAAAAACTATTGCCTAGCAATAGAGGAAAGTTTCACTAAATCAGAGTGTAAACATATTGTTAATCTGTTGAAAGCGTTCTTGATAAAATCAACAATATCAAAAGCCTACTCTACAATATGAGGTGATTAAAAGCAAGGGATGCAAACGAGTTAGCATGCTGCTAATTTTGTAAAAACACTATGTATCTGTGTGTGTGTGTACGTACTTGTGTGAATAGAGAGACAGTAAGACTTACATCAATATTTAACAGTGGTTGATACTTAGAGTGCAATTGCATGTGCTTTTCGTTTTATATTTTATGATTTCCTGTATTCCAAAAGTCTCTATAATGTATGCATACAAAAGACATCAAAATCAATGTGTTTTCCTTCATTTCTTTGCTTTCAAGCCACTTCAGATAGTTTTACGGAAGATTTCTGGCGCTAGGTAATCTCTACTAGACTCTACAGAAAGCTCGCCCGAATTCTTTTTACAGACAGAGAAAAAAAAAAAAAACTGATGCAAAAACCTGGCAAATGTATCTGTAATCACCTGTTTGCGTGTGCCTCTATATGTGCACTTGGACACACACAGGCACGTGTATGTGACGTGTGTTTATCTCTCCCAGCAGCCAAGTCCTCTCCCCACCTCTGGGAGATTTCCTACCTTGTAGGTATTGCTGCCTCTCAAGCTGAAAAAGACCAAGACACACATTCCAGACAACTAGTGGCACTTATTGTGAACCTGGAATCCTGGAAGTGGAGATGCGCCCTGGGTGGCCGGGATGGGGCGTTGCCGGGGAAGTCCCAGTTGGCGGGCGTGGGTGTGCCCCGGGCAGAGCAGGGACACCGGAGGCCCGGCCCTGAAAGCTGGTGTTTCCCCAAGCAGCCTCGCCGGCTCCGGGATGGCTTTGGGGCACGGTTTGGGGGCTTGGTGCTAGCTGTACTTACACTTCCTGGCTTCTCTGTTTCCAGACTGGATTCTGCAGCCTTCCAAAAGATTCTACCATTCAATACACTGGACTATTTCTAGCTGTTGACCAGAGTAGACTTCTCCTGCTTGCACCTAAGAGTCCTGGCCACCTGCTGCCTGTGCTGCGTGATGGTGCCCAGGGTTCAGTGCCAAGCGTGACCTTGGAAAGCACGTGAGAAAACAGTTCAGAAGACATTACAGACATTGCACAGGAGGGCTCCTGGCTAAGATGCTACAGAAGCATGCAACTTTCTGTTCAGGAAGCCTGAGTCCATTAGTGAACTCTACTAATAGGTCACGAAAAGTAATAGCTAGTAAATATTTTATTAGCGTTTTTTGAATCTTGCTAATGGGAAAATCAACTATTTCAAAAGTAGCAAGAGTCATATTTGGCATCAGGCCATCACTCAGGGCTTGGTGTCTCCTGTTTCTGATGACTTTTTGTGGAATAATTAGAGAAGTTCACATAGAATTATGTGTGCAACAATGAATATTTTTATTTTGCTATGGTAAACCATCCTATTTCCTTACCTCGTTATTTGCCTACATTATGCACTCAATACTAATTTTCTATCTATGGCATAGTGAATTTATGGCTGTGTTAATGCTAATATTTCTCCATCTAGAAAATGAAATGAATGATTCTTGTATATTTTGTTTTTAAATTATTAGCTGCAAAAATTCATTAAATATAATAATGTCTCATTACATAGTATCTTTCATCCTGAAGATTATTAGAAGCCTTTACAAACTAAAAGAAAAATAACCAACAAAAAAAGAAGAAGAAAAGGAAAAACACCCAAAGCTAACAGAACCATCATCCGTCACTGAAACGGAGCTAAATAATTGTTTTCTTTGTTAAGCTTATTTGAAATCTTACCTCTTAGGGGAAAAAAAAAAATCAAGCTTAGACCACTAAAAAATTACCACTGTTTTTGCTAATAATGAATATGATTTGCTGATTCTCTTTCAGTGATTGTGTGTCACCTGGCTGGGAGTCTTCAGGAATGGGATTATTTGGGAGTAAGAGACCCTTATTATGGGTATTCAGAGCTTGGAAATAGGAGCAGGAGTCTGCAGGGAAACAGGCCCTGCAGGATAGAGAGATGGTTAAGAAGAGATTTCATATGGGAACAGGCTTTTGTGACTGTGGAGGCTGAGGACGCTATGACCTGCCGTTTGCAAGCCGGGGACCCAGGAAAGCTGGGGGTTTAATTCATTCTGAGGCCAATGGCCTGAGAAACAGGGAAGATGCTAGTGATTGTTCCCAAGGCCCAAAGCCCAGGACCTTGGGACTCCGATGTCAGGGGCGGGAGGAGACGGACGTCCAGCACAAAGCCAGGCAGAGAGCAAATCCAGCCTCCCTGCGATGCTATCGGGGTCCTCAGAGGACTGGGGAGGGTGATTGTTCTTTATTCTGTCAGCTGATGCAAATGCTTATTTCTTCCCATAATGCCCCAGCACACACACCAAAAAATGATGTTTCATCAGCTGTGTGGATGCCCCTTAGCCCAGTCAACTATTCACGAAATTAACCATCCCCACTCTGGGTTCCTCAGTATTTTCTCTACCAGTTTCGACAGGCCTTTCCTGGAAAGCAAAGAGCTGTGGTGGACAGTGGTTGGCACCGTTGTAGCCGCACTCACCCAGGCTCACGTCCTTCGGCAGCTAGGGAGGTCGTTCTGTCTCCTCAGTTATAAAGCCACCCCAGCCCCTCTCTTTCCTGGGATCTGCTTCTGTGCAATGAGAGGCAGGGTATTTCTCAGCTCATTCATTCATCCCACAAGTGCTTCTTAAGAACTTAGAAGTCACAAGTGCAAAAGAACACAACAGCCGTAGGAAGTCTTCAGGAGAGAAGTAACCTGATCAGGGCTGCCAGATTACTGATGTGAGCACAGGGACCGGCAGGGCGCCCCAGCAGAGTGGCCCGGGGCCGGAGGAGTCGCGGGGGCGGGCACGGGTGCTGCCCTTATCTGGGCTGCCTCGGGGAACCATCAGGCTTGCCGTTGCTTCTGTAAAATTAAGTAGCAGAAGTTTTGTAAAGATGGGAAAACTTCCACAAAGGTGTGTATCTAGATAGACAGATAGTGTATATATAGTTTGGCACATAGAAGTTATTTAATACATTTAGCTTTTATTTTGGCAAACCCAGTCCAAGACAACTCTAGGTGACTGGAGACTGTGTTTCTAACTGTAGGATTCTGTTATAACAACCATGGACCTTTTTATGCTCCTCCAGCCCTTATGTTTGGATTGAATGAATATGGTTCATTATTGTCAAGCAAGACAACTTATTCTGGCTTGCCTGGGACTTCCTGGATTTTAGCCTGGGAATTCCCATGTCACAGGAAACAACTCAGTCCCAGACAAGCCAGGACGCCAGGACACCTGGAATTACCTGAATTCCAAAACTGCCCACCTCAAAGCCATTACTATCATTCCTCTTGAATGGCTACCCTAGATTTTTTTAGATAAAGGCTGCACAATTATGTTACGTGGTCTCCCAAATGCATTCTTACAGCACCTACTAAAGAACTATTGTGACAGATTCCCAGAAGAGATCAAAGATCTCAGTTTACAATCTAGCTGAAGAAATAAGACATACGTCTGATATAAAGTATCTAGTAGATGTCACCATAAGTGGTCAGTGGCAGACCCCTGATCTTGTCAAATCAGTGATGAGTCAAATCATGAGTGATGCTCTGAGAGAAAAGAGAGGTCACCAGGGATTGAGCCATGGGGACAGGGTCTATTAAAGTGCTCTCAATACTGAAATGCAAAACCAACCCAAAATGTCTGAGCCAAGAGCGGGGACTTCAGGCTCACCTGAGACGTCCAGAGGGAAGACGGCCTCCAGTCTGTCGGCCCTTGGGGCCCAACAATGTCAACATGGATTTAGTTTCTCCTCCGGTTTGCTGCTTATGGTGGCAGGTGGCGCTTCAGCCTGGTTCTCCTTAGATGGCCAAATGGAGACACCCGCTCCAGACTTCAGAACTTTCCACATTACCATCCAGAAGGGCCTTCACCGTCTGCCTCTGAGCAACACTGTAGCAAGCATCTTGGCAACTGTGATAAGAGCCCGTCCCTCTGCCCTGCAGTGGGGAAGGGAGGTGAAGGGCGAGTGGTCAGAACTCCCTGGTGGGGACTGGGGGATGCTGGTAATCACGACGCCTCAGAGAGTTTCATGGGAAAGAGGGAATTCAGAATCTTGGGAGAGTCCAATGCTCCATAAGGAGGAGCAAAGTGTGATCTCTCGTCCATGTTCACAGGGAAGCTTGGGACAAAGCCAGATGCCAAATCTGCAGAAGCCAGACAGCACAGGTCCAAGCCCAGCTCTGTCCCTTACTGGCTGGGAGACCTCCAGCCAAGTGTCGAGCTTCCTCTGCGAAATGGGAAGAACAACAGCCCCTGCGTCCCAGGTGGCTGTGAGGGTGGGATGAGCTGTTTAACGTGGACCCGCTCAGCACAGTGCCTCGTCCCCTCTCAGGGCTCCATCATGGACGGCACCACTGGCCCTGGGTCAGGGGCCTTCCCACGGAAGCATTCCACCTGCACAGGCGCTGGAAAAATGCAAAAAGGGGAAGGGGCAAAAAGAAACAGGGAATTACATGTACAGGGTTGGGAGGGGGGAATACTTAGAGACCAGCGTTACAGAAGGAGAACTTTCCCAAATGGTAAGGAAAAGCGAACAGAGCTTGGGGAGGTGGTTTGGGACTGGTGAATAGAGAGCTGGAACACCAGGCTTGAGCGGCTGGGCTTTAGGACTTCTACACGGCGTTCCTTAGGTTGTTAAAGCAGGTCCAAAAGTAGCTGAGCCACTCCCACCGCGCTGACCACCTCCCAGAGGCAGACGCATGCACGGCGGGGCCAGAGCCTCCCCGAGAAGCGGCCTTTTATACTTATGCAAATAACAGGTCTCAGCTCTGGCGCTCTGTGGGGAGTCAGCGTATGTGTCCACTCTGCTGGCCCACGGTGCCCCTGTTTGTGGTCCAGCGTTACCCTGGCTATTTCTGGGAGGGTGTTTTTGGATGAGACTAACATTTAAATCAGTGACTTTTTCTCAAGCAGACTGCCCTCTGCAGTGTGGGTGGGCTTCATCCAATCAGGTGACGGCCTTGAGAAACCGCAAAGATGGGTCTCCCTCAAGTGAGATGGAGTTCTGCTCCAGATGGCCCTCAGACTTCATCCTCAGCCCCTGCTCTTCCCCTGTCTCCAGCCTGCTGGGCTACCCCCTCAGATGTTTTTGGACTTGGCCAAGCTCCCACAGTCACCTGAGCCAATTCCTTATGACACGTGTCTTTCTGTATCCATCCTCATCCCCTTCGTTCTGTTTCTTGGAGAATCCTGTCTAGTACACCTTCTGATCCAGCTGTCTTGTAAGAGGAGTTCCATAAGTGAAATTTGATCAGGGGAATGCTGGTCCCTGGCAGTACTAAGGTGCATCCATCGCCTCCCTGTAACCCTTTGGGACGCCCAGTTTGTTACTCTCCCAGATCACCATCTGGGCCAACTGTGCAACTTCCGCTGGCCTGGGGTCCACACAGGACCACCTCTGGCCAGGTGGCAGTCCTGGAAGGGCGCTGATTGTCACTCACTGGGTTTCTGTGGGGCAAGAGCTAACTGAGCTTCCTGGGCCTGGTCAGTTTCTCAAGTGCTTTCTACCTGCAGAACTTCCCGCCAGCCTTGGACTTTAAACCATCTCACCTTGGGTTCTCCTTAAGCCACCGTCTGCTCTGGCTCAGGTCTGGTCCAGTCTATGGGCAGCAGCTCCCACTGCAACTGAACTTGGTTTCCATTCTTCTTTCTCTTGGAAGTACACAAGCACTGCTCCTCACCATCTAATCAGCATGACTAATCATTCTGAAGTAGGGTGCCATCTTCTCTGGTCTTCCCGTCCCATCTGTGCATCTTCATCAACATTCCAATTCTGAGAAGCCTTCTCCATCCATAATCTCTTGTATTCAAGAGATAATAATTCCCCTCAGATTACACAGGGGCTAGGGTTTGTGTGTGTGTGTGTGTGTGTGTGTGTATTTAATCAGTTCTCCGCAATTATATGAGCGATGTCCTTTTAGTTTTATTTTCCGTTATCTCTTGCAGAACATCTCCATCTTCTGTTTTATTTTGTATGTTAAAGCTTACAACAAACCATCAGTCCCAACCTAGGTTTCTCCTTTTCCTCTCCATCCTTTCGCATCCAGTCCCAAGGCCTTGTACCACTTGAGGCCAGTGTTAATGTCAGGCAATTTAAGTCTGCAGGTCTCACAAAGCTTTGCAAATGTTAATTAAGCAACAGAACGCTTTTTATGAAGCGAGGATTATGGCCCTCGCTTCACAGGTAAAAATCCAAACACACAAAGCCTGAATGCCATCACCACCTGCTCATGACTTGAGAAATGCCATCGTTTCACACTGCGTGGTGACATCAGTGGCACTGAGCTTGTCAGTGCCATGGCCCCACTTTCCAGAAGATAAGATGGACTGAGAGGTCTGGACGGTATTAAGTACTCAGACTGCTTGTTATTTACAGACCTACTGGCGTTCTCATTTTTCTTTATTTTCTCACTGTCCCCTTCCCTATGGCAACGATGCTCAAAGAGCAAGCAATGAAAACTCAAGGTGTGACAAGGGTGTGTTCATTCTTATTACTTGGTATGGAGACTCCGATTTCTGCTGAGGTAATTTTTGTTTTGCGTTGATGCCCTCACTGGTTTAGGGCCAAGGGTCTCGGAGGCTGGTCTGTGGCCCCATAACCTCAGAATTGGCTGATACAGTGATTAGAAAAATAGTTTCCAGGTCTCATTCCAAGCCCACTGAATTAATATTTTGGGAAGTGGGCCCAGAGGTCTGTAATTCTGAGTATGTGATTTCGATGTTTGGTATGGCTGAAAACCAGATTCGTGTTTCATGACACGCTATGTTCTCTGTATTATTGCTGTAATATGCTTATGTTTGTGCAATTAATGAAGTCTGTCAATTGAAAGAGGAAGACAATTTTTTTTCAAAGAATTATATTAAACTTGAGTTTGAGAATTTCCTAATCTGGAAAATAATTGCTTCTGCTCTCCCCTGTTATAAAGTGCAACACAGACCATCCCTCAAACAACAGAAAAACACAGGGCCGAGGGCCCTTTAGTTTGGGCCACTGGGTGTCTGAAAGATTGGGAACGTGAGTAACCTCAGTTAGGCCTGGCTGTCCAGCGTCCACCGGCCACACGGCGTCTGGCTGGCTTCCCCACTCCTTCATTTATGCGACCAGTCAGCTCTGAAAGCCTACATTTGTACAATGCCTCCCAACGGTCCCTCTGACTGTAAATAAAAAGTGCCTGTTTGTATTATTTGTTAGACCTGGAAGGAACCTCAAATACAATCTAGTTCAGCACCAGTTTATGCATTCAGAAAACAGAAGACCAGAGAGGCAAAGCAAGTTACCTAACACAGCACAGCTGAACGGGAGACTCGACAGAATCAGAATTCACCTCCCTACCTCTTCATCCACGGTCCCTTTCTGAATGGCATGCCGTCTCTTCTCTGTTCCTGAACAGAGGCCTCTAATCTTGCCACATGAAGCAATCTTATCCATGAAATTTTTTGAGCCATCACTGCCCACCTCCCATATATGTATCATTTTCCAAATGAAATACATGTGCCAGTGACCCCACTACGCTGTACACCAGAAATTAACACGTTGTAAATCAACTATACTTCAATAAAATTAAAAAAAATCATGAGATTTTTGTCTATTGGAATTGCTCCTCTGCAGTGTTTTAAAGAGGTCTCATCTATCTACACGTGAACGACATTCTCCATGTGAGTCCCAGCAGGAAGCCACGTCTGAGAACCAGCTCCGGAAGGGTCCCCCCAAACATCAGGACACTGCCCCACCGCATCTTCACTTCCTCCAGAGAGCGGAAGAGGGGAGGCAAGGTCATGGTGGTCACCCCGGCTCCTTCTGCTCTTTCTGCTCTAGAGCTGAGCAGGCTTCTGCTCTGACACCTGCTGATTCCCTCACCGGGTTTTTGACCCTCTCCCCGCCATGTTCCCTCGCTACGTCCCCCCACATGGCACAGAGCTTCCCAATCCAGGTTTCACGTCTGAGTAGTGCATTCAGGGCACGTGTTAGGGAGCTCCCACCAGGCTTCAGCGCCAGAATCTGGGGTCACGGGGCCCCACAAGGTAGAAAGGTCCCTGCCCTCAAAGGACGACGGCCCGAGGCAGTACCTCTGATTCACTGAGTTTTTCCCTTTGTGGGCCAAGGACCTCCTGGTTTCCCCAGGCGAAGCGGGAGCACCGCCCTCTCCCGCAGCTCGCCCAGGGACACGCAGCGGACACACAGCTGAAACCCACAACCCGGTCTCCCGCGAAGGAGCTGGGCCCCGCGCGCATGCGCAGTCCCTCCCACCGCCCACTCCCCTCAGGGGCGGGGACCAAGTGGGTCTTTCCATCCCACACGGGAAGGAGGGGGGCGCCGGCACTGGACACGCGCCGGCCAGGCCCGCAGGGTTGTCTGGGCTCACCCCGGGGGGGCCCTGCACAGCAAGGACGTCTCTCTATCGCTGTTTTTTCCAACCTCTGAAATATTAAATGTCCCCAAAAGACGGCTCCTGATCTCCCTCCAACAGCCCCCTCCCCTCCGTCTCCAAACCCATTAATGTCACATCGACCAAGCGAAAAATCAGATTTACAGACTCTACCCTTTCTTTTCCCTGCCTCCTTTTTCTTCCCCTTAATCCAGGCACAGCCAGATTCCTCTTCTTCCTCTCCCTCGCTCACTCGGTATTCATGCTCCTGCTCCCTCGCCCTCCGAGGTCACCTCCACGTGGTTGGCTGCGCTCGCTCAACCCGGGGTCACCGGCCACGGCATCCCAGGTCGGCGCCGGCTTTGCCGGGGTGACTGGTCATCTTGTCAGTCCCGCAGGCTTCACCCCGAGGTTTCTCTGACTCGCTGTGCGTCTGGCTGCACTGACTGGGAAAGGCCTTGTCTCCATTCCTCCCGCCCAAGCCCCTCAGCATCCTTGTGACGCAGCCCAGAGGCCTGCTGAACAAGTGTTTCTAAGCAATCTCATCTGCTCAGGTTCCTGCATCGCACAGACGCGGGCTGCGAGGTGGAACCCGAGCCTGGCGTGGTGCTGGCCCCGGCTGCCCTGGCCTCCCCGCTTGGCCCACAGCAATGTCCACTTTTGCCTTTTTGGCTGATGGGCTCCCCGAAGGCTTCACTTGTACCAACTCCTGCTAGCTCTTGGACCAAAGTACCTTCTTCTGTTTCTATTTATAAAACACCAGCAGGTGAAAACAGTTTAGGCAAAAATGATGCTTCTAGAACTTTCTGGTTTGATTGAAAATGATGTTGAGTAGAAGTATTTAAGACAAAATTTCATACTCCCCAGCCTTGTTAAATAGGCCATAAATGAACACGACTTAAGCTTTTTCTGATGACTCAGTGTCACCGCTATAAACACTGATTTCTGAAAAGTGATATAACACATTGAGCCACTCAGTCACCTGAGTAGACCTGTTCACCCTCACACAAAATGACTCCAGAGCTTTGAGCTATTTGTTTGGTTTTTTATATATATATATATAAATATATATATATATATTTCTTATGAATCTCTCTCCTCCTCTTTTTTTCTTCATTGCTGCTTCTTTAGGTCCCATATTCACTCTTGTGGATTTTGACATTCTGAGTTAGAAAAGCAGAATTTTACCTACGAGGGACAAAATCATACTTGAGGGCCTCTTCATTTTGAAATGCCACCTGCTGAGTCAAATCAGTCCTAATCTACAGTGATCATGAGAACGTCTGTGCTAAGGGACAGGGCACCTTGAAGGGCTGTTTATTGGTAAAGGAGTCGTGACACACTTGAGCGATGAAGATGAATGAGGAATCTTGTGTCATCCTGACGCTGTAAAGCTCTGCAGACGTAAAGCAGTTCTCAAACACACCTTTAATATAACGATTTCTTAAAAATGATCCTAACATTTCAGCGGGTAGCTCCAATGTCCTGTGTGTGACTGTGGATAGGCTTGACATTTCTTCCTATTTTTACCATTTCTTAAAACATTTCTTTTTCCCTATTGTGCATTGTACTGAACTCTGTTTATTTTCCGACATTTAACACACCATCTTCCCTCTTCAGCTATTTAAACAGTTTTTAACTTTACTTCCTGGATTCAAAGAAATACAGACCCACTCAAATAATCCCAAAGAAATCGGGGTCTAGTGTGATTTTGGTTTGGCCGCATTTAAGAGAAAACCTGAGTGTCACTTACCTCAAACATGAACCGGGGTTGGCTAGGGGTTGGCGGCTGGTTAAGGATCCTGGAATTCCTTTCCCTTCGGCTTCATGTTCACACCTGTGGCTCCGGACATCACATCTGTATCCCAGACGGAAGGAAGGAACATCTGCAGAAGGACACATGTCTATCCCACGTGCTTCCTTGTAGAGATGTCTTCCTGGAGGTCTCACTGAGCAACCTGAGTAACATCTCCCTGCTCAGGACCATGTCGCAAGTCACCTCTCTACAAGGGAATCTACTTTATCTGGCTGGTCATGTTGTGACTGAAACCAAAGTGAGTTTTTTTAGTAAAGAAGAATGGCCAGATAACTATTGGGTAGGCTGCCTGCAGCCTCTGGTTTTACGTATTAAACCTCACTGGGCTGGGGCCAGTAAGCACCAGGAGCTGCCCTCCAGACACTGGGAGCCCTCTCTCAGGAGTCACGTGACTCTCCCACCTGCTGCTCCCTCCTGAGCTCCTGTTTCTCGGGCTTCCCCCTTTGTTTTTTACCGCATTTCAGCCTGGAATGCCTATTCCAGCCCTAACAGCCCCTCAAGACCTCTCTCCTCAAATCCTGCAGAGCACCAGGCCAGTCTGCGTGTTTCCAGCCCAAATCCGGAGAGGAGGAGTTTGAGTATTGGTTCAGACTAGCTCTTGAGAGACCAGAGTTCCAGGTTTGGAGCAAACCTGTCACCCCGAGCTACCCTTGAGCTTAGGGGCCGCAAGGCCAAGTTAGTCCAGTCAGGACACTGGGCAGAACATGGTCATTTAGTCCAGATGGAACGGAGAGTACGCAGACCGGGCTGCAAATGATGGGCACCTGTGGCATGCAAACTCAGGCTAAGTACACAGTGATGATTATTTCATAAAGAGAGAAATCTCAAGGGTCAGTCTTATCTCTCCTAATTTTGTTTTGCAGATCTGCTCGTGTGCGCCTGTTACGCTCAGATCTTGCTTTCTGTCCGATCCTAGAAGAAAAAAATCTGTAGCTCTGGGATTCGGTCCAGCCAGATGACAAAGCCTGCAGTGACCGTGAGGTGTCCTGCCAGGCCCTCCTCCCGCCCCCCGAGTCTCTAAAGATCAAAGCAGATCCTGGTTTCAATGAATGTGCTTTAACCAATGTCAAAATCAGGATTCAGTTATGTCAGATTCACCAAGCTGCATGTCTCATAAAAGCACTGACTTGCAGGTGAGGCCAGGGTCTCTTCCAGCATCATCGTCCGTCTTGGGTCAAGACACTCTGCCCAGTTGTACTACTTCTACTGTACCTTACAGACCAGCCACCACTGGGGCAGGGCACATCACCCCTTCCCTTCACTCCCCGATCCACTGGGAAAATGGCAAAGTCCAGGTTTTCACATTTTATGTTTTCCTACCAGTGACATTTTAGCCAGAGATGTCTCTTCAGTACACTTAACCACAGAACTTTTTTTAAAAATTCTATTTTTATGAAACCCACATCATTGAAAAGCAAGGAATTTAACACATAGCACCAGGAGTCCCCATAAGGAGTCTGAAACACGTTCAGGATGCTTTAGTGTTAATTTCAAGGAAAGTTATATGCCAGGTGTAACTTACACAAGGTCTATTTTTTGTTTCTTTCGAAATTTGAATCAAAATAAAATTCTACCAAAGTGAAAGACATCCTAAGATGTTCATGAATGAAGCTAAAACATGGACTGTACTATATAAGGGTGGGGTGGTGTGGCCACAGACAGCTGTCATTTGTCCTTTGGTTTGTAGTGAAAAATCAGTATCACTAAGAGCGGTTGTGTTAACTGTGCACTTGGAAATTTGTTACAACACAACACAAACGTTTCTACAAAACCAAATTTAATATACAACACACACTCACCATGTAAACACATCTTTCAAAAAAAATTTGATCATTCCAAGGATCACTTACAGGCTTCCATAAAAGTATTTTATATCAAGAATCTCAATACAGAATGATTTCTATGGCAAAATACATTTACACTGTAAACTGTTATAGAAAAAAAAAAGACACAGAGAAATGGAGTTTGCTGGTATTGAATTCAACAGCAGCAACTGCCCCTTATATATTTTTTTCTTCATTTTCTACTTCAAGCATTTCTGACAAAACATGTTTATCTACCCTTCTAGTCTCTATGGTTTATTCAGTCAGCCAGTTAAAAATCGTGAGACATTATATACCATGCTTATACCACTAGTCAGCAGCTCTCAAACCTGCCCAGAGCATTGCTTGGGGGTAGGGGGGTCCTCCTCGCCAGGCTGACGCCCAGCACTTCCCACCTGTCCCTGGTATGAACGCTGAGGACAACACTCTGCGAACTGAACAGTAGTCATCAATGCCAAACTGGAAAAAAAAAGTCACATGAAAACCACAAGTGCGGATCGATCACACAATTTTATTAGAGTCTTTTGAACAAATGTAGTCTTCTGTGAAAAACTCTTGCAAAAGAGACATTGGGGCATACTATTTTCAACCCTGAGCAATAACACTGCATACCAAGGGGGGCGGGGCGAGAAGCTGTTCCGATCGAAGCACAAGCACGGCCACCGATATGCTCTATGTGGTCAGGTTTTTACAAAAAAATACATAGTCTTCAATAAATAATGCTTAATTTTACAACTTTGATACAGCAATGTCATACACTGGTTTTTAACACACGAAACTCTGCATGCTAGATAGTCTACCCAAGACGAAGCTTTCCCATGCATTTTCTCTCCCCCAGTGCCGCTGTCAGACACACGCCATCCTCCAGCGCCCGGCCCGGGGGGCGCTCCCCTCTGCAGCACGACCCCCAGCCCTGTGCTGGCATGCAAACTCTAAAAAGGTCCCCCCACAAACCACTCAGACTTCTAAACAAAAGGGTTTTTCAGCTTTCCTGCTGCCAAACCTGGAGTGGCTCTGAAAGTAGACTTGTGCAGTGTCCTGCTGGCCTTCAGGAAGCACTGCGGGATGCCATCAGCACTGGGAGTCCCAAGCTGGAGAAGCAGGCCTCCCTTCTACAACAGTCCGTTCAAAAAAAGGTGTCGAGAACAAATGCCAAAGACTCTTAAACCTACAACATATGTACAAGAGTAAAAAGAGACAAAATGGGAAATTAATGGTAATGGCATAGAACAACATCTCTCCCTGTGTGATTCAAAGGATGGGGCACTGTGTTTCTGACCATAAGCTGCATGAAGGAGAATGTGTTAGAGGGCCCTTTGTCAGTATCTATTTGATCAAAATTCTTTATGTCGAACAGGATCCTTATTTCCAGTTGCTCTCACTCTTTTTGTTTGTTTTTTAAAGAAGGAATGTAATAGTCAAAATAAGGAAAGCATCAAAGTCACTTCCAGGACCCTAGAGTAAAATTGTTTTTTTTACACATTTGCAAACGTTTTGTCATATTGCTTTATTGTGTCATTTTCACAGATGAGAAAACCCGCGTCTACAGGACCACAGAAAAGAAGTTTGATCAAACACTGAGAAGGAAGCCTCCACATCTGCACATCTAGGTTGTTTCAATTCATTGACGGCTCCTGTGAAACCACATCTCAACGCGACCATACTGCTCTGAGTGGTTTGCTTTCTCTAACAGAGAAGTGATCTGTTTGCAACAGAAGTTCCCAAGTCCTGTACAACAGTCCTATCTGTGCGCTGGCAGAGGTATTGAATCTTTTCAGAGTTATCTCTACCCAATAGAATTATTACTTTTATACATGGAACATTATGAACGTGTTTCCCTTTGCAAGCCGTTTTATACTTTCTGCACGTTTGTGCTTTTATTGAGTATAAAAATAGGTCTCCTTTAAAATTCTGTTTAAGTTCACTAAAAAACTACTTGTTTGTGAAATTCTCTTAAAAACTCACTGCATCCACATGGAATAGATAAAACTAATCAGGCAGCTAATTGATATAGGTAGTGTTAAAAAAAATGACAATGAAAAAAAAGTGAGGATACGTGAGGATTCAAGAAAAAAGCCAGTAGGAAAGTACGATGGAAGAGAGGTAAATTTCATAAATCGTGTTTAATCTTTATTGTGATTGAAAATGTGGGCTCCACAGAAAGTGGGGGTGGGGTGGCTGAGTCGTTATCAAAGAGCAGAATTTGCCAGATCATCAGATGAAAGCGAATATGGTAGAATAAATCCAATAAACGAACAGTGAGAAAGAACCAACAATGAAAACAAGCCAGATCTCTGCAAAGCACGTGTTAAGAGTCATTCCATGGAGACGGTGACTTTGGGAGCTTGTGAATCCCTGTGTTGAACACCTAAGGCTGTCTGTGTCCCCACAGGCCTGGGCTATACAAAGGGTATTGGAAACTGACATTCCTAATGGAAATTTTATAAAATTTGGCCCTTACAAGAACTGAGAAATAGCCTGAAAAATCTTCCCTGAAGCTGTAGTAAAGAAAGTTTCTTATCTACTGATAAAATCACCAACTCAGTGAACTATTTTCGCTGGTCATCCTACATAAGAAAAAAGCACAAATATATCTGCCTCAGAAATCTGTTAAAAGCAGGGGACCACGCAGTAAAAGAGTATAAAGATTCTATAAATGGGAGAGTCCAAGAAAACCTCTCTCCAAAGTGTCCACAAGGATATATATGCCCATTAGAAGAAAAAGTAAGAATATACATATTATTAATCATATCAGAGAATAAAAAAGTTAAGGTTGATATAATATATTTATATTGAATGACTACTTTAAAATAGAGCAACTTATTTGCTTTCTTTCCCAGGTTCCTTGGGCAAGTCATTTAAGTTCTGAAGAGAAGAGCAAATGCGACTTTCTCAAACTGGAGCAATTACAAATGATTCTGGTTTCCACTCTCAGAGAAGGGAGACACAAGTCCTGCCTTTTCAGTCTTTTTCTTTCTCAAAAAAAACAACTAAATCATCCTGACTGCTATATGCATGCATATTTAAATCACTTCCCCTTGATTAACATTAAAAAGAAACACTTCTGCCCAAAACGGTTTTAAAGATTTTTTTTTTTCCCAGCTAAAGGGTAATCTTTCTACAAATAATTTGCCCTGTGACTGTAGTCATTCATAACATACATATTTGCAAAGCACAGTTTAAATACACTGCCTTTATTAGCAATATATATTTTTTAATAAAAAGGATGCATGCCAGAGTGTAAGAACTAGATTATTTCCACAGTCTAAAGAATTAATAAGAGAATGCTGGTTTTTAAAGATGGAAATCTTAGCAAAATGCCATCTAAGTCTGTGAACTAGTTATAAACAGCAGGATCCGCACTGGCTAGGCTGCAGAGCACTCGGCGCCCCTCCCCCCACCACGTTGCCATTTAAAAATATTCTGTCAATGCTTAGTTAAAAATAAGACTTACTTAAGAGACCAAAAAAATGCAATCCAACTTTTATTGAAGACTATCCAGTGGCAAGAATACCTGTGTATTATATTATGCTTTAGACATTCAATAAAGAATTCATTAAGAATGATTTTTCACAATGCAGTCATCAAAACAGCCTTAAATAGTGTTAAAAGCGCATTCGAGCGCCCGTCCTGAGTTCTAACAGGTTTTTAATTTCAGGTCGCCGATCATCTATTTTCTTCTCTTCTTTTACTATCAAGAACTTAGGCTACATAGTTTTGTTTTTTTTAATTTATCAAGACTATTAGTTTTCATTCTAAAGCCAAATTATTACGTCACTGATTTCCTTAACTCAGTTTCTACCTCACCACAGAAAATGTCCGATTCATTTATAATTGAAACATAAAATACATGCAGAGGTTTCTGTTTTTCAAAATACATAGACTCAGCCTTATAAATGGGTCTGTGTTGTCAACAAGTTTTAGAACTGCAGCAGAGGGCCGCCACGTAAAATCACCAGCACAGAGAACTGTCAATTGTAAACTGCTGGTTCAATTATTCGTGGCTAAAATAAATGTCCCACCAATGACTACATCAGTCTATCATGTTGGGGGGAGGGGAGGAAGGTAAATAATTCCAGAAATCCAATTCTATATTGAGAACCTTGTTAACACCATCCGCCCTTTCTCCTCCCAAGTGTACTGCTGAAATCTGAGGGTTCCTAGAAATGAAACAGCCACAGACAAGAAATCTGTCCAGCCTCAGCAAAAGCTCGCTGGCTTCACATCCCAGGACTGAGGGCTGGGGCGGAGGCTAGCCCCGAAGGGGAGGGAGGCTGGGGAAAGCTGGCGCTGGGAGCACAGGGGCAAAAGGGGCAGGGGAGTGGGAGGCGAGGAAGAAAGGGTGCGGGCCCTCTTTGGCCTAGCGGCTCCCAGTAGTGAGTGGATGCTTCCATTTGGCCTGCCCAATTCTCTGTAAGACGGCGATACCAAATCTTGATAAATCATCTCAGTAGGTTAGGAAGACAGTCGTGCTGATTTTGCACCGAGTTTCAGTTAGCCACTGAAAACCTCCCCCACCGCGGGCGCCTCAGCTCTGAGAGGGAGAACACGATGGCTGGCGCTCTGGGCCTCCCCGCAGCCTCCCTGCCTCCCTCGGCGCGGCCCCCAGGGAAAGGGGGGCGGAAGGCGCGAAAGGGGAGCCGGAGCCAGGGGCGCGCGTGCCCGTCCGCCAGGGCCCGGTGACACGGCTGGGTCTGGAAAAACGAGTGGAGGAGGAAAGGGTAGACTGGCCGGACACAGTCCGCAGCGAGCCCCCAAGGAAGCAGCTGGAGAAGGAGAATCGATCAAGAAGCCGAAACCACCTTCCCGGAGGCAAATTCCGAAGCGGCCCCCGAGCCCCAGCGCTGCAAGGGCGCTGGGTGCCGGGGTGCGGCCCGCGCCTCCTCCCGGGATGGCTTTCTTCCTCCCGCCGCACAGCCCGGCGGCTCCCCTCCCCAGCCGGCGGGCCTCCCGGCCCCGGCTCGGGTATCCCGCGCGGGCCCAGGCCCCAGGGCGGGGTGTACCGAGGCGCACACGGCCAAGGCCGCCTCCCAGGCACTCTCAGCACCTCCATACCCTTCGGGGGCTCGGCCCGCGTGGACGCCCCGGGGACCGCGGCTCCGGTGGCCTAGTGGCCGTGCTATGTTCCCCCCGCGGACCTGGGCTAACTCTCCGCGCCTTCCTTCCGCAGCCTGGGAGCCGCCGCGCCCCGCGCTCCCGCCGCCCCGAGGGCACAGGGAAGAAAAGACACCGGCCACGACCACCTCTCCCCTGCCCCAGGCAGCGCTCGAGATCGAGAACTGTGGCCGCGCTTCCCACCAGCATCCACCTCTGCGCACACGCGGAGATGCAGCATCCAAAAAAAAAAAAAAAAAAAAAAAAAAAATTCAAAATTGGAAAAGGCTGTCCCCATCCAATGAGGAGGGAGAACGGCAGGGATCTTAGCGCCCTCAGCGCTGGCCGCCCTTGGGCGGCTGTCACCGAGACGCGCAACCCAGGCAGAGAACGCGGACCACCCCCCACCTCCCACCAAGCCCAGGACACTGACCGCGCGCTGGTCACCCGGTCCTCGCCGAGCCTGCCCCTCCCGGCCTGCTCCCTGAACCTCTCCGCGCCGCCCCGAAGCCAGCCAGGATGGGTGGGGAGAGGGGACGGGAGTCGAGGAGGTAAGAAAGGAAATGGGGGTGGGGAGGAAAAGGAAGGCAGAGAGAATCCTCCTCCTTGGTTTTTAATAACTAGCGAGAGAAGGAAGGGAGAAAACGAAATCGGCCTGCCCATGGAGCACTTTCAGCCTAAGCCCCCTAAATGTGGAATTCTCTTACGCCACCTCCCACCGGTGCACACAAGGGCCTTGTCACTGAATGCGCTGCGACAACAGAACCGCCAGTACGACTTCCATAGAGACTATTGGCGATGCGAGTTTCTATCAGTTCCAGCTGATTTATTAAAATTGTCAAGATACAGACTTCCAGCACAAAAAAAAAAAAAAAAAAAAAAAACAGGCAATGATGTCGACAGTGCATTGAGTCTGCTTTGCCACCATTTGCTACAAAATATGCAGATGGTCTGTACTTTATTTAGATTATATTGCACAAAATGAGAAACTTTTTAAACTATGTGCCTTTTTTTTTTCTTTTTGCTAAAAATCGAGAATCCAGTTTCAAACCTTCCATCTGGGGCCCCATCCACATATCACAGCGCATGAGATACATAAAGTCCTACTATAGTACAGTACATATACAATCTTTAAACTAAGATAACAGCTCTGAGGTCTATATCACCATTTTCAATAAATCTTTACCTACAAATATTGAACAAATCTCTACTATAGCTGTACAAAAGAAAGTTTGCTTTTTTTAAACCACAAGGCCTTTAGATGCAAGGATTATTTTAAAATTTTAATCCTTTTTAAACCAGGACATAACGTACCAACATACTTGCATGCTAAAAAACAGAGGAAAAAAAAAAAGAAATCAAAAGGGAAGAAGTGCCTGAAAGTCTTACTGAAAAAACACAGCAAGAATGTTCCCTTTTCACTGTACAAAAATACGCCTGAAAATATATTAATTTTTAAAAAAGACTGAGGTCTGTTATGTATCAAAAATGTTTCAATACCTTTTGTACTGAGGTCTAGGCTGTCTGGTATTCAATCAAGGAGGTATAAGGGAACAAGTTACAAAAAAAAAGTTGGCAAGTAGAAATCACATTTGTAAAACCATAAACAATTTGATCTGAAAAGTAAACTCTGATCTTAAGTCAGTTCACAGTTTTGTTTTTTTTTTTTTGTAAGCGTTTGTACAGTCTGCATTTTTTCAAGCTCCCTGCAGTTTTGTTAAGAATCGGATGCATAGAAGACATCAGTTTTCTCCCTCCAAAAAAATAAAATAAAATAAAAAATTTGCCATGGTCCCTTTTTTTGTTTTTGTGTTTGTTTTAAAAAAAATCACCAGTTCTTTAAGATCTCTTAAGGAGAAAAAAAAAAAAAAATCTCCAACCAACTCCCTAGCGTTAACAGTTGTGCTGCCCAAAGGGTCCTCTCCAGACGTCTTCCAGACTTCAAAGACCGACAAGCTTCAAACAGCGCCTTCCGGAGCGGGTCCTCCCTCCCCTCCCCCGCCCCGTCCCCTCCGCCTTTGTTGCAATCGCGAATTTCAGGAAAAAGAAATAGTAATTACAAAAACACATTTTGGGGGGGGAATCACAACTCCAGACTAGGTATGCAACTACCTTGAGACACGATAAAGGAAGGGGGGGGCAAAAAAAGGACAGGGAAAATGTTTAAAAACTACTCATTTCACTTTAACTCCACCAACATTTTCATCTTTTCCAATTTCTTTGTCACGACATCATATCAATATCAGCATCTTCTTCTCTCCCCTCCACCCTACCACCACCACCATCGACACCACCACCACCACCACCACCACCACCACCACCACCATCATCACGACCACCACGACTTCCTCCCAAGGAACCCTGCTCTGCACCCGCTGAGAGAAAGAGCGAGAAGCCGGGCGCCCCTCTCAATACGTGAACACCAGGTCGGAGAAGTTCGCCTCCAGCCAGTCCCCCGCGATCATCTCGCTCAGCTCAGGCGTGCAGTAGTCGGGGAACTCGAAGTGGGAGCCCAGGCTGCCCTCGCTGAACGAATCCAAATCCTTATCCACCAGAGACAGGGACAGGTTCCCGGCCGCCGCGCCGCCCCCCAGCTGCTGCTCGCTGGAGCTGTGCGCGCTTTGGGAGAAATTCAAGCTCAGGTCGAACATCAGGTCGTCGGCGTCCTCGCCACTGCTGCTGCTGCCGCCACTGCTGCTGCTGGACGAGGAGGACGAGGAGGTGGAGACGGAGCGCGAGGACGCGGGCGAAAGCGCGGGCTGCGCCAGCGGCGGCGGGTGCTGCTTGGTGATGTTCTTGAAGCTGTAGTAGAGGCGGCTGCCGCCCCCCGCGCCCGAGGTGGCGCCGGCCCGCACCTCGTCGTAGAGGCTCGCGCCCTCGGGGGACTCGGCCGAGCTGCTCAGCGTGGGGCTGGCGGGCACTTTGGCGACGTTGTAGCGTCTCAGCAGCTGCGGCGGCTGCTGCCCAGGCGGCTGCAGGAGCTGCGGGTGCGGCGGCTCCTCGTCCTCCTCGTCCGCCTCCTGCTTGATCCGCAGCTGCAGCTCGTCGTCGTCCTCGTCGTCCTCGTCGTCCTCGTCCAGGAACACGCACTTGACCGTCTTGCCCGCGCCGCTGCCGCCGCCGCCGCCCGCGCCGCTCACGCGCAGGCTGCCGAGCACGTAGTCGTCCCCCGCGCCGCCGTAGTCCCCGGGCTGGGCCGCTTTGCCCGCGCCGGCCTTGGCGCCGCCGGCCGCGGGGGCCGCGGGGGCCTTGAGCTTGCCGCATTTCTTGCTCGAGCCCTTGGAGGTCTTGGCGCCGCCCGCGCCGCCGCCCGCGCCCCCGCCGCCGCCGCCGCCCGCCGCGCTCTTCTCCGGGCTCTGGCCCGCGCTGGGCTTGGCCGAGGGGTCCATTTTGGGCTTTTTCCGGGGCCGGTACTTGTAGTCGGGATAGTCGGCCATGTGCTTGAGCCGCAGCCGCTCCGCCTCCCGGATGAACGGGATCTTCTCGCTGTCCTTCAGCATTTTCCACCGCTTGCCCAGCCTCTTGGAGATCTCGGCGTTATGCATGTCCGGAGACTGCTCCATGATCTTCCTGCGCTCGATCTTGGACCACACCATGAACGCGTTCATCGGCCTCTTAATGTGGCCCGACGCCGTCTTGCACCAGTCCGGGTCGCTCTCGTCCAGGGCCACCGGGCTGCAAGCCATGAATTCGCCCTCCTCCGTGTCCAGCGCCTCCCGGGGCAGGTTGCTCTCCGCTTCCAAGCTCTCGGCCTGCTGCACCATGATCCGCTGCGGGGCTGGGCGCTCCAACCCGGGCCGCTCGGTCTCGTGCGGAGCTCCCCCTCCCCCTCTCGCCCCTCCACCTTCCCGGGCAAGTTGCAAAGTCCTCGGCACCCCGCGGCAGCGGCTCCCCCCCTCCCCCCCCGCCCCCCCTTCCAGGCTGCACACAGCGGCTGCGGCGGCTCCGGCGGCGACAGCCGCCCGCGCGCGGGGAGCTGCGGCCGCGACGGGAGAGGCGGCGGCGGCGGCGGCAGCAGCGGCGGTCGAGGCAGCCCAGGACCCCTCTCTCCGGCTCGTGGATCCCGCCGCGAGCGCCGAACCCTGAGCACTCTCAGCCGCGCGCGCTCCTTCTGCAAAAAGTTGAGGGCTCTCTCCCAACTAGTTATCAGGGTGTCATATGGGTGACATCACTCGCCGGGCCAGCCAATGGCTGGGTGCCGGCTCCGCCCATCTCCCTTTATTAACTCCATGGCCCCTCCCCCTCCCCCCGCCCTCCGGGCTGCTTTGCGAAGATGGGGGGTGGGGGAGGAGGAGGCCTGTCTAGAAATATGTTATTTTTAAAAAAATCCGCGTGTGTGCACAGATGCGCCTCTCCCCGGGATGCTTGGGAGCCGCGCACGGCCCCGCGGCGGGCTGGAGCGCCCGGGGCGAACCGGGCTAGTCCCGGCGCCGGAGCGAACAGAGGACGAGGTCCCGGGAGAGGCCGGCGCCCCTTTGTGCCCGGTCCCCCGGAGGCGCGTCGGTGCGAGGAGACGAGGCGCGCTCACTGCCCGCGTGCGCGCGCTCGGGCACGCGCACAGCCTGAGATGGCGGGTGCAGCCCGGCCCTGCCCGGGTGGGCGCAGCTGCTCCTTGGCGCGCCCCCAGGGGCTCAGCCGCTCCCCCGCGCCGCGCGCCGCCCAAGGCCGCCTGGAGAGTCCGCTGCGCCCCCGGCCGACGGAAGGTGGCGCTTTAACACAACAACCTTCTTCGGGCACGTGGACTCCCTCCTTCTCCTTTTCTCCTTTTCTCTAAGGCAAAGAAATCCACTTAAAGCCCGAGAGGCTGTATTCTCCCTCCCCCGTTTGCATTTTCTGTTGTGTGCTTTTTCTCCGTCTGTTTTCCTTCCTCCGCGGTGTTTGGAGACGCCGCCGTGCGGGTTTGGCGGCGCCGGGGCCCCGCGCGCCCCGCCCCTGGCTGAGGCCGGAGTAACGGTCCATGGGGCTCGGCTGGGGCTGGGTCCTCGCGTTCAATCTGGCCACTCCCCAGGCTGGATCTAAACCGGGTCCGGGACCAGAGAGCTGCGGCATAGCCCCGCCCCTGCGTCACTTGCCCCCCTCCTCTCCCGCCTCTCTCCCGGTCCCCTCCCCCCAGCTCCCCCACTCCTTCCCAGTCCTCCTCGTCCTCTTTGTCCCCTCCCCCATCTCGGTCACCAGCGCCCTCCAGAGCAGCCTCGTCAAGGAGCTGGCACTCCTTCTGGGTCACTCGCTATTTTAGCTGAACAACGTCGACCGAAGAGAAAACAAGGAGCACCTCAAGTTTCAGGTCGAAATATTGCCTGTGTCAGGGGCAAGGTGGGACGGACCGCGCGTGGGACGTGGACACCGTGAGCAGGCTAGCTGAGGTCCAGCAGCCCGTGCCCCGTCGATCTTGCTCTGCTACTGCCAAACCCGTTTTCCTTTGTGTGTATTCGGTCCCTGTTTCCCATCTACGGCTATTCTGGGGATTAATTAAGAGAAAACCGCCGCATCCTATTCCTTCTCGGTCGTCATCGCCGTCTTCACACCCTCCAGTGTCGGGGAGCTGGCAACTTTGAATAGTTCCTGAGATACTGCCCAGAGGATTTCACCAGAGAAGTCAGCTGCTTAGGACTAGGAAAAATAACCAAACCTGCGTCCTTTCAGGTGCCTTCTCTGCTGGGAGGAAAAAAAAACTACTTCGTTACCTAAGCTTTGCCGCTTTTCTGACGTCTTTAATAACGTAAAATGGAACCATGTTTTCACAGATCATTTTTTTTTTTAATTATCACCATCGCCCAAGCCCCCCCCCCCCCACCTATGTGCATCCTAAAGAAAAACACCGTATCCAGTACTTGTTGTATTCAGGCTAATAATGCTGGCAGTTTATTTTTAAGAGCCAAAGGAATCAAAATAATTTACAGTCATTCTTTGATGGGCTAACTTTAAGTCTGGAGAGGTATAAAACCCAAGGCAGTGTGTTGAAAATTCATCTTCACTCCTGCAAGGCAAAAACTGCATCTTGTTTTTTTCTCTCTCCTCACACATTTCCCGGCTATTCCAGCTACTGGGAACACCACGGGGTGGGGGCTGGACTGGGTGGTGACCCTACACCTCTCTACACCCCAACACACGATACATCCACACTCTAGCTAGAGGGCTTGAGATAATTTAGCTCAGTTGCAGTATTTTCCTGCAAACCACAAAGGCACCTAAGCATCTTAGGCTCTGAAAGAGAAAATGCATTTGAAAATCTGGCAAATTCAGTATAATGTGCCTTCTTCACTCTAGAGCAAAAATCAGATTTAACTATTCATTTATTTAATATTTTATGCAAAAACATTAAGATCCTTTATTTTCCTTTTTCTCTTGGCCTTTGTTGCAGAGAGTCCTAAAATCTATTCTTTGGAATACATAAGGAAGCCACATTCACATTCTACTTAAAGCATCTTTTTTTTTTCAACTTTATTTTTTATTAGGTTTAACTTTAGAATGAGCAATACGTGCGTACAGTAGGACTGAAAAATCATGGGCTTTCTGCCCATAGTGTTGCAATCTTCTTAGAGGAAATAATAAGGTAAAATTTGTTCTTTCACATGAGAAATGTACTTTGTGTTCTAAGAAAAATGGGCCATTTGCTGGGGACGGGAAAGCTGGAGGCAGGGGGTGTTTATTAGTCTGGGCTGAATGGAAGTGGTGAGGGTGAGCGGGTCAGCCCTGGGAGTCGATGAGTCTTTAATAAACAGCGGAGACTGGAAGGCTGAAGCCGGCCTTGCCGGGGTGCTCAGGAATGTGGTTGAGCAGATTTCTCCCTCTGCCACAGGCAAGGTAAGAGTTTTCAGAAGGGATTAGCTAGATTGCTATTTTTTAACATGGGTCCACCCCTCATATTAAATGTTAGCTAATTTAGTTAGGACTAGAAGTGAGGAAAAGCAAAAAAAAAAAAAAAAAAAAAAAAAAAAAACCTAAATAACTCCTCTCTATTTTTTTCTTTTGGGTCCCTAAGGAACATTTTTAAATAAATATAACCTTTTTTAAAAAGAAATGGGAACGTTTTTGAGATCTGTAGGTTTCTTATGGGAACAGTCTCTGCTCATGAAAACCAGATGTTTGGAACATCAGCGGTAACCAAGTATTTAAAAGAATCTTAGGGCTTCTCAGTACACCTCTTGGAGGTCTAATTTGGTAAAATGGAAATGTATCTGCTATTTTTTAAACCACTGAATCAGGATTAGACCCACCGGTCACCTATTTATAGCCAGTATCCACATCATATTTGTGTGTATATCCATTCATGTAATCGTTTATAAGTAATATATGCAATTTTATTACTAACAATAGACATTGTTGGATATATAATTAATGTTCAGAATCTTAAGATTTGCTTTTGATTATCAGAGCTACACATGACAATTTTATGATGATTGTTGTCTTTTTACAATTACATCTTTACAAAAAAACATTTATGGGGGGTCTAGCTCAGAGGTAGAGTGCCTGCTTAGCATATACGAGGTCCTGGATTCAGTGCCCAGTACCTCCATTAAAAATATATATCTATTTATAAAGACTGTTATATAAGAGCATAAGGTATTCTACAAAATCTCTCAAAATTATGAAAACACAGTTAAAACAAATATGAAATGTTCTTTTTTCTTTTGAAGAAGAAACTTTTGCTAAGTAAATAATACACTAAAAATATCACCGGGATAATATCCGACTCACTGAATGGA